>NC_051178.1:227995970-228024386 GCF_013339695.2 Rhipicephalus sanguineus
AACGCAAACAGAACAAGACTTCGGCAGTCAGGATGTGGTATTACTTTACTCGAAGAACGTAGGCGTTCGTTTGCGGGTTTCTGCCTTATTTATTCACTTACTCTTTTTTTTTTTGCCAGGCAACCTGTCACCACGCAGCTTTGATTAACTCTTATTGCGTCTTCCTAATGAAGAAATGAAGCTGACAAGCCCACCGCCGCCGCAACGTCTCTAGAATCTTTTATTTCGTTTTAGTTGCCACGTTGGTTAGTTCGCCGACCGCTGTGGCCATACCAACACTCTTCTCACTGCCATTTGCACTCTTTTTTTTTCCGGCTTCTTCGAGCTCATCTCCAGTACGCGCTGCTTTCTCAGAGTGCGCGTTAGTCTGGGCTGCAATTTCCGCTGGAAACTCGGTCGGCTCACTCCCCTGCGGGGCCGCCCAGTCAAGCCGAGAAGTTCACGCGGTCACTTGTTCTCTCTGCCAGGCTACACTCCTCTCGGAACACTTTTTCTCGAGCCGTGTGTACACTTGCGACCGCAAGTATAGCTCACTCGCAGGGCGAACCGACGCTTTCCGGAGTGATTAGGCGCGCGGGAAAGCGCTTCTGCGCTGCAGTTCTGCAAAACGTTACGCCGGAATGTGCGGATAGAAGACAAATCGTGTTCGCCAGCAAATGATAGTCGACCCCCTCTGTAATCAAATTCGGGAGGACGAGGGAGCTGCAGGAGAGCTGAGTGTGCGTACGGCGAGCGATAATGTGAGATGTGGAAGCCACACCGGGCATGTTTTGTGGTTATAGATTATAGACCAGCGGCAACGCGGGACTTTACAGTGAGCCACGACTCGGGCCATAGATCCGTAGATACGTATCTGCTGCAATGGGAAGAAGAATCGCATTAGCGATGCATCCGCGAAGACGTTATAATATCGAAGAGACTCTTGGCTCGCTTCTATCTTTCGCTATACCTTTGCGTATGTAAGTACATAGAGATAGAATGCAGCGCAACTTTGAAGGCAAAGTGCGGATTAGGCACGCGAAACTGGGACGTTCTGCTTTTTGGTCCTGTACTAAAGAGATGAGAATGCCCAGCTGCTAAGAAGATTCAGCTGAGCTGGAGCTCTTGTGGCAGCTCGCGCTGTGATACGGACCCGAAAAGAAAAGTAGTACTTTCTACAGAATCTATATCGTAAGTGATAAATCTTGAAGCAGGCAATTTCTAGAAAACGGGATAGACATGAGATGTTGCCGTTATTGTAACAAGCTGGATTTAGATAATGGTGCGCGAAAAGATAACCCTATGAAAATAAATATATTTGACAATTCCGCGCGATCTCACTATCTTCCCACCAGTAACAAATTCCTAGGAAAGTTGCTCTCGGGTTAGCCAAATAAGCTATGTGTCCGCTAGCAAGCTTCGAGGACTATGTTTCAGGCACTGCAACTAGCCAACGAGTTACGTGGATGTAAATATTGTGATACGTTGTTGCATCGCAAACAGCGTCAGCAATCGTTTTAGGTTTATATTTAGACAGTTTATGGCGAAAGCATGGAGATTAAATTAATAATTTTCGGCAGTTTTGCTTGCAATATGTGACGCCGACTGCCTGAAGCACTTTGAGCTAAGGAGCATGTACCGGAAAGACGTTCATGCCAGATTAGAAACGTAAAGGAGTTTCCGCTTTTCTTATAGGAGTCCGCCTTTTTTTGTTCTTTTTTTTTGGTGGTGGGCAAATGCAGACGACAAAGAAGATCAATAGCTTAAGAGTATACGTTGTTGGGCTAGTTGGTTCATAAGCTTCAAAATTGGCTAGCGCGAAAATCGACAAGGACTAAGAAGGAACACTGATGTACAGGACAGGCGCTACTCGCAACTAAGCTTTATTCAGAAACGCCTTCCTACATATATACACAGCCGAGTGGCGCGCGCAGGCGCAATGCACATGACAGTCGACATGCTAATCAGGACCGGGATACCAAAACATATTCGCATTATAACCAAGTGTCTAAGAACAGTCTTTCCTTACTGCGCAGAACAACAGAAGTGTCACTGATACATTCACGGTCTTTCTTTTTAATGTGATAAGCCTCCATATCGGACAAACTGGTCGCTGCGTCAACGATCGAGCACGGGGACACGAGCGCTCTGTTAAGAATAATTTGACTTTTCATCTGCCTACGCATTCTAGGACCTGTGCCTGTGAGCCAGTGCTGTCTAGCATTCGAATTCTGGGCAGAAGTGGGAATGCGCTGGCGAGAGAACTAATGGAGGCTTATCACATTAAAAAGAAAGACCGTGAATGTATCAGTGACACTTCTGTTGTTCTGCGCAGTAAGGAAAGACTGTTCTTAGACACTTGGTTATAATGCGAATATGTTTTGGTATCCCGGTCCTGATTAGCATGTCGACTGTCATGTGCATTGCGCCTGCGCGCGCCACTCGGCTGTGTATATATGTAGGAAGGCGTTTCTGAATAAAGCTTAGTTGCGAGTAGCGCCTGTCCTGTACATCAGTGTTCCTTCTTAGTCCTTGTCGATTTTCGCGCTAGCCAATTTTGAAGAAAGAAGATCAAGGCACAACGAAAGCGTCTTTTTCTCGGTTGTGTGCGTTTGTGCTCCGACAAAGCCGTAATCTGTATCAGCTAGACCGGTCATCCAGTGTTGTAAGAATTCCTCGCGGAACGGGAAATCTCTGAACTACTTTATGGATGCCTCTTGCGAATCTCAACAGATGAGTTGTCGGACATAGGTGTTGCCAGGAATTTTTTTTTTTTCTGGAGGAGTGGTTTGTCCGACTTCCTTTACGTATATTCGTGCGTGTGTTTGTATGTGTGCGCGTATACATGCCGGTAAAAATAATAAAGGCGGCTTCGCACTGCGGGTGCCAAGCCTGAAGGAAGTGAAGAGCTGGGTGGCCTTCATTGTTTGTGCTTATTTTTCTTTTTCTTTAATTTTTTTTCACTTTTCTCTTTTTTTTATTTTTTTGTCTCTGTCTATTTCTCTTTCTTTCTCTCTCTATTTCTCGTTTGCTCTTTCTTTCTATCTCTTTCTTTTCTGTCTAGCTTTTTCTCTTTCTTCCTGTCTTTCCTTCTCTCCCTCTGTTTTTCCCTTTCTTTCTATGCTGTGCGTTGATCTTTACCATCCCGCTTACCCTCACTTCTCTTTCCCACCCACTTGCTATACTATACTACACAAGACTATGTTTTGTTCTGCTTGCGTGCCTGGATAGCCGAGTGGTTACGATGCTCGCCATTGGATTGTAGATACGCGGGGTCGAATCCCGCCTCGTCAAGAAACTTCTTTCGCCAAGAATTTGTCTCTTTCTCTTTCTTTCTATCTCTTTCTGTCTCTCTCTCTCTCTACACGTTCTCTCGCCCATACGAGTTATTGCATTTCACGTCGGACAAATCGGCGCAGTGGGAGAGCGCGCGCCATGCGCACATGTTCGGGGAGCGAAGCAGAAGATGAAGAAGAGAAGGAAGAGAGAGCGGGCCGGCAGAGTTATTGCGTTGCACGCGCTAGAAAGGTAGATGCCATTCACGATGATGATAGCTTATGCGAACGCGTAACGGCATAACGAAAAGCGTAACAGCTCTACTGTAAACATTCGAAAATTTCGGGGGAGGGGATCTGAACTCGGCAAACCATCCCCCTGGCTGCGCCACTGTTGTCGGAGAATATCTTGCAGTTAGGGCCTCGCTGAAACCTCCTACCCCCAACGCGCGCGCACGCGCACACGCCCGCACGCACGCACGCACGCACACACACACACACACAAACACACACACACACACACACACACACACACACACACACACACACACACACACACACACACACACACACACACACACACACACACACACACACACGCACACAGCTGCAAACGAACGCCCGCGTGCTTGCTAAGCTCCTATATGAAAAAAAACCCAGATATGATAGATATACATAAATGGCGCTTTTGCTCAGAAGACACTTATACTCTACAAGCCCCCCCCCCCACCCCCTCACCTCAAAACATTCCGAGGCTGGGAGACAGATCGAGGAAATGTCATTGAGTATACACAGCGATTTGTTTTCCGTATCTGACAAGTGTCTGTTCTTTGATATTTTCGTTCGCCAAATGACGACGTGCATATACGCATCCATTGGCGATACTATACTCTGCGACCACCTGATTTGCTCCGCTGGGATCGTTAGTTTCTCGTGTGTCTCGCGATAGAGGGGAGTGATTTATTGTTCTTCGGAAGAGCTACGTGTCAGGCATATCAAAAAAGGGCGGAAACTATCGTAGGCTCCGTGCACAGAGAAGACGACGATTGGCCGTGTTAGCCATGCAGGTCATCCGTGGGTCGCTGACCGCTTCTATCCTTGACATGCCATCGTTGTTCTTGTTAAATCTCATTTTATGTGCGAGTACTCTAGTCATGCAGGGGCATTAATTCGTTGATGTTTTCAAGTCTGCATGCGAGCGGCTCGAGAAATGTACGGGCAAGCATCAGTCGTAAAATTTGGGAAGAATTCGCCATGCTGAAACTCTGTCAAAAGGAGGGAAGGCTTTGACCTGGAAGAACATCCGCACCTACTGCTCGTTCCAAATAATGCAATTGCTCAAAGTGTAATAATAATATCTGGGGTTTTACGTCCCAAAACCACGATATGATTATGAGAGACGTCGTAGTGGAGGGCTCCGGAAATTTCGACCATCTGGTGTTCTTTAACGTGCACCTAAATCTAGGTACACGGGCCTCTACCATTTCGCCTCCATCGAAATGCGACCGCCGCGGCCGGGATCGAACCCGCGACCTTCGGGTCAGCAGCCGAGCACCGTAACCGCTATACCACCGCGGCGGGGCTCAAAGTGTAGGCATCAAGACCATATAACAGGGACTTCAGGTTCTTTTTGGCTACGAGGTGGTGACAATAGGGTTGGAAGCGAGTGCCGTGTTTATAACATTTTTCTGAGCTGCGCGATGTTCAACGATGTGAAAATATATCGTTTTATATCTGTGTGATGCCTAGCAACGCAATGACTGCCGCCGTATAGAACTAACTGACGAAAGTAATATGACGTGCTATAGAGGTTCAAAAACGGTTTTGTTACACTTTTCTCGAAAGGGTGGCACGCAGTGCAATTGGGGTGATATGCACAATCAGCATCAAACGTTTACAGACCTCGAGACACAAGAAAAAGGGTAGTAATCCCGCTGCTTCGTCAGGCTGCCTTGAATTTGTACGTCCGGCCTGTTCTAAAACGCGCTAGAAACATGCACAGTGTGAAGTTCAACCGAATTTATACATAGAGCGCTGGGAAATTCAAAGTTTTCTCAGACCTAGTGGTCTCTAAACTTATGGCGCTGACTGCAGACGTTCCGGCTCAACTCGAGACAACGAGCGAGCGCGGTAACTGGCTCTCGCATGTGTCTACTTCACCGTGCATATTATACAACATACAGACGCCTGTACGTTCCCAGTTCCTGCGAAAGCTGAAAGCAGCGCTAACGCAACGCAAAACGTTCATTCCCACGCCCGTACGTGCGCGCTGAAAGAAGCTAGAAGCAAAGCGTGAACGGCGCGGTGTCACGCTAATCGAATGTGAAGCGACGCGCACGCCAGCAAACCGCTTCCCGACGCGGCCGTGGAAACAACGGGATACTCGGAGGGTGAAGAGATGAGCGATACGCTATCGCTCGCAGCAAGCTGAGGTATGCAGCTCTCGGCGGCGTGCAAATTATTTAGAGCAGGTGCGCCGGGAAAGGGGCGACGAGCGAGCGTTAAGGAAAACGAGAGCTCAGCGAAGGGCTGCGGTGTACTACAAAGCGTAGCGGTTTGTGGTCGCCGCCACTGCTGTGCGTCGAAGTGAAGATAAACTGGTCCCGCGAGGCAATTACGCTTAATGGCGAGAGAAAGCAAGTGTCAGCGAATGTAGACGGTGGATGAACGATTGGAGGGTGCGTGTACGGTGATGTAATACCGAGAAGAACCGGCGGGGTCGTTCGGCTTGACCACTCGAGCGTGATCGGGAGCATCGCCACGTTGTTAAGGGGCAGTGAAGGGGGCGAGATGGAAAGGGTGGGCTCTTCGGAGTGGACTGGCCCTCCGGTTCGAGTTCGACCTCGCTTTCGTGTTTTTGGTTTTAAGTCTTCGCTGCCCCTTTTGTCCTAATACCCAGAGTAATTGAGTTACAACACGAGATGAAAACGGGAGGCGTGTTCGGTCGTTGCCGGCTTTTTACAATGTGTATGAGTTAGTAGACGCATGTGAAGGAGTTCTCGCTTTTTCTTTATTCTTTAGTCGTTATACTTGGCGTGGTGGGTGTGGTGCCCCCATGACTTATCGCTCGTCGTCCTTCGATTTCTCTTTATCATAGAGGCACGTGCCCTGACCTGCGAAGTTGTATAGGGCGCAAAATAAAGAAATGAACTACATAGAAGGAGTCAGATTGTTATGATGTGAAAGGCGATAAAACTGCGGAAGATTGATGCTTGTTTATCTCTTGTCGACGACGCCTGCGTGCTTCCTTCTTGCTTTTAGGCACTTCAGCTTCTCTTCATGCGTAGACGCTGAAATTAATTTGATGCGTCTGCTTGTAAATGCACTTCCTACTTCCCCCCTCCCCTCTCCTTTTTTTCTTTTCTTGGTATGATAACGTTATCCTACAAAGTCGAATAACAATGAATGCGTACACAGTATGATCGGCTGAACCGTAAAAGAATGAAAGACTGGGCGAGGTGCTTAAGGTTCATAGCTAAAGCAGCGCGAAAGACGGAGAGCTCAAGACATCGGCTTAAGCACGCCTCGTGCTACTTGTATTTAGTGGAAACTGTTGGCCTAATCATGTCTTTGAGAAACGGCGAGATTACAAAAAGAAAAGAAGACCAGAACCTTAATGAAGTAAGCGTGTGATCGGCTATGTGACGCTCAGGGAGCAGGAGGAAATGATACAGAGATGTGTGTGACAAGATGGAAAAGCGTGGCAGATACATGGACACGTGCTGACATTGTTAAAGACTGAGCTCAAAGTGCTGTATATAGTGAAATGAAAAGGGCAGTGCGCGAACAGCCTTTACAGTTATAAAAATCTTAATATTCACTCGATTAAGAGTTGTATCTATAAGTGCGACATCGGAATGCTTTCAACATTGTCATTTATATATTTCACGCTTGGAACGATGTGTTCTGCATCACATGGCTGACTGATTGAATAACTACTATGCGGTGCTTGCGCCTGAGCTCGACAGCCTACGGTGTGAATTATGTTTAACACTCCCCACCAAATTTAAAGAAATTGTCGCCGCAAGTTGCATGCATGTGTAATAGCTCATAACGCGCTTAAGCCCGATGCCTTCGATTATAAAGTATGACAGCTCGACAAAAACGATATGAACATTTATGACAAACATGACTAAGGAATATACGTATTTATGAATTATAACTATCGTGTCTTAACTGTCTACGTTTCGCTGCTAAGCACAAAGCCGCGGGCTTAACTCGCGGCCGCACTTCATTAATGGGTCATTAACGTAGATTTCGTAATTCATACACGTAGATTTCAGGTGCACGTCAAGGAACCCCGGGGGGTCATACTTATCCGAAGTCTGCTATGTAATTACATTTTGGTTTTCCGCGCGAATAACCTCAGGATTTAAATGTACTTTTAGCGAGCTGTTGCTTTCGTGCTACAGTTCAATTTGGTCGCTCCTAGTCTACCTTATGAACACTGAGTAGTAAGGTTTGCGTGAGAATGACTTCAAATGTTATGCTTATGAACGCAGTTAGGACGGTTAAGGATGCGATGTGTTTTTCGTCAGTCGTCAAGAGGGTTTTCGGGGAATGCAGGTTAGCGTTAGGTGCGAGTTAAGGTCAAGTCACGCCAAGGGCACGTTCCACGCTCTTCGCTGTACTGACTGAATCGCAACGATTCTGGGCTTTTATTGGAGCTGCAGCACGTGAGCGTGACCGAGAGACGAATAGTCATTTTGCTTCGGCGAATAATGGCAAGCATTGCAAAATGACCCAGAAGCAGCGTGAAATGGCGGACCCCGTTTACTCCTAAGCTGGCGTGCACATAGTCTTTAACGCCTGGAATGACAACGAAAGGCAGAAACGCTCACAGCGCGGAAGAAGTCTTGCGTTCTGCGAATAACTTTTCTGAAAGAAAAAGCTACCAGAACGTCACGCGTTGTGCGCTTTTCTTTTTTCCCGGTCCAATTTTTGATTCATTGCGAAAAAACGGCTTTGCCCACATCGTGCGTTGAAGGTAAACGTTCCTGGCGAATCAGACGCAAAAGCGCGCAATTACTTCCCGCAGCCCTAAATCACCTTCAGCAGAGGATATGGAGAGGGGAAGCGAACAGAAAAGGAAGGTAGGCAGTTGCACTTAGAAAATGTGCAACGCATTCGGCCAGTTAATGTCTAAAACCGTACAGAGGGCGCACCGCGGGGCATGCACGAGTGTGCAAGGGAAAGCCAGCACCCTCTCCTGTCCAAATGCTCGAGAGAAAGCGCCCTATTGTTCTACGGTGTGCTGTGTCGGTTGGTGAACTCAAGCTCGTGCTCGTACCTTGCTTTCTTCTTCTATGTCTCATTTTTTTTACCTCGCAGTCGTCATATTTCTTCCGTGGCTCTTTAACGGCACACTACATGGCAATGCAAACTTCCACACGATAACACCGATCTGTGCCTTGTGCACACAGTGTGAGGCATGAGAGAGCGAGAAAGAGAGAGAGAGCAAAAAGAGCGAAATGCTGCCAGAAATGGTTGTCAAACTTTGTTCCCGACTTGGATTAGCGGAGCGCGCGCGCGAGAAAGCCGCCGTTCCCCACCCAAAAAAGGACGTAATCCACGCTGAAGGGGATTAACCCTTTAACGGGGCGCGCGGTGCACTCCTCCATGCCGACATTGTGCAACCTCCTCGCTCGACCCTCCCTCCATTTACATCCTCCCCCTTATCCGCCACTTACTGTGCTGTTCGCCCTTCGTAGCGCGCCCGCCCTTCGTCCCTGCACCGCGAGAAAATTTGGCGCGCTAGCGTAAGTATGCAGCGCCGGTGACGTTACAATGGGCCCGTTAGTTGCGCACAATACTTACTTAAAGCGGCAGGGTGACGGGGATGTTTACAACGCGTGTTTCGGAGTGTGAGGGCTCTGCGTTACTTTCTCCTGACTAAATTTTTTTTTTAATTTATAGCCTGCCTGCCAAGCCGTCGGCGATTTGAATGCGCGCGTCGTTGCTTTCTATACAGTCGTCGCAATGCCACCGGGTAAAAGCGCGAGTTGGAAGCAGGCGTTGCTGCCAATTATGACAGCCCGGATGTCGGAAGTCTTGTTTGCATATGCCCGTACGTACCAGTCGAGTTTCGTCTACGTGCGCGATAGGCTACGCTGAAACGGCAGTTAGGGAACGCGTTTGCAGGCGTATCGGAGAATTGGGCATGACCGCGTTGCGCGAGATACGCTGGTGGGGCCGAAGTTGAACGTTTGCATGCTTGCAAATGAGCGGCCTCTTCCTCTCCACTATATCTCTCTCATTTTCGCAGGCTCTCTAAAAATAATTAGCCAACGTTCAATGGGAACTTAAATTTGAGCAACATATAGTGTGCATACACGTACACCAAGGCTTATCGGCCTTCGCAACTAAGCCTGCTCGCGCAGGAATATTAAAAATGAAGAAATCTTTTGTTCTAACTCGTACATTCCGAAATCCTATTCTGCCAACGTGATCGCTTTGAGATCACTAACTTAAAGCAGCTATATACAGATCTTTCATTACTGAGGGACACTTTCTTTTTGAGACGTGGACAATGGGGGCGTTGCGTATAATTCGAGGTGCAAACTTCCTCTTCGTAACATTTACAGAGCCGTCAAGTTAGCTATAGTGTAAGGAGAATTAGCCTTTTGCATTGTCCTTTGGATATGCTCGTATATATATATAAATATATATATATATATATATATATATATATTCAGAAGAATATTCCTGGCTATCAGTTAAGATATATGAGAGGAAGTCACAGTGAAAACATCAACGACAAGGGAGGGTTGACGTTTGATGCATAGCGGTAATTTTGATGGTGTATTCTTGAGCCTAAGGCCAGAAAACGAAACTATATATCAAGATTCTCTTACTCCTATCTCCTGTCGTAAATAAGTTGCGGCCACTGACCAAGTCAACGTGATAAACACACGAAAGGCGTTTCGGGACCGCTACGGGATCCTTGATCATACTCAAGCGAACGCTGTCTGGTGTGATCAAGGAACCCTTGCGGTCCCGAAATGTCTTTCCGGTGTTTTCCACCTTGACTTTGTCAGTGGCCGCAACTTTTTTATTATCATGTTACCGGACCAGGCAAACTTTCGTCGAACTCTTGACTACATTTCCTATTTCCTGTATTGCTGGAGAAGACAAAGTTGCGTCGTCAGACTTTGCTTGATGGAGGCTGCAGACCCTACTTTATTCAGATTCCATAACGGAACAGTAATTTGATCGATTTCTGCTGCGCTGATTACACAATTATGTTCGATATCACAAGTACAATGAAGGGTGTCTACGTAAACGACAAATGGTAGACGTTCAGCTAACTTTTGCGTAGCTGTGACTTGTCTTTTTCATATTTTGATGCTTGTGGCTAAAACATTTATAAGCACTAAATGCAAAATTTAGTAGGTTAGCATGCACGTGAGTGCCTTTTCTTTAAATAATTCGCATAACCAGTTCTGATGTGACGTACAATATTGACAGTGTGAAACGCGACATCTCTCTTTTTTTTTTATGGTATAACGACTGCAACACTCTTAATCAGGTCCCGCTTAAAGTGCTAGATATAGCCAGGAAATCGGACATTTATCGTCTGGTTTCGTGGATATAGCCAGCATTTCACACGGATCTGATTAAGAGTGATATGAGCAGTGTCTGGTGACAACCGCGCCATGTCGCTGTAAATTTGGCCGCTAAAGGTAATGTTGGCTCTGGTGTAAGCGTTCGAGTCAAACTTATGCCGATACGACACGAACTGTAGGCGCTGGAAACAAAAGTACGTACATTGCTTAGCCCTAAACTTTTGCGTTTCAATCTGTGAGTACTGTACACACCAGAAGGAATAGTGATATCGCGGCTTATAGTTTGCGATAATTACGGGAACACGTCGACGGCTGCACCCCACAGAGTCACAAATTTTGGTTAATTGTTCTTATGACCTCCATGTTTGCTTATTTTACAGGATGCGCATTAAAAGTACCGCTGGGAAACATTCCCAGACCACGACGTGTCGCGCTCTTACACGACGTTTTAGCGATGGCCGTAGGGTCGACGATAAGACGGCAACCCGTGTAACAAACAGATGAATGAAACACAAAGTGTACAAAGAACGGAAGCTGCACTCGCAACGACCACGCAACAACCATTCAAGAACTTGTAGAGATTGGGGCAGGGTTACACGTCAAATGCCTTAGTTATTGGACAGGAACCTCTCGCTACTCAACATGGCGCTTCACGTATTGTCTTTGGATTGTATTGGGTAATCGGGCCACATCGGTCATCGATGATCGAATTTGAAAACCGATTAAAGTCTGGAATGCCTCATACTTTGTCATTCCAGATCTCCATTTGCCCGGGAACAAGACCGCGAATTCTCCCTTAACCCTTCCCCTGCGCTCCCCTTAACCCTTCCCTTGTTATTTCTTTGCGCGAAATAGCCACAAGCGTGGTTTCTGAATGAATGCTGCAAAGCTTCGTTTTCTTTTGTTTATTTTTAAATACGGCATTTCTGACAGTTATTATTATTATTTTTTTTCGGAAATCTGTGGCAAATGACGAGCTTCACCAATAGGCGTGGTCGCGGTCGCTAAGGTCATAAATTGCAGGCTCGTGTAGAAAATTTCACGCATCACGTCTCCGTCGGAAGTTTCTCGAGTTCTTGTAGGCTTATTTTTCAGGCCTTAACGAGCGTCTCCGTGTGTACAGGCGAGTTACCCCGCAACCATAGAAGTCAAACGCACCATTTAGCCGTAGTCGTTTTCAATAGAGAGCCTTTCAGGAGTTGCGATCGTGCAGTGCTACACAGGAGTATTAAGAGCTCTTGTCTTTAGGATAGAGTACAAGGCATTTCTCCACGATTTCCGCGTCGGTGACCCCGCGAGAGCGCCGCGCAGCGGAATCCGCTCAAGTGTTCACTTCGTAGCGACCGAAAGGCAATGCCGCTATTTTATATAATTCTTTTTTTCACGCTTCGGGCATCAGCGTTGTTTTCGCTCGGTGCATCGACCCGTTTTTTCTTGTCTTCTCGGTCGTCGCGAATCTCGGAGAGCATTTCGGAACGCGACGACGCGGATTTTCTTCCGTCTTCACGTAGCAGTGTTGTTGTTCCGTGCCGAGCTGTATAGTTTCGATGAGGAGAGAAACCAAAGATTCCGAGACCGCTGCAAAATAGAGAAGGAACAAACAAAATAGGACGAAAAGATTTGGGCAAAAAAAGGCCGCGACGCTTTTGATACGGCGCTCTCTCGCTCTCCTTACGAGGCACTCCTCGGCGACACCGAAGTGACGACAGTGAAGACGCTCGGAAATCGGAGTGACGACGACGGCAGAATAAAAAAAAAAGGTACTAAAGAAAGTGAAAGCTTGGAAATAAAAAAGGCGAAGAAGAGGATGACGAAGAGTCTGCACGCTGAGTTCTTGAAATATGACTCGGTTTTTCTTAGATGCACCCGAAAATGCCCCCCTCCCCCCCCCTCCCCCCCGTATCACCTGATATTTTATAAAAAAAACTTCTGCTTCGCGCACTACAGCCTTCCGTCATCTTTTTCTGCTTTTCGCGAGCGGCATATTTCTGAGCGGTGTGCCAAAAAATATAGAAAGAACAAGCACGCAAAAAATCAGAAATTGAACGAAAAAAAATAATAAAGATGGCGGTAGCTCGCTGGAACTGTATGAAAGACGAATTCTTTTCTCGCGAGGAGCGTATACCTTACGCACGCATAAAATGGAGCGTCTTTTACAGTCCCGCGCGCGCTCAGTGCATGCTTTAAGAGAGATAAAAAAAAAAAGCAGGTTTGATGGGAGCTGTTTCTTTACGCGCGTTTCGTCTGCGATCACGAAAGCGGTGCTGCGTTTGCATCAGTATTGAATTTCGCGATCTGCTAAAACGCACTGACGTTCAGTTTTCTTTTATTTTTTTTCGGTGACGTTTGGTTGCACTGAAAATATGGGTGCGGTAACAATGGGTCGGATTCTCAATAGGAAACGAAAAGAAAAATCGAAGGAAATCTGTGCCAGTCTATAAGAATATGTTAGGAGCTCGCCAGTGCTCGCATTTTATTCTGTGCCTCGGTGGGCGTCCTTTGTCGGAACCACTCGATCTTCAACATTCAGCGGAGACGGTCGCACACTGCGCGCAACGTACGGGGGCGCGCTGAAACTCGATCTAAAATTTGCTGCTCATATACAGCGCGATAGTGCAACGTCCTCTCGAAACCTGGACAATAGAGAATCTCGACACTGTTCTCCTTTGCAGTAAATTAAGTTGGCCTCGTGTTTCGAGCCGCTCGCGTTGTCCCATTGTATTCTTTACAGGATGTGTGTCTGTGTTCGTGTGTGCGTCCTTAGCGATAGGGAGGACTAAAATGGAGGCGCCAGGGTCACTGAACTCTGATTTCTACCGCATGGTGAAGCTTCAGGCGCAATCTATTTGTCGTGACGCTTTCGGAGGGCACCGCCTGTAATGTTTTGTTTCGTGACCGTAATGTATTTCTCGTAATGTTGTATGCCGAGATTTGCATAAGCAGATCCAGCTCTTCTGCAGAGGTGAAAGCTGAGATTTATTAAATGCGAAGCATTCCTTAGCGAACCCAAGGTACTTTGACCGTTTCTATCTATCTATCTATCTGCGTACGTCTGCGTGCTTTCGTGATCGCCTCCTTAGCTTGGTGTAGACCAAAGTTGGCATGAGAGGGTAAGAGGCTTTGACGAACATGACTGTCTTGTCATGACATGAATAACATGAAAATCCTGTTGCGTACGTCGTCAAATTTTTCCTCCAACCACGTGTGGCACATACCCGTATACCACAGGCCACGGTAAGCCGGTATGCGCCGCAGGCGATTGACAGTTTATATCTTCCCAGGAACGGCGAGAAGAGACATTGGTAATCTAAATGCGAGAGCGTAAGGAAAGACCGACATCGGCAGCGTTGACCCGACGAATGAAAATCAAGATCCCAGCAGGAATCGAACCCAAGCAGTCTGCGGGGGAGTCAGGTATTCTACCACATAGCCACGTCGCGTCTTGAAACAGCTTTGGAAAAAGAACCTGTGCAGGCGTAATGGCGGTGCAACGTTAGCTGTGTTTGCAGTGCTGGCTATCTATTCGATAACACGGCAATAAGCATTACATGTGTACTCCTATGATACAGGCGTCATGCCGGATTAACGTCAATTGTGGTTCCAGTGTTAGATCCACAATTTTATAGAAGTCTTATGAACATTACATTCTTATTCCTGTGATTCAGTAGGCTGTATTCAAGCGTTGTCCGAACCCCAGAGGAATACGCAAACAAAATGTTACGTATGATATTCACATCATCGTACCGTAAAGTGCACTTCGTTTCAATAATATTGACGTCTGTGCACTAAAGCGAGTGCTGACGTTACGTCAGACCGTAGGTTAGCCTTTAAATGCCAGTGTAGTCGACATGCCTGGTAAAGCCAGCATGTGCACACTACTACTACGCTTACAAAAACACGCCGATCCACCTCGTAACGCTTGGCTCAAAGCAAAAAAATGCAGCATAGGCAACTACTCGCTCATTGCTTCGCATGGAACCGATTCTTACAAGGCGTGGGATCTGCCGAATTTTTTAAATAGAAATCAAGGAACGATTCTTTTGGCATATTGTATAAATCAGGGAAGGAAACGAATTAAAATAAAATTGTACTAAAATTGTACTAAAGTTTAGGTGGACTTTTAGAAACCACAAGCGGCGAAAAGTATTCCCGAGTCCCTACTACGGTGTTCTCCATAACCATATCGTGATTCTGGAGCGTAAAATTCTTGAAATTAGTTATTCAAGTTATTTACTTCTACTCGTTTCGCAGTGTAAGGTGATTTCCTAAGCAGAATTTTTCTGAATCAGCACACGCACCTTTCGTTGCTGTGTAAAGAACTAGTGCTGGTGGGTGGAAATGCTATATACGGAATGCAGGAAAGATGACTTTTAAGGGCTTGTTTTTCCTTGCTAGACACTATAACAATGAGAACTAAAAGACAATAATGCCAAGGAAAGTATAGGGGATGTTATTTGTAGTAATTAAGATACAAATGTGATGAACGTAAAGTGGACGAAAAGATAACTCGCAGGTTCGGTCCCTGCCGGCGGCAAGTTATCTTTTCGTCCACTTTACTTTCTTCGCATTTATATCCTAATTACTCCAAATAGCATCCACTATACTTTCCTTGGCATTATTGTCTGTTAGTTCTCATTATTGTACGGAATGCGCGTCACGGCGAGACGCATGGGAAGAGATACCATGTAATTAGGCGGGACTTACTCTGTAAAGATCATAAAGCCAAAGAAAACGACTCTTGCGTTCCCCGCCTTGGGTTGTGTATCTTCGTGCACTGCACTTACGCCTGAAGATATATAGAGAAGCCGACACATCTTTCACAAAGCCTTCCGTGCTGCCAGTGTCCGGACATTGTTTTCCCGCCTACACCTAATATAAGATTGCCTCAATATATCACCTCTGCTGCTCCGGTAAGTAGTTTATATGCGAACACCGGTTCGGCGACCGGACCAGAACGCCGCGGGTGGTAATGCTTCGAACATCAGGCATTGCCGCTAGGCTATCGAACGAACGGGAAGTAGAACGTGTCTGTCTGGGTGTCTGCGTGTGTGTGTGTGTGTGTGTGTGTGTGTGTGTGTGTGTGTGTGTGTGTGTGTGTGTGTGTGTGTGTGTGTGTGTGTGTGTGTGTGTTTGTGTGGATGCGAGGGGTTTGGCGGCACACGGAGAAGCGACGGGAGACTGCGGTACGAAGTATATTCGTAGACCTATGGAAACTGCAGGCGCGTTTCGGCTTGTGTCTCTCTGCGGCAGTCGACTCACGCGCCGCAAATTCAATAGTAATGGACGCTGCGCGCCAGGAAAGCGTGCCCGTGGTCGCTCAATGACACCGACACGCTCGTACAACCACACACATAAAGGCAAACAGCTAAAAGCTGCTGCCACGTGGATATAGAAAGGAGAGCGCGGCGAGGTGAACGCAGCGGCGCTGTATGGTTCGGGAGTGGATGGGGGGGTGACTAGACAAGTGCCTCGTGTACCCGAATATTGCATGAGACCCGGAAAAGGAGGGGAAAAAGAACCTTGGAGCTCCCGTTCCGCTTCGCAGGTGGAGGTCCCAGTGCGGAGAAGCCGTACGCAACGCCAGCGACGGCATCGCCAACGAGATCGCGAATCGCGAGCCCTCCGTTCCTTGATCTATACTTCTCGCGGCATTCTTCTTTTTTTCTTTGCGCTCCGGGCGCAAGCTCGTGCCCCGTTATCATCGAACAACTGGGTGGGCGTCGCTGCGGCAAACACACTGGGTCTACGGGACTGTTTTGGTTCGCGAAGTATTTCTGGTTTCACTCCCTCTCCCTCTCTTTCTCCAGCTTCTCCCTGCCGCTTTCACAAAACAAAACAACGTTACTCGAAGTACCTTCTTCAAAGATTTGGAGCGCGTGGTGTCGTGCTTATTCGCATTTGAGATGGCGATCGGTACGACATGGGGCCGGGGCTCGCTGTTTCTCTCTTTGAGGCCGGGAGCGTTCTCTCTTCATACGTCGCTCAGTTATTCTCTTTTACGTCCCCGACATTCGACGTTCCTTTCGCTCTAGTGCGTCCTCATTCCTCTCTTCACGTGGCTTTGTTCGTAAATCGTCGCTTTTGTAAAATAATTGTGACTTTTGTCCTCAGGCTACAACTCCTTCTTAGAGAGCATCTGCACCGCTTCTAGTACTCGTGAATAATTAACTCGAGTGTCATAAGTCATGAGTACCTGGTAAATGTATGTGTAATAACTTGCGTCTCGATAAACATAAATAATACCCGACTTCCCTTCGATGCAGACGATTAACAGCGGGCTTACGAAGAACATATGCGCGCGTTATCGCCAACCAATGGCGTGTTTGTTTTAATAGAGAAACGGAAATTTCTGTGTTTCTTCTAAAATTTTACAAAAGTTTCGTGAAGTTTATCAAGTTGCCTGTACCGGGGATCTCGCTGACGCTACTCAAGAAACGTGTTGCTTTACTCAATCTTGCAACCATCTTTTTTGTCTACGAATTTTCGGTATATGTTTCCTAAACAAATGAGCCGTGGCAATGATTGATAGAGGGAAAAGGTACACCGAAACCACCCCTTCGCACATATCTGTACACGCAGGTGTCGAGCCAACTGAAATGAACCAACTAAGATTAGAGCTCAAAACTGATGTGGGGCCTTGGACAAGGTGCTTCACCCACATTAACCAGGGAGCCATATTTTTATTAAAGCTGTTTCTCTCTCTCTCTCTCTCTATCTCAAAACCGCTGTGAGACCTGTTGTAGCGTGGTTCATTTCTCAGTGTTCAGCTTATTCATCAAGCGGAGATTAAAAAAAAAAACCCTGCGTAGGGGAGAAATGCCCGAGGAAAAGGATCACCCTGTAATTATGACAGGACGGAACACAATCCAGCGCTCTCTCAGTGATCCGTCGTCTCGCATGCCACGGCAGGAAATGAAGAACGCCGTAATGACAGCGAAAGTGGGGAAGGCGGGTATACCGAAAGCACGCGTGCAAAACGAAGTTGAAATAAGAGCGTACTGGGACACAGCTGTATTACGGAGAGGAATATATCGCGTTTCGCGCAAGATACATCGGTGACAAGGCGACAAGACGGATATACCATGTAGCCACAGTACACAGAATACGGACACGTGCAGGGCAGGCCTGGAGAAAGAGGTCGAGGAGATGGGCGTGAGCAGATCGCGAAGGGAGGACGGGAGACCTATAGGAGCATCTGCAATGGGAAGGGGGCTTTTAGTCGCTGTGCCCGAAGACTGACGACGGGTCTCGTCTGGCCGGACGGGCTTCTAGTGACAAGTGTCCCGAGCGAGAACTCCTAACGTGACAGGAGGAATCGATGATCCGTTGGCGTGATTCAAAAGAACGCCAAGTGCACTTAGTAGCCCGGCCATTCTCTTCCCTGCACGTCACAGCCTCCTCCTCTACCATACTTCCTTAGTCCCTGAACATCGGCACATACCTCTCTACCAGTGTCAACGCTGTCCACTTTTTTTTATTCCACGCCAGACTTCGACGCGAGCTCCTGCTGTGTGCTTTGCGTTTGTGTGCACATAATCTTTATTTTTCTCAGCGTCGCCAGCAAGATTTTGAACTTGTGGCTCGTAGATGGTCGCTGCCGAGTGTTGAAAAGAAAAGTAAGAAGCGTGGTCGGACCGCGTTGAGAAGTGAAACAGTTCCTTTTGCGTGTATCTAGAGTGGATGGAAAATCTGTACTTTTGTTTCGCAGGTGTGCGACAATTATTGAACGCGTCTCAAGATGGCGTAACAGTAATAAACGATGGTGGCGTATTTGATCGAAGCTTCCCCTTGAAGATGAATTCAGGTCGTTTGCTTTTTAGTCTGTGGCCGATGATACAACAGATATCACTTTGTGTATTCCTATAATGCGGTCCTACGCTTATACCGAGAAGGGCGTGCGGATAGCGCGTCGTATGCGTCTCGTGCCTCCTGCGAGACGATTGAATCCATTCTACTAGAGTGTCTCGCATTCTTTACGCAGTGTACATGGCTACTCAAGGAACATAGCCTCCCTGAACTATATTGTACGAGACCCGACCATTGTATATTTTTTTCACGTGGTTGTGCTTCTCGACGCGACCACGCCCATCGTGCCCTGTTAACTTTCTACACTAAACAAGCTTGGTCTTTTGTTTGTGGAGCATTATTTTCATCTTATTTTGTTTTCAAGTTCTCACTTGTTTTCCTCATATTTGTGTTCATTTACTTAGTTAATTCCTCTTTGTTTCTTCCTACCTACATCTCCTATTTCTATTTCCTGTTCTCCAAAGGGAATGCCGTGTGTCGTGCTCTCTTCTTGGTGGCAGTTGTCAGCCGGCTCCCTCCCTACTTCCTGGTTCTCATTTTTATATTTGAATATCAAGTTTAGATGAAATCACCTTTCGGTCGAAACTTTCCTAAATGAAGTGTAGACATAGTCTGGTCTACATAACGGCCACGTCGTCTAACCTAACATATTGTGGCAGACGACTAGGAATCGATTTCAAATACGCGAAGGTCCCTATACATGTGAAAACGTCTCTGTAGACACGTACTTTTACATTTCTCCTCATCCACATACAGTTTCCACAGGCACGGATCGAATCTGCTACATCTGCTCGATACAGGCACGCCTTGTCTCACGCCTTCGAGCCCAAGCGCTAACAAATGAAAAAAAAGGAAATAGTTCCGGCAAGTTCCTTCCCTGTCTTGCAGAAGAGCTTCCATTTGTAAGCAGGTCCGCTTCTTTCTGCTTTTCACATCGCGGGAACCTTTTTCCTCACCTACACTCTAAGAAAAAAAAGAGTATGCGTGACTCTTTTCGGAGAGTTCTGACTTGCCACGTATACGACTCTCATTAAATAGTCACGGTGACTCTCTTGGTGGGTCAGGGTCGGCTCGCTCTAGGAGAGTCTCCTGATCCTCTAGGAAGAGTGCAAAGACTCTTATCGGGAGGATCACGTTACCACTTATAGGGAGTCAGACGACTCTTGCCGGTAACGCTTCTAGGGTGGTCAAGGGACCCACACCGAAGCATCAAGCGACCTCCACAAGTATTTTAAGCTACTAATTTGATCCTTGCTCTACTTTTGCGCGACTAGTGTTGAAAATAGTGGAGTATTCATTTTAAGCAAATCCAATAATACTTGCCGTTCTGCCCAGCGACTGTAAAAAAAGAATAGTTCGGCTATAGCATTACTTTAATAAAACTCGTCAAAACAACACATATTTCCCAGCAAAGTTATATAGAAAGCGCGAAAAGATGGTCTGTGATTTCCAATTAAGAAGTTTGGGTATTCCTCATTGACATGCTTCTATGAGTATAGCCAACCCAAAATGTGTGACTGTGATGTGCACAGTGTCATATGGTGCTAAATGAACAGCAGAAATCGCCATCATGTTTCCATATTTATTCCTTGTGATTAAAAATAAATCAAAAAGTGGTGACAGCTTGAGGCATCAGACTTGTGGCTTGCTAGTTTGTCGCTCCTGTCCAGCGTGAGCACCATGAAAAACGGTATCTGAAAATAAGAACGTTATATAATGATGAGAAAGTGAAATTGCAGTAAAGGTTTGCAAAACCTACACAATAAGTGGTTCACACAGACATAATAAAGGCTAACAACAAAACAACAAATGCAAACAGGCATGGTCAGGAACCAAGTTTTTTGACGTCGAGATCAGACATGTCATATTCTAGAATTACCGCACATAGCTCCCACAATCACGCACACTCACTCGATTCTGTAATAACGCCCAACGTCGTCGCAGTGTATGCAAAACACGAAAACAGCAAACAGAAACGAGGGAAGAGTGCACGGCCGCGGCCGCACCAACGCGCGCCGTCGAAAGTCTAGAGCTTTTTCACTTTACCGGTGAAGCGTGTCCAACTTGAATGACTACCGCGTACGTTCTGGAAGCACCGTACCACATCTGCACCTCAAACTACCGTCTTCAAGCCAACAAAAACCATTATATATAGTGCGTCTGAGCGTTCTGTACACAGGCATTCTTTTTTTTTTCACGTTCCCGTACGCGCCGAAGCACGCTACACACTCAAGGTCGATGGAAATGTTATGAAGTAGACTAAAGTGCATCTCAAAACGACATCTTGCACATTCAGTAGCGCAGACACAACGTGCGATCAGCAAAAAATTACCCTTGATAATTGTTTGCATCGCTCACTATAAGGGAGCTTGCACAGCAACGCGCATAGCGGTGGCAACTCGTTAACTGACAGCTTTAGTTGGGCATCCCCAACAGCCCTGCGGACACAGGCTGCTGTTGGAAATGGCTGGCAGATAACTGCCGCAGAGCTGCTGCAGACGCCCAGCTAAAGCTGTATAATTAGTACCTACGAAAGCAGTACACTCACCGTTAACTGGCGCCCGTTGTTCCTGTCCGCAGCTCCAGGAATATTCCGTCCTCCAAGCGTCACCGCGTCACTTCGTGCACGGAGCCGGCGTCAGCACCAACACCACCGAAGACGCGCATGAACAGACACACAACCCGCGCAACCAACACGCAACGCATTCCAATAGACGAGGAGACCGAGAGGAAAACAGAAGCGGCACAGCGGCACGCCACCCCGGCGCCGTTGTGGCGCGTTGCCTCGCCTCCGTCGTCGAGACAACGCGCCACAACGGCGCCAAAGGGCAAGCGCGCGATATGTATGGCGTATACGGCGGCGCCGCCAATCGAAACGCGCTTCAGGAGAGTCCCTTGACTCCAGTCGAATTGCGAACTCTCTTTCTCTGCCTGTACCTTCCAAAAGGGGTCAAATGGACACCCGAAGAGAGTCACGCGGCCGTGACCCTCTTTTGACTCTTTTTTTTCTTAGAGTGTAGGTTGTTCCTGTTAATGACGTGGCACAAAAAAATAGCGTTTGAACCAAATCCTCCAGCGACACGCAAGGAGCATCGAAATATTCGGCTTCTGTTATGATTTTTTTGGCACTTTCTACAGCACGGCCCCCCTTCTGACAGCTGTGCATGTTTCCGCGGCCGTCTTTTATTTTGCGTTTGTGATGCACCCCAGGCGGCAGGTGTGCATGCTACACGTTCCCAGACTGTACTCGCGAAACAGCATCAACGTGGAACAGCGAGAGAACAGCCATGCAGAAGCTGTCTCGATGTTATTCGGAGGCCCTGAATCTGTGGGAGCTGCCTTCAAAACCACAGGAGACGTTCGATAGGCGGTCTGGAGCAGTACACTCATTTCCATTTTGTTTTTTTTGGCGCGTCGCCATTTTCTCTTCCATATGCGTATTCGTTTGGAAGCAGAAAAGAGCAGAGTGATTGTGTTTTGGCCCGAGCGCAGTCGGAAGGGGTGAGAATGTGGCTTCGATTTTCGTGCCACGCGCCAACGACGGCGCGCCGACAGAACCCGGAAAGACCTTCCGGCAGAAGTATAGGAATCAGTATCACTTAGTTCGGAAACACCTGTATCGTTATTTATGTGTGGGCGTCTTAGGTCGGATCGTGCAGACCTATCCCAGACACTTGGCCCTGGCTGTATCTGCATTCAGACACTGCCGCGTATGCTTGTTGCAGTGGCAATCACTAGTGGTTTCCATTTGCACTGGCTGACACATGTGCCGCGTAATCCCGCACTGGAACCGAAATTTCGAACCGACAGTGTTTGTGCGCCATGTCGTGCCGTAGAGCGATTCGCAACTTGAACGGGGCAGTATACAATCCGGCGTGGCCCGTTTAGACAAACAACATCGGCACATGCATTTGGCGCACTAATTCATTGTGTACGTCCAAATGGATTCACGTGCCCATCTTCTTGTGCTATTCCTTTATGCGATTCGGCCTACACATCTACTTATGAAATATTTCCTTTTTTACTTTGAAAAAAAAAAACTAAACAAGAAAACCGGACACTCTAGAGCAAGTTAAGTGCGTGTTTTTGTTGGCAAATGAGTGCGCTGCTTTTCGTCTTCCTGGTTCATTACTGGTGTTTCAGTTCTGCGTCAGCTCATTATGGCAGTCCGGCTTTGTTGTTGACTCAGAGGAAGAAGAGTCACATTGTACCTGTTGTCACGAACTCGTGACGTGGGAGTGGTTGGGAAGTAATGCATTTCAGTTGGAAAGTGATGCGCATGTGCCTTGGGGGGGTGCTGATTGTGTGCACGCAACCGATGTTAGTTTGAGCGCGTAAGCGGTATGACAGAAAGATAAAATCATACCTGGCTGTCGTAGAAAGTTCCACTCGAGCCCACACGCACGTAGGGTTCCGCAAAGATGTCAAAGTAATCAATAATCATGTCTGGGGTTTAAGGGTGCCAAAACCACGATAGGATTATGATTCAAGCCGTAGTGGAGGGCCCCGGAAATTTCGACCACTTGGTGTTCTTTAACGTGCACTGACATCGCACATTACACGGGCCTCTAGCATTTTCCCTCCATCGAAATAAGACCACCGCGGCCGGGATTGAACCCACGACCTTCGGGTCAGCAGCCGAGCACCGTAACCACTGCACCACCAAGGCAGACGTCAAAGTAATCAGTACATTCCTAAAACGTCGGTCACTTTCCTTTATTTGAGACACAAGACTGAAATGCATTTAGATTATGCCCTTATATTGTCATTTCGCAGGGGTGCTCGCGGTGATGAACCGCCGCGTGAAGATTTTGTGAATGGCTTTAAATACCAACAGCCTCAGTGTTCAATAATGAATAAAGTATCCAACGCAGACACAACTACTACGGATATTGTTCCAGCCGGCATCCATGTTTTTGGAAATGTATGAACTTTCCTCATTTCATATTTTTATCTCATTCTGGTGAATGATGACGTATTATGCAGTTCCCTGCGCCACCCTTGACCTGTAGTTTGCATGTGAGATAAAGAGATGGTAGAAGGTAACATGCAGAAAGGTTTGCTTATGAAGTCAAGTACTAGCGTATAGAGTAGAGAAACAGGCATATATATCGGTAAAAGAGGAAGAAAATATATAGAAAAAAGTCTATATATATATATATATATTCCACTTGACACTTACCATTTGTGTTGCGCTTTATTATTCCTAAGGATGCAGCAGAGGCGGGACAATTATTGAGATATAGGTAGATGGGTAGGGAAGAAACGATGTTCTAAACTATTTGCTGAAGGGGAGAACATTTATCACATGCCACGGAAAAACGCTGGCGCCACTTCAAATTAACGTGTAATTAAATAAAATGATTGCCAAATTTGCTGTTTCTGGAGTGTTTTATACGCTTCAAGGGCTCAACTGTTTGTGTGTGTTGCTGAAGTTCTTAACCTGATGTGCAACTAACAGTCCAACGATGTTCGTACGTATAGTTGTGGAAGCGTCACGATCTACTCACGAGTGAAAAATAAAATGCAGTGGAACCTCGCACGGTGAGCGCGGTAGAAGGAGGCCAGGCGCAGCTCAGCTGCGACCTCGGGGCTCCGGCGTCCGACGACTTCGCGGTGCGTATCCGTTGGCTCAAGGAGCACGCCGAACCGGGAGGCGAGGGTGACCCTGGCGGCGGCACGGTGCCCGTGTACAGCGTAGACGTCAACTCTCGCACGGGCAGCCTGTCGCAGATCCGCCAGCGCACACACTTGGGCAGCCTCCGCGGCAGGGCCTACTTCTCGGTCATCCAGACGCCGGCAGTGCTCAACGTTGACCGGCTGAGGAGCAGCGACAACGGGACCTACGTGTGCTCGGTCGATTTCAAGATGGGCTGGACGCGCACGGCAGTGGTTCACCTAGTCGTCGTCGGTGAGCATATCTTATGTACTCGACGGTTATTTGCGCGAGCAGGCAACGATTAAACCGAGAACACGAGCTGTGGCCGCAGCGCTTCTGTTTATATTTCTATGCCAAAGTTTCACTTCTGTTTCACCAAGTGCACGCGCATGTACGGTGAGCTATGTTGCCACGTATTCGCGCGAAAGACGTATCCATGCGGTGGATACGCCTTGCGACTACGCTTTCCCCATGACTCTGTGTGAGTTGCCTTTTCTCCTTATTTTGTTCCTGCCGGGCTGTTTGGTTATCCGCTGGTTGATAACAGGAGACAAGACACGTCAGCTCTTAAGAACCCTGCCCGCACACTTTAGCCCTGATGATTTCCTGCATGTTTTTAGCAAACTGAGGAGTGTCCCGGGCTGTCCCTGGGAGGCAACGACGGTCGGGGCGACGTCCTCGTTGGGCGCGCAGTATACGGGATGAGATGTAGAAGATGGCTGGGCCGCGGCTCGCTGCTCAAGTATGCAATTTGTCGAGACCGGGGAAAAGAGGAGACAACGGGAAGAGACGGGGTTGATCCAGTACACGGCTTTAGGGGGTGGCGGAGGGGGTTACTTCGGGAAGACATAGAGTGGGCAGTGAAAAGAGGGAGCGGCGGGGGGTACCTAAAGCGGCCAGCGGTTAGGATAGAGGGAGGGGCGCATTAGATATTCCATTACGGGCCGCTTCTCCGGCGCGCCTCCAATGTCTATATACCTAAGCGGTTCTCGGCAAGCCGCCCCTTCAGCATCGTCAGGTATTCAGCTAAATGCGCGCTTCCACAACTGCCGCCACCGCCGCTTCGGGAACCCTCTGCTCCTCTGCTTTTTCTTTTCTTCTTTCTTTTTCGGCCCACTCTGTCGCCACACACATCGTTGCCTCACGTTGATACTTTTTCTTTTATTTCACCGAGGCTTTGACTATTCGCCATAAGCGTATAGGTTGCAGGGCGCTTCACGAGCGCGTGCTCTCAACCGATCCACATCGTTGTGTTCGGTATCCGCCCAGTTTACTGTGCTCCCCGCAGGAAAACGCGTTCCCGCGCGCCTGATCCCCTTCGGCATCCGCTATTTTGTTACGACGTCGACGTTCTTCCCTTCACTTTCACCATTTTATTTTGTTCGCTTGCGGTCTCGTTATCGAAGCAACTCCCTCCCACCTTGCTCGGATACCCTGTCCTTCGCTCGTACAAGGGAACGCGTTGGCCACGCCGGGGACGGCGCACCACCTACATAAGCGGCCGAAGCGAGTTGACTGCGGCGCGGCTCTGCCCAGCGTTAACCCTAATTTGGGCGTGCCTAAGTGAAAAGGTGATGGCTCTCGTAAACGCCGCGCAGCGCGCGCGGTGCGGGCGAGCAAAGGAGGCGGAAGAAGCGAAAGGACGCGGCCTGGCCGCTCGCTTTGGGGGGGAGATCGCTGTACGCTGCAATTATGTGCGCCCATCGTGGTCGGATCGAACGGCCCCGACCGAAGCCGTTAATGCGAGGCCCTGCGAGGCATCAAGCCGCGTCACGAGGGGCAGCTTTTCATCCCTCTTCCGCGCCTCTCGCGCATTTCTTGTTTCAGCAGCTCGCTCGCTTGGCGGCGCTGTTCATCCGAAAGAACCCAAAACACTTTATGCTTAGCGCACCTTCGTTCCGGAAAGGCGCTCTCGTTCGGATATACTAAGCCCGGCAGCGATATTGCTTCTGGTTCACTAATTAAGAGCCGCGAGAGGGCTTTTACTTATCCATTGAGTACCGCGTTTTTTTCTAGCGCGGAGGGAGGTAGGGGGGGGGGGGCTAGTGGATGGCAACGGTTCGAGAAAATTGCGGTAGCGTCGGCCACAGAGAGCTAGTTATAGCAGGGCCTCTGGCATTCGGGCCTTTTAGCGAAGTAGCGATATTAACACGTATCGCCTCCTAATTTGCTGCGCGATTCGGTTTACTTTGAAGAACACCACGTGTCAGCAATTACTGGGATGGTTTGTAGGTAAGAAATAGATAAATATGGGGAGAATGCAGGCACCGGTATCGTCGTTTTATTATCATTTTAGTCATACTTCTTTCTTTTTATTATTATTATTTTTTGCACTGCTGGATGGTAATTGAAACAGAACTCGGAGAATGTTAGACGTCATTTTTTTTTTTATAGACGTTAATGAAAACTGAACGTGAGCCGCGTGCATGTTGTGTAGCTCCTTTCCCCTGTCCCGTGCACCCATTTTCTCCCGGCACCTTCTAATCTTTTCATTAATGCAAGATAATTTAATAACAGCGCGTAAAAGAGGGATCGAACACAGAGGTTAGAAGATACGTACAAAAGGCTCGGTATCTATATATATATGTTGTTCTCTAGTCTCACTCGTGGCGATTAGATAATCATGAGTAATCGACTATTCTGATTTTCTGCTGCAGCGACTACTGTTAAAATTTAAATTTACCTGAAAAAGAAAGAGTTCAGAGGGCCATAATGGAAGCTAGTTGAATAGAAGCAGTAGTTCGTGACGCATGCGTGAGTAGACCGGCGCATGCGTGAGCACAACATCAATTGTCTTGTTTAATAAATAACTCGAGTACACATGTGTTCGCGGTACACTGCTTTTGGTTGAACAAGGCGGATAAGTGTGCTTGAGCGTGGTCAATGACGTTGTTTTGTCATGTCTCTGATGATGATGAAAACACTTCTCTATTAAAGTGCAAAGAAAAGGGAGAGGGTCCCTATTCCGGGACTCCTATGACAACCTCTGCGATAGCCCGGGCCCGCTGGACGAGCGCCCGACAGACCTTGGGGGCGCCGTCGCGAAGGGTGCCTTCCCACTGCTCTGGGTACGGGTGGATCGAAGGATCGGTGGGAGGGGAGGGAAGTAGGCAGCGGTGCACTCTACGGTGATGTGAAAGGTTGTGGGGATGGCGCCATAGAGTTTCCTAAAAGACTTACTAGAGGGAACTCTGGCACTAGTGTCTACGGGAGCTGCAACGCATGGCGCTTCAGCTAGCATGGGAACTGATGGGGTAGTACACCGATTTGTCTAAACTTCGTTTCTTCGGTTCCGTTGGCTTCCGCGTCGCCTGCATCCGCTTGTCGCAAAACAAAGTTCAGAAAAAGTCAGCAGTTCTAGTTCACTACTCTAACCCTTTTATGCTCACCAATTCAAATCTGGTTACGAAGTTCACAACGATTCATTCTTTTATCCGAAAGAAAACCAAAACACAACAATAAACAAAGCCACAAGTGCGTTCGAAGACCGCAAGCACGAAGACTAGGCAAATCCGTGTACTACCCATCATTCCCATGGTGGCTGAACGATCGCAGCGTCAGACCCGTACAAAAATGTATGGAGACAGTTTATAGACTGTCTAAAAATGGGTTTAGACTGTCTATAGGCTAATTCTATTTTTGTAAGGGGAGTCCCCTCTAGTTAATTTTAGGAAACTCTATGGATGGCGCCACATCCTGGACAGGCGTCGGTATAGCGAGTTGGATATAATTTGTGCACGAAGTGCAGATTTGGAAAAGTTCGGGTCTGCAGCCGGCGTAGTGGGACAGCCTCCTCTCGTGTGAAGGGCGCTGGTGGGGATTGGTATCGCGGTCGTTGGCATATGTAATGCTGTGTGACATCGCGATATGTGAGAAGTGGGGAAGCTAGCTCTGTGTTGGCCGCCTCACTGCGCGGGGCTTCTCGGAGGGTGAATTCTCGAGCGGCCGCATGGGCGCGTTCATTACCCGACAGTGAGACATGACCAGGAGTCCAGAGCAGGTGTATGGTGTGGCTAATGTCTGAGACAACTTGGATGTACGTAAATGAATAGAAGTGAGGTTTTGGGAATACAGCGACCTGTTAGTAAGCCCGACATGCCGCTTGCGAATCGGTGATTATGTAGTATGCTTC
>NC_051178.1:228024486-228064238 GCF_013339695.2 Rhipicephalus sanguineus
TCGATAAAAAGCTCTTCATGAGGAGCTCGCCAAGGAAGTTCCCAAGAACTAAGGCTGTAAGCCATGTTATGATTCAGGTGATTCGATTGTATGATGTGCTGGTAATTACAAAATATTAGCACTGCAGCGCCGGCGCAAATGTTGTTTCGAAGTCGTTGACACATTTCGGACAAGGGTTTTGTGGTAAGGCGCTGTCTACGTCGGCCCGCATGATCAGCCATTGAACTGGTTACAAATCAAGGCAGAATAATCCTCATGCAAGCCAGAAGGTTGTCAGCTATTCGATTGCAATGCTAAGCTACAGCAAACGTCGTACGAATTTCGCAGTAGCAAAGCTTCCCAACTGACAAAAAAACTCATCCTGATCCGAAGCTCTAACCCGACCCCGAAAGTTTTAGCCAACAAGGACGTATTTCTCATTGATTGGAAAGATTTATTTGTGAAAATTTTGTAAGAATTTCATTGTTGGTGCCCCGCTAAAAACGGAAAGATGCCATTTTTTTTCTTTTCAGCTGGATTTTGGGTGGCTGCAGCACGTGTCTTTGAAAAACACCAGCCTTTAGCTAAAGTTTATTCGGTAACTTTGATGGGAATAAGTTTCACATTCGCAAGTCTACCAAACACAAGATGTTTTTATCAAGTGCGTGAAGGCAAATTCCTCATCTCCTACCGTCGCACATTTCCTACTTCCAACCAAATTCATCCTTGCCTCCATCTGAAACGAACCTCTAACAAACGTCTGCTTGAATTTTCACGGAATAAACATGGAAATTCCACCCAAATTTGATTAGAGCCTACGTCACTTACAATGTTATGTATGAACTCGCCATGGTTAGAAACGTTCTCAGATCTCTGTTCAAAAGGAGACCCGACACTTCGTTAAGATCTCTTGGTAGAGACACGCATGACAAGGTCTCGACGGGGGTCTCATTCGGTTCCTCCCTGAATAACGAGCGCCCGGGAATCCAATTTCGCAAAGTCGGCTCGCCTTTCCCTAAAAAGAAGGCTCGCTTCCGGGTCCTGAAATACAGAATGGCCTTCGTCTTCCCTGTTCAGACTTGAAAGCTTCGAGAGATGTCGGTAAATGATCACCGCTACACAATAGACAATGCGTATATGTACGCGAGGCAGTAGAAATTAAAGAAGACCGTCTCACTTTATCTCGTAGCCGAACCATAGCTTTAAAAAGTTCCTCTAACACAACATAACGTAATTTTTGATACTTTGTGCGTGCACGTAGAGGCGAACCACGTAACATTCGCAACTGACTTTATTCACGTTAAAATTCTGGGCGTGCAAACACGGACAGAAGTCAAGAGAGAAGTCAAGACACCTCTTGTATCTCTTGTGTCTGTGTTCCTTCCTTATTTCAGGTAGCCATTGCTTGCAGCCGACATCCGACGAAAAAAAATTAATCGGATTGCGGTGTGTGCGCGCGCCCGCGTGCGAGTGTGCGTGCGTGCGCGCGGACAGTATGCGGACATGAAACTGGCGAGATCACGGAAGCAGCTATAACTCCTCCGATGGTAAGATAGTGGATCTCAAAAGGGATTGTCTCGCATGGAACAAAACTTGCACCGAATAACCAAAACAGTGATAAAATTTCCTTTTACAATGAGGAAGTTCGGTGGAATTTGCCGTCACTTCAACACGTCTATTGGACATTTTTTCGATATTATCTCGCACCGTATATTGCTAGCAGACAAAAGAACCACGAATGTTAAGTTAATAAGGTCCGGGTTGTCAAAAAAAAATTGTTGTACTCGCCTGTGCTCCTGCGTTTCAGGGTTCACTTTTTGACACTCTACTCGAGAATTCGCCATGAAATTAAACTGTTGCTGTTTTGAGAGAATTGCTTTTTCGGGCTTTGAGTGTTGGCCAAGAATCCGGTGGGAAGTGCACTTTCTTTCCCTATGTCAACTACGGTAGAAACCGATTTATCAAAGAAGGATGAAAGACCGCCTTTGATGACGTCGATATATATTTTGAGTTCGGGTGATGCGGTGACATTGCCTACAGAATTGTCTAGCGAAACTTTCACTTTCGAGAGGAGTTTCTTAATATCAGTTACGTGTAAGAAAATGTCCATCTTGCTGCTGATTTCCTTTTTCAAATTTTTAACGCGCAGATTCGGCATCCTTTTGTGCTTCGACAACCATATCCATCTTGTCAGGGCCGGGGTTTGGACCACAGAATATGGGCCACAGAAAACGCAAGAACAATCACCCCCTTATCGCGCGCCGCGTAAGAAAAAAAAACAGCAGGTGTATGAAAACGAAAGCTTGCAGGAGAACTACGCAGTAGAGGTGGCCGTCACAACCCATGCGCTCTCAATATGCGACAATGACAACACCCATACTGTACACATACAATCACAGGCACTTGGTTTGGCATTTGCGGCGCGCACTCAGGTACAGTTCACAAGACTATATAAGCATGCACTCACCTAAAAGGACAGAAGAGCGATGGTCAACGCTTTCCCCAAACGCCGTAAATCCTAACGATGCACAGTACACAGGACCTTTCGTAGCCGAATTACATCCGACGAGTGCCGAATCAGGAATCACGTGAGCCAGAAGTCGACGCAAGCGTCGTCGGTAGCGATCCCAGTTAACTGCGTCGATGTACTGTGGTTGACGATACGCTGATCACAGCCGCGGTACGAAGCACGAGAACCCGACAGATCCAGCAGCGACGCCGAAGGTATCGCTAAAAGTACAGTTACAAACGTAGCACAATACAGCCCTCATAGTCATTTCCGTACAGCAACTGTCCACGTGTATTGAATGGCGCCGTTGCTATAACACGCGAGAGCGAAAAGAGAGGGAGAAGTGGAAAGAACACAGGCACCCTTGGCACGCGCGTCGTAGCGGAGCCGATTAATTCGATGGCACGTGTATCGAGGAGGAGAGGAATTGTAGGTGACACACTGAAGCTTGCCAAATGCTGACCGGCCGAAGGCGGGGGGCGTGCAGGGTCAATATATAGTTACGTAGCTAAACAGTGGTGCACTTCTTTTACCGCGTGAACGAAATGCGTACGTCACCGTGAAGGTCACGTGAGCGGACGATTGGCATAGCAAAAAAGCATTCTAGATTCCACAGCGAGGGCAATCTAGAATACTTCTAAGGTATCTTCTAAAATGTAAAAGCCACATCCTGTCCTGTTCGCCCTTTCATTCCGCACGTGCGTGTGGTATAGCATCAGCTAAATTTCAAGATATGCCAGCCGGCCAGCCGTCGAAACTGCAGGGCTGTTCAGGTGTCAGCTGCTCGAGCCAGGCAATTATAGCGACCATCATTACTGCCTACTTTTCCATCCCCTGCACTCGTTTTTCGTAAATATTTCCTCCAATAAACAACCACTTACTACTAAACCAATGAAAATGTGCTCACAAATGCAGCGCAGGCGGGCCCACACCTCTCTGACTGTGTTCGATTGTGTTAGTTTCTTTGACTTACTTGTATGCTGAAGAAACGTTTCGAGACATATTCAGGAAATAACACGTCCACAGTGTTGTCGACACTCTCCCTTTAGAGATGGGCACATGGTAATTTGTTTTATTTCTCCTCCAAACCTCGCGTATCCTTATGCGGTATCAGTCCTTAACATGAGGTACACATAATGGAGGAACGTTTGCTGTTGCCACGGGTTCACTTTATTTACACCACCGAGAGAGCGGCAGCAGGGCGAGTGTCTGCCGCCTAATGGGGTCTTCAACACGGCCGGCGAGAATGAGAGAGCGGCTGTAAGGCACGACGCAAGGTTGAGCATTTGTCGACGACCGATGGGGACGATGATGGCGGGCCTTGAAGAACCGCGACGGAGGTCCAGTTTTAAGACCCGTTGATGTGAGAAGTCTGTTCACACGACAACGGGGACGGCCCCAGGTTAGGACGGCGAAGACGCACGTAGTTTGGACCGGGACATCATCTTCGGCCTGCCGTCAGAACCAGTTTTGGACACGACAACTTCCTTCGAAGTGATCATGTCGGGCATGTTTGTGGCTGCACATAAGGACCAACAATAAGAAAGCGCATCATTCACATGAACAATAGCGAGAAAGAGAGAAAGGAAGACAAAGGAAATACCAGAAGGTTAACGAGAATGTCTCCGGTTTGCTACCCTGTGCTTTAGAAGGGGGAAGGGGGTGTAAAAGAATGAAAGAGAAGGATAGGAGCCTGTGACACGCACTAGGTGACAAAACAAACAAAACAAAGTCATTAATATAGCACCGTCCAAGTACTACACACCAATATTGCCTATGAACAGTCACAGTTTGTCATTCAGTCCGGTTTCTCGAAGAAACCGCAACAAGCCTTCAGAACGGCTCGCGTGGAAGACCGGGTAGGACAGCGCCCTAGGCGTTTGCTCTCTACGAGAGGGTGGTTTGGTTGTCCAGCTCGCCTAGTGCGGCTGAGAGGGCTGCTCTTTCGGAGTTGAAGCGGGTGCCCTCAAGGAGGAGGTGCAAGATTGTTTCGCTGCACCCGGAGACCTCACATCACGGGCTATCAGCCATTCCAATAATAAATGAATAGAGAAAGGCAGGTAGGTTAACCAGACGTACGTCCCGTTTGCTACCCTACACTGGGAGAAGAAATAAAGTGGCGAAAAGATAGACAGAAGAAAACAGACAGATGGACAGAATCACGCGCACACTTAGGGGACCACATCAAGGCTAAAGGCAGCCGCACAGATCTGTTCATTTCAAGTACTTCAGTAGCACCGAAAACTAAAAAAAGCGTGTGCGTGATAAGGCAGTACACAAATTGTGTTAGGGCTAATTCATACCGGCGACCATTAGAGGCCGTAGGACTGAGTTGGTCGCGAATGTTCTAGCGCATTCAAGTCGCAAAGCGAGCAGTCACAAACGGTCGCATTTAGTCGAAATGTCATTGGACGCACAACTTACTGGAGTCACCGGTGTGAATGAGTCCGAACTGTTATGGGTAGTGTATAGTGAGAATAAATGATGGCGGATCCCCCACTCAGCACTATGAAAACCTTCCCGAGCTATACGGTCTTTCTTCAAGAGTGAAAACCTAGTGCAACAACAAGGGGAAATTTCTGCTCCACACATTAGGCAGAACCCATGTGTAAGGCTTTAAGCAATGTCGTCTCGTCGTTTCCTATTTCATTTTCCTTTTTCTTCTTTCCTTTTTTTGATATCTCTTTTTTATGATCTTTTATTCCCCTTACCCCCTTTGTTTAGTTCAGGGTAGACAGCTGGTCTCATAAATGGTTAACCTCCCTGTCTTTCCGTGAACTTCTTCGTTATTTCAAGTAGCAATGGCCGCGCGTGGCCTCATAGAATCTTGCCATTGGCACTACTGTCCATTGCTATGCCCCTTTATTCAGTTTTACATCTGCACTAAAGGGCGGGCATTCATTTCTTACGAAGAAGCCCATAAACATATTTGGAACGCATAGACTGCAAGTCTTTATCACACAAAGATATTGGTGCGATGACGCATATAATATAGAAAAATATTCGTAAGCAATTGCACTCCGTGACGGTGAATAACCAGCAAAGCTCTTATAGGACATGGCTCAGAGGTGACAGTGAATTTTGATGAAACGTACAGAAAAGCACAAAATTTTCATGAGAGGTACATGGAGTTCCTTTTGAATTTAGCGTAGGCTCCTTTAAAGCTTTCCATTTGAGCAGCGTACATCTGCAGCGCTGTCTTATAACTGCAATGTCCTAGCCCTCACTTTTTATTGCTGCTTACAACAGCTTTCTTATGTTTCGTTTTTTTCTTTCTTTTCACTGTTCACGTACGCAGGCGTGAAAGTAAACAAGTGTAAGAAGCAGGCAGTTTGGCATAAATATATGGTCCCCCCGCCACGCTGGTCTAGTAATTATGGTGCTCGACTGGTAACCCGAATGTCGCGGGATTGAATCCCGGCCGTGGCGGCACATTTCGATGGAGGCGAAATGCTAGAAGCCCGCTTACTTAGATTTAAGTGCACGTGAAAGGATAACGGGGCAGCAGAAAGCCCAGGACCGGGTTGATTGGCGGAACATGGGAGAGGCCTTTGCCCTGCAGTGGGCGTAGTCAGGCTGACGATGATGATGATGAAAGAACCCCGGATCATATAAATTTTGGGAACCCTCCACTAAGGCCTCACTCATAATCAACAAAATATCTGCAGTGTAGGAAAAAAACGACGCGCTTGTTTGTCTCGTTATTGCGTGACTGGGTGTTTGCGCTCCCGTACCGCCAATTGTATTATACGTCGTTCGCTACAACGCCCCCTCTTTTCTGGACATGTCAATAGCCGTGCGGTGCTTGGGACGCCTCCCAATCGCCGTACCTGGCACCTCACCGTGGGCGATCAATGTACAGTACCTGCCGTGTCCCCGTCCCGGAAGTGTAACGACACGGAGCAGACACGCGTATGCGTCGATCGCGCGAGGTTGCGGCGCATCTTCGATGTCTCGCAAGAAGGCTCAGCGAAAGTCAATTAAGGGAAGTGCGCAAAAGCTATCTTTAGTCAGCAGATATGGCGCAATCGTACCTGGGCAGGCTAAGAAGACGCGCTTGTACTGAAATAGTGCGAATGAAAATAAGATAATCTGTGATTTCGATATAGCGCCCGCAGCTTACATTACACCTCATTTAAGGCATGCGCTACTAGAGAAACTACGCATGCATGTATGGTCGTATAGTCGTATAGAAGAAATACCTCAGAAACTCTTGTCTTTTTGTTCCGTGTTCTCAGACATACTTTTCCACCCCACCGTACGCGATCCTGTCTACGTATTTTACACAATAAAATTAGAGGTAGGGGTTAGGGAATGCCGAAAAAGTCACTGCTATGTAATGAAGCTGACATGCGTTAGGAGTTTTTAAGGAGCCTATTATATAGAGTGCGTCTCTGTATGTGTGAAGGAAGTTGGTGGGTGGGGGGGAGACATGTCCTGAGAAGTCTCCACTGCAGTTGTTCGTACATCAGTGCAGCAGTTAGTTTCTGAAGAGTTCTTCATGGTCTGTTGGTGTAATATCGAGTTTCTGAATTGTCAGACAATAAAAGTTGTTTTCAAAAATAAAAGTTGTTTTCAATAATAAAAGTTGTTTTCATTCATTCATTCAATTGTCAGACTGTCAAGACAGTGGCTAATAGAACAATTTCGTTGTGCTCAAAATACCTTTCACGCAGTAAAGCAGTGACAAGGGGCACGCAGAATGCAACACACAAATACGAAACGCTTTTAATGTACCACGGTCAGCAGCATTTCTCGCGCTTCGGTTAACTCTATTTGCAGCACTTGCACTGCTTCTGCACCGAACCTATCAAATTAGGTGCTCTTTCGAAGACCTCAATATAATTATTTTTCTCTCTTCAATAACATATACGCATAGAGCCCGGCGTTGCATGCATTTGAAATATAATGCACGCGCCATATCTGCCGTCCGAGATGGTCGATACACCGGCGGGGCACCCACAGTCTTGGAGCCTGCCAGCAAAAACAAGTCCTCCAGGATAATCGCGTGGCGCAGTGCTCTGAGAACGTCGATCTCCGAGGCTGCATTTGTCAGAGCGCTCGAGCATCGATTTTCCTTCGACAGGCAGCGCTGCTTCGTCAAATGAGCACATCGCAAACGCTAGCGCGGGCAATAGGCCGGGCGGCCAATTTTCAACCGAATGTACACACAAAGCCTGACAAGTGTGCCGCAAATAGTTAAGCCACTTTATCAATAAAATAAGTTCTATCTGTAAAGTGGCGGCTTAATCCCAAAAACAACACCATCGGGTCTCAAAAATTGCAGCCTGTTCTGCGTCGTCAGTTTAGTCGCAGTGAATGCGAGTCACAACGATGCAGTGAAACAGTTTATGTGCCTATTACAAAATATCTTAGATTAAGCAATTTATCTTGACTATGTGAGAATGTCCCTCCCAGCATTGGAACCCCTCGACTCTTCGTTTAAACATTGCTGCGAAAGCTTCTTGAATTCCTCGCGCTGCCACATAAATGCCACACCTTCTGGGGCGTGGAAGAATGATTTTCTTGTGTGTTCTTTCCACGCGCATTTTTTTTTCTCGTGCCGTTCTCAATAAAGCATTGGTTGGAAGGCAGCCACATTTGCTTTGTGGTTTTCAAAGGCCAATTTTTGCACTAAATATTGAGGCAAAGCCTGCTGTTTGTGGCACTGAGGGACACTCGAGGATGTTAAGAAGACGCAGATGAAACAACACGCGAATTATATATGGAGTAGTTTCAATCGGACGCATTTTGCAGATTTGCTATCTTACGCTCGATAGCGCGTTACAGCCACCAGCATGGCGAACGCTGCAAAAAGCGCGGGCTTTTCGTGTCACAAATCCCCAATATGCCACTCCTACCTACCTCAGTAAAAGCACGTTCCACAGTTCAAAATGTGAAATTTAGGATCGGCATAAAAATATTATGTTCCACTAAAGTTGCATGAAATTAAGTATGAATTGAATTAAACTTGGTTGAGCACTCTAATCCTGGAGTTGGCAAGTTGGTTCAAAGCAAAGAGATTCTGCAGCGCCAACAAACAAACACGAGAAGAGGCACAAACATTCAGTTCAACGTCACCACCCGTCCTGTTTTCATGTAACTCTTGTAGTCCTTGTTTATTCACTCAGGAGAACATGTTTACTTTAACAGCCCTCCTACATATACTGCCCTCATCTAACGGAACCGATACGGCAACATTACTTAGCGATGATGGCCTGCCTGCGCATGATATTGCCACGCCCACTTCTTGTCTTGTTTTGATGTATTCGGGTTTGACCGGCAGGGACGGTTATCAACGCTCGACGCTGTCCGCGAAGTAGTGTTCTAGAAGCGTCGCGATTGTAGTAGATCGGTTTGTTAAGATTGCGCCCCGCACGCGAATGTTCCAGTTTTGTCTAGAGATAACGCCGCCACCAGCGATATTGCTGGAAAGTTCGATAGCGCCTGTATAAAAGCCGACGCGCTTGATCGCTTGTCAGTTGATCGACGGACGACGCCCTGTTCGCCGCTATCATTGTACAGCGTGTATTGCTGTAGTTCTAGTTCTCATTTTCCGGCCACAAGTTCGGCCAAATAAACAGTTTCATCCTGCAAACGCCGACTGCTGTCTTCGTCGACGTCACGACCACGTGACATCTGGTGGAGGTGCTGCTTCATGATCCGGACGCCACCGCGGAGCGCTGACCCAAGCCCAAGCCGCGGTGAAGACGACGCTACAGACAACCCGGATCGTCGTACCAGCCGCCGGCAGAAGGGACTACACCCAGAGTACGGGCTCCTTCCCGAAAACACCAGGCAGCCCAAGACCGTCACATCGACCGCCGAGACGATGACAGCCCCCATGCCGCCTACAACGGTCGTGATGCAACAGCCAAAGGAGCCACCGACTTTCCGTGGATCGTCGTTTGAAGACCCGGAGAGCTGGCTGGAGACGTACGAGCGAGTCGACACCTTCAATCACTGGGACTCTGAAGAGAAGCTGCGCCACGTCTTCTTCTACCTAGAAGACGCCGCGAAGACGTGGTTCGAGAACCGTGAATCGAGCCTTCAAACCTGGGACCTCTTTCGGACGACGTTCCTTAATACATTCGCGAGCATCGTCCGCAAAGAAAAGGCTGCTGCTTTGCTGGAGACAAGAGCGCAGCTACCGAATGAGAGCGTCACCATTTACACGGAAGAGATGACGCGACTTTTCCGCCTGGCCGACGCTGCCATGCCTGAGGAAAAAAAGGTCCGCTTCCTTATGCGGGGAGTGAAACAAGACCTCTTCGCAGGATTGGTGCGGAACCCCCCGAAAACAGTCACCGAATTCCTCACCGAGGCCACAACTATCGAAAAGACACTTGACATGCGGACGAAACAATACAACCGCTCTCCGCTGTCTGCAACCTATTCCGAAGTGTACTCGCTGGCCACCGATGATTTGCGCGAAACCATCAGAGCGATTGTGCGGGAGGAGCTGCGCAAACTGTTACCTTCGCCGCAGCATCAAGTGGATTCAATCGCCGACGTTGTCCGCGAGGAAGTCCGGCAATCGCTTGGAATTCCCGAAGCACGGCAGGCTCAGCCGGAAGCCATGAACTATGCTGCTGCAGCCCGACGCAACCACCCCCCTCCTCGCCCACGTCAAGACGCCACGCCGCCGCAGCAGTTTCGCCGCCAGGCACCGCCGCCACCACACCCGACTCCATACCGCCCGCCGACAGGACAACGCTGTGCCCCCCGAAAGACCGACGTTTGGCGTGCCCCTGACAACCGACCGCTCTGCTATCACTGCGGGGAAGCCGGCCACACATATCGCCGCTGCCAGTACCGTCAGATGGGGCTACGCGGATTCGCCGTCAACGCGCCGCGCCCGCAGCCAGGCGAACGGCCTCGCGACATCGACGACTACCTCACCGGAACACAGTGGCAAGAACGACGACCTTCCCGCTCACCGTCGCCCGGCCGCTACATGTCACCGCACCGCCGGCAGTACACTGGCCCGAACCGGGGCCGGTCGCCTAGCCCGTATCCGGAAAACTAAGGGCAGCAACCGATGGAGGTGCGGTTGCTGAACGACGAAATGCTGAAGATCCTCCGCCGTCGACGACGACACCGCGACGAAGTTCCGAGCCCCCGCCGCACGCCGAACGACGTCGACGTCCCGAAGACGAAACTTTGCGACCGGAAGCAGACCTGACGACGAAACGCGGAAGCAGCGGTGCAAACCGACGTAGCCGTGACCCGACGCCGCGACGTAACCGCAACGCAAGACGGCGGACTAGCGACCTCGACGTTCTGATCGACGGCCACAACGTCACCGCTCTCGTCGATACTGGAGCCGACTATTCCGTCATCAGTGGGCCGTTCGCAGCAAAGTTGAAGAAAGTTAAGACTGCTTGGGAAGGCCCCGAGATCCGTACCGCTGGAGGCCATCTAATAACGCCGATTGGTGTCTGCACGGCGAGAGTCACTATCAACAACCGGACTTATCCTGCGAGCTTTGTAATCCTACAAAACTGCTCCAGGGATGTGATACTTGGAATGGACTTCCTAAGTGACCACGGCGCCGTCATCGACTTAAGAACCAAGTCGATAACCCTATCGTCGGAGAAAGCGACCCCACCGGATACGAACCCATGTCAACATGCCCTCAACGTGTTCGAGGATCAAGTCACCATTCCTCCTAGATCCAGCATCATAATTCCCATCGGCACCGAAACGGCTGAATGCATCGAAGGTGTCATCGAGAGCGATCAGGGTTTGCTGCTAGACCGTGACATTTGCGTCGCAAGAGGCATTGCTCGGCTGTATGAAGGGAAAGGAAGCGTGATGCTAACGAATTTCAGCCAGGAATACAGACACCTGAGCAGGGGCACGACGATTGCATACATCGAAGAAATCTTGGCCGTCAGCGATGCGTTTGCCTTTTCAGATTCTGACGAAGCTACGACGGCGATCCCTGAGCCACCCTTCGACGTAAGCCCAAGACTTCCCGCTCGCCAACAGCAACAGCTTCGACGCCTTCTGCAACAATACAGGGACTGTTTCTCGTCGTCGTCGCGGGTCCGACAAACGCCCCTTGCTAAGCACCGCATCATAACAGAAGAAAATGCTCGACCACTCCGTCAGAGTCCTTACCGGGTTTCGACGCGGGAACGGGAGGCCGTTAAGAAACAAGTCGATGAAATGCTACGCGACGACATCATCCAGCCGTCCAACAGCCCGTGGGCGTCTCCCGTGGTGTTAGTGAAGAAGAAGGATGGGACCCTACGTTTCTGCGTCGATTATCGTCGCCTGAACAAAATCACAAAGAAGGACGTATACCCTCTCCCACGGATAGACGACACCCTGGATCGACTCCACAACGCGAATTACTTTTCGTCGATGGACCTCAAGACCGGCTACTGGCAAATTGAAGTCGACGAGAGAGACCGAGAAAAGACCGCCTTTATAACGCCGGACGGCCTGTTCGAGTTCAAGGTCATGCCCTTCGGTCTTTGCTCGGCACCTGCGACTTTCCAACGAGTCATGGATACTGTATTAGCTGGCTTGAAGTGGCAGACTTGCCTTGTTTACTTGGACGACGTCGTTGTGTATTCTTCGAACTTCGACGAACACCTCCAGCGACTTCAATCCGTACTTCAAGCAATCAAGAACTCCGGGCTCACCCTGAAGCCAGAAAAGTGCCGCTTCGCGTACGAGGAGCTCTTGTTTCTGGGTCACGTGATCAGCAAGACTGGAGTGCTCCCAGACCCGCAGAAAACAGCTGCCGTCGCCGCTTTCCCGCCACCCACCGACAAGAAGGCCGTGCGCCGATTTCTCGGCTTGTGCGCCTATTACAGACGCTTTGTCAAAGACTTTTCACGGATCGCCGAGCCACTAACGCAGCTCACGAAGACCGACGTCGAATTCAGGTGGCAAACAGCGCAAGTCGAAGCATTTCATGAACTGAAACGACGCCTGCAGACACCTCCGATACTTGCGCATTTCGACGAATACGCCGATACGGAGATTCACAGCGATGCAAGCAGCATAGGACTCGGCGCCGTCCTTGTGCAGCGGGCGGGCGGACTGGAAAGGGTTATCAGTTATGCTAGCCGGTCGCTGTCTAAAGCAGAGGTCAACTATTCCACAACAGAAAAAGAGTGCCTCGCCATCATCTGGGCTACGTCAAAGTTTCGCCCCTATCTCTACGGCAGGCCCTTCAAAGTTGTGAGCGACCATCACGCCTTGTGTTGGCTAGCTAACTTGAAGGACCCTTCAGGTCGCCTCGCACGGTGGAGCCTGAGACTTCAAGAATTTGACATTACTGTCGTGTACAAGTCCGGAAGGAAACACTCCGACGCCGACTGCTTGTCTCGTGCCCCCGTCGACCCACCAACGCCCGACGACCAGGATGATGACAGCTTCTTGGGAGCCATAAGTACCGAAGACTTCGCCGAACGACAGCGAGCCGACCCTGAACTGAAGGATCTAGTGGAATACCTGGAGGGCAGGACCATCGTTGTCCCAAAAGTATTCAGGCGAGGATTGGCATCATTTTCTTTGAAAAACAACGTCCTCGTAAAGAAGAACTTCTCTCCGGCCCGAGCCAGCTACCTTATCGTTGTACCTTCGGGACTGCGACCAGAAATTTTGCATGCCCTGCACGACGACCCGACGGCTGGACACCTCGGACTTTCCCGAACGCTCGCACGAGTACACGAAAAGTACTACTGGCCGCGCCTTGCCGCCGACGTCACTCGCTACGTAAGGACGTGCCGAGACTGTCAGCGACGGAAGACACCGCCCACAAGACCAGCAGGCTTCCTTCAGCCGATCGAGCCTCCTCGGCGACCATTCCAGCAGATCGGGATGGACCTCCTGGGGCCGTTCCCAACGTCGACTTACGGAAATAAATGGATCGTCGTGGCTACCGACTACCTCACCCGCTACGCCGAAACAAAAGCCCTGCCCAAAGGCAGTGCCGCTGAGGTAGCCAAGTTCTTCGTTGAGAGCATCGTCCTTCGACACGGCGCCCCAGAGGTTCTCATCACCGACAGAGGCACGGCTGACCTAACTCAGGCGATCTTGGAATACAGCCACACAAGCCATCGCCGCACCACCGCGTACCACCCACAGACCAACGGCCTCACCGAGCGTCTAAATAAGAACATCGCCGACATGCTGGCCATGTACGTCGACGTCGAACACAAGACGTGGGACACCATCCTTCCGTACGTGACCTTCGCGTACAACACGGCCGTACAGGAAACGACGCAGATGACGCCATACAAGTTGGTCTACGGACGGAGCCCAGCAACGACGCTCGACGCCATGCTACCAAACGTGACCGACGAGGAAAACATCGACGTGACCACCTACCCACAGCGCGCCGAAGAAGCACGACAGCTCGCCCGCCTACGGATAAAGAACCAGCAGACGACTGACAGCCGCCGCTACAACCTTCGACGACGCCACATGGAATACCAACCCGGTGACCGTGTATGGGTATGGACGCCAATACGCCGACGAGGACTTAGTGAGAAGCTTCTTCGACGATACTTCGGACCGTACAGGGTACTTCGACGCCTCGGCGCACTCGACTATGAGGTTGCCCCCGACGGCATTACGAACTCTCAGCGGCGCCGTGCGCGACCTGAAGTCGTCCATGTCGTGCGCCTTAAGCCGTTTTTTGCGCGTTAGCGAGCCTGGGGACTCTATTTTTTCCTTCGTTATTGTAATTTATTTGTGTATGCACTTGTTTTGTTTTGTTTTTTTTTCTCTTCTATGTTCTTTCATAAGCATCGGGACGATGCTTTTTCAGAGGGGGGCAATGCCACGCCCACTTCTTGTCTTGTTTTGATGTATTCGGGTTTGACCGGCAGGGACGGTTATCAACGCTCGACGCTGTCCGCGAAGTAGTGTTCTAGAAGCGTCGCGATTGTAGTAGATCGGTTTGTTAAGATTGCGCCCCGCACGCGAATGTTCCAGTTTTGTCTAGAGATAACGCCGCCACCGGCGATATTGCTGGAAAGTTCGATAGCGCCTGTATAAAAGCCGACGCGCTTGATCGCTTGTCAGTTGATCGACGGACGACGCCCTGTTCGCCGCTATCATTGTACAGCGTGTATTGCTGTAGTTCTAGTTCTCATTTTCCGGCCACAAGTTCGGCCAAATAAACAGTTTCATCCTGCAAACGCCGACTGCTGTCTTCGTCGACGTCACGACCACGTGACAATATTAGACATAACGTTCCTGCCATCCCCTCTAAGCGTGAAAAGGCTCGCAGCAGTACAAGGATGCTCTCGGGCAATAGATTAACCAGCAATCCACAGCAAGCTTGTTAGGGCTACTTACTTCTTAAGTCGACGTTCATGTCTTGGTTTTCAGTGGGATGACTGCAGCGTATTCCGGAATCAAGCAGTAGGGAAGTACATTTCGGGTGGGCCAAGAAAGACATGTGAAAAAGGAATTGAAATGAGTGAGGGTACATGCGAGAATCCTTGAAACCGTATTTGCTTTTCGAGAATCCTTGAAACCGTATTAACATTTCGTTTGAATCAGTCATAGCTACTGCACAGAATTTTCATGAGGCTCTCAGTACGGTTACGGCAGTGCGAAACGTAAGAACGTAAATGAATTAAAGAACGGAAACTAAACCTCCGTAATTAATTATATTACATTGGACTGCCCCGTACAATGAAAGAAATCACGTTATGATACAAAGTATCACGTGTGATCCTGGCACTGTGGTATGCGTTGGAGAAAACCCTATTGTCGACAATGAACTGTAAGCCTGTGCTACAACGTTCCTCCAGGACTACGCTCAATATTTTGGACATTAGCTCATAAATTATCAGGAACGGGACAACCTCACTCTTCCCTCGACTGAGTTAAGTTATCTGCTTTTTCTTTTTTCTTTCCTTTAAGATTACTTCTTTGAAGTGGACAATACGCGAACAATGAAGCAGGCTTTGTGCTATGATAAACAAATTTAACTTTTTTTTCTTTCGAGATTATTTCACTAGTTTCCTTTTCTGTTAATTTTAGGTGCTTGGAACTAACAAAAGCCAAATCTTTTCTTGATCCCTTCTTTTGGTATTGTTGTTCAGAATTGTGACAGACGGAAGTATAATAGGTTGGTAAAGCGCACCTTCGTTTCCATATCTGTTTGCATCCGGAGTGTGTAAATCAATATAAGATCTCACGAAAAAAAAGTAAAAAATATGTTTAGCTTAGTAGTAGAGATATACGCCGAGAAAATGTGGAGCAGGAAAGCACGCACACGAGGAACAAAAAGAAAAGAAATGGGCGTAATTACGAGAAAGTTGTGTATATCTGGAGGTCACAGCAAAACAGAAACTAAACTGATTACCTGTCGCCTTGATTCCAACCATTCGTGGCTGCGTGCAAAGAAGTCAAAAGAAGTGCCGTCAAACATTATCGCATATAGGTGGTTTTGAACGATTAAACACAGCGCCATTGTTGGCCGAAGTTCTAGCCTGAGACGCGATCAAGGCTCCGCCCTTAGCATTCACGGTGAGTCTAAATACTTTCCGAATAATCTAATAACCAACCAAGTCCATTTCGTCCGTTATTTATACACGACCCACGAAACATTCCAGATAAACTTCTGATGCCCGCGTCCATTCTTCAATGCAAAGTGCTCAAGTATACCAACATGATAATTGGACTGTATGGCAGAGCGCACTTTGTGCACCACTGGTCACCGTTTCGGAAACGCTGGGGGGGATCAAATGCTATCGCAAGTCGACACAAGGTCACTCGCTTCCATCGTATAGCCATCGGCCATACGATGCTGAATGCGCCGGTTCTCGTCCATCGTATATTGCAATCCATCGATCGTGGCCTACGCGATACGACTCCGGCAGCTCCGCACATAGCCGGAGCCAATCTCGGAGGCCACGCGTCGGCGCAATATTCCCAGCGTCGACCGGTGGGGTACTCAGTGCACGCAGTACGCTATTGTTTCTAGCAATGGTGCTCTATGCGTTGCTGCTAGCATGCTAGGTGTACCGCCGGGCACACCTCTCCAGCGCGCACGTGCAGTGGCGCGAGCCAATGGGGCCCTAAACTAAGGGCCCCACCCTACGAGGAAGGGTTCTTGTCGTTCTGCACACAGAAGTTATCTCTCTCTCGCTCCAGTACTCATCAAAGAACCTGTATCTCGCTGCCACTATCAATAGCAAAGTAGCGAAAACGACGCCTTGTGAACGACGGTAAGGTATGTCACGGTGTTACCATGCTGTTTTTTTATCTTGTTAAGCAGCGTGAAACGCTGCATAACAACATAACGAATAGAGAGAATGAAGCTACGATAGGACGAGTTGTACGTACCATTTCTGACAATGAATTTGTGCCGTAGCTTCATGATCATGAGTGCAATGAAGACCACGAGGAACGCTGCCACAGCGCTCAGGACGGCGGCCACAAGGGTGCCAGTGTTGATTTCCAGTCCAGCCTCTGCATTCAAGAGAGTCACACTTACAATAACAACCATTGCAGCGACTCCACGCCATTGGTTTCTTTGAGCAAGGCAGGTGTCAAGGTAGGTTTTGTAGAGAAATAAAGCGGTTGCTGTATACCGTTAGGAAATGACCGAAAATCCTTCACTTTCTTTCCGAGGTTCTAAGCGAGTCCTTGTTAATTTGTGGTGGAAGTGCTTCGCTGCAGGACATAAAATTAACCTAATTTACATTGTGGTTTCTTATAATATTACCGCGCTAGGGAGCTTGGTACCAGCCCATGTGTTAAGCAGGTGGTAATGAGCCAAGTTTTCGCGCAGTATTTGGCTGAGTCTGGGAGTCACGTCATTGTCTCCGAGCCCCTCTCGACACACAGCGCAGAGCTCTACGTGGCCTTTGAAAAAGTTAGTAAACATTAAAAAGGCTTTAATGAGTAGCGATTGGACGTCCTTTGAAAACTTCGCGGAACTGGCTGGAATAGGTGTTGGTGGAAACGTTTCAGCTAATGAGCGCTAAGAGCGCGTGGACCTCTGGTAAGCGTGAAAAGTTGTCTCGCAGATAGCGATTGCATTGACGTACACGTTGTGCACATGCACACCGTTAGCAGACAAATGAGGTTAATGCTCGTTTCCCCGCAATCTGCTCAAGATCTCGCAACGCTCTGATGGTTTCTCGTGTCACGAGTGCCCGATGACCCCCACGTGACTTCCAGGCTCGGCCAACTACCAATATGTAGACAATAATGAAAAGGATATTCGCTCGTATGTGGTTGTTAATAATGAATTCTAATAAGAAGATAATAATAAGAGTTCATAATAAATTCTAGTAAAACAGGTCAAAGCCAGAGAAATGCATACCGCATTTCGAATCGTGAGTATAGAGACTAAGAGTCACAGCGGTACTACTAAGACTGAGTTGCGGACACAGTACTGTTGTCTCTAAAACATCAATAAAACGTTTTCGGATGTAGCAACCATTAAGCGCGCTGCTTTATATTGGGTACCCTTGTGCGTGACAACGCTCATGAATACCAGGTAAATAAAAACTAAAAGTCTTTTAGCATGAAATCTGGAATCTGACGTCTTGTTGACGACATATCTCTGCCGAAGGTCTGAGGGGAGCAGCGTAGATTTTGACAGAAGAAACGCTGTTATTAAACGTGCCGGCGTCGGGCTGCAACTGCTGTAGCATGCTTAATTCTAGTGCGCCTATAGGCGTCGAATGCACTGGTGCCCACGATACGCAAGTGTAATGATTCTGTTGGTGATGCAATGTTTGGCTCTTTGCACGGTGTGCGTTACGCAATGAGCGCTAAAGAAAGAGCTCTTGAGGGGTATTAAATTATACGCATTAGCCGCAAAATACATTTTGGACAGCAAAACATAAGTTCTGCGTCCTTTTAAGCGTTTTGAGCGATAAATATTTCAACGAATGACTTATGACTATGAACCAATTTTAACAGTAATGTAGCCGTTTCATTTAATTCGACAAAAAAAGGTTATCCCTTTTATTCTATGAACAGTAAAATACAAGGTTAAGAGGTGCACGGCCAACTTTATAAAATCACGTTCTGTGTGCATTCACATCGTTTCAAGCCTAGCCAGGAAGGCCAAAGTCAACCCAACCAAACCAAACTATACCCAACCTAACCTAACCTCATTCAAACCTGTGTCCATTCCACCAGGCTGCCTATTCGCGAGGATGCTGTTTCTTAAGGCTGCCCGAACAATTGCTTAAGCGCTATGTCCACTGATATTTTTAGTGCTTCGAAATAAATAATTAAATATTTATTTAAGTACATAACGAAATGCAGCCATCTTCAGACTGCTCATCACGAGATACAATTCTGGGATGCTACTAGGCGCATAATTACATGCTCGTTTGTTCTATATACCACAAACTGCTCACCGTTAAACATTATTTGTAAAGAAAGAGCCTTGGGCACCACTGTGATCTTGAACAGAATACAAGCTGTCTCGGTCATCTTATATGCTCCACTATGGCTAAGTAGTGGCTGTTAGTTTGAAATTGTTGCCCTTTACAGCATGTAAAATAACGAAATAGCACGTGAAATTGAATGTCGACGGCGTATAATTCGACAATCACAACTTCTAATATTAAAGCGCGAGCCCTGCTAACACAGATCTATAAAACTAACCTATGACACAACATATGCTGCATGGAACAGAAACACATGAAGGAATAAACAAATATATAAAGCAGCAACTAGGCCCGGACAGAGAGAGAGAGACAAAAAAGTGAGAATGCAAGGAGGTCAACCAGTATATTATAACATCCGATTTGCTACCCTACACTAGAGCGAGGGGCAAAGAAAGATGGAAAGAAGGCGCGTGAAAACAAACAAAAAATAAGGAAGGTGCGGAGCGGGAGTACTATAACCTAGCAAATATGACACTGCCACGCAAAAAGTTCAATAAGGCCTTAATAGATTTCCGGTGCGACGACAGTTCGGGTCGACATTCTAGCATTGACTGGTTCGACAGGAGCCTGTCGTCAAGGCAGGTCACTGTTATCTCAAGGCACCGTGAGCCTCGCCGAATGATTGAGAAAGACCTGGCAGCCAGATAGTTCCATGTAAATCAAGGAAATAAAAATTCGGCAGGTCCCACGCATTGTGAGAAACGGTTTCACGCGAAGCAGTCAGCGAGTACTTCTATGCTGTATTTTATGGCTTTGATCCAAGCGTTACGAGGTGGATCGATGTGTTTTTGTAAGTGTAGTAAGCTGTGTGCACATCGTGGGCTTACCAGAGACGTCGACAACACTGGCGTTTAAAGGGTAACTTATGGTGCGAGGTAACGTCAGCCCTCACGTTAGAGTACATACGTGAGTATTATCGAAATTAAGTGTACCTTGTGGTGTAATCATGTGAATATCATGCGTAACTTTCATTAAGCAATGCTTCAATATAGCTTGCTGAATCATTGGAGTACAAATTCAATGTTTATTAGACTGCTATAAAAGCGGAGCCAATACTGGAACCACAGCCGTTAATCTGATATGACGCCTCTATCACTGGAGTACATATGTAGCGCTTATTGCTTTCTTGTAAAATTAGATAGCCAGCACCACAACCACAATCGACGTTGCACCAACATTACGCCTGCATGGGCTGTTTTTCCAGGCCAGTTTATAGACCTGGCGTGGCTCTGTTATAGAATACCAGATTGCCACGCAGAATGCTTGGGTTCGATTCCTGCTGGGATCCTAATATCTATTCTTTCCATTCGTCGGCTCAACGCTGCCGATGTCGGTTTTTCTTTACGCTCTCGCATTTAAATTGCCCATGTCTCTTCTCGCCGTTCCTGGGAAGATATAAACTAGATACAAACTGTCTTCATCTGTGGCGCATACCCGTACACCGCGGCCCGTGGTAAACGGGTATGTGCCGCACATGTCTAGAGGAAAGGGTTTGACGACGTACGTGACAGGATTTTCACTTTATTCTTGTCACCACCCGGCCATCATATTCGTCAAATCTTCATACCCTCTCATACCAATTCAGGTCTACACCATGTTAAGGAGGCGATCATGAGAGCACTCAGATGCAGGCGAATAGATAGATAGATAGATAGATAGATAGATAGATAGATAGATAGATAGATAGATAGATAGATAGATAGATAGATAGATAGATAGATAGATAGATAGATAGATAGATAGATAGATAGATAGATAGATAGATAGATAGATAGATAGATAGATAGATAGATAGATAGATAGATAGATAGATAGATAGATATAAACGTTCAAAGTGCCAAAGGTTCGCTAAGAAATGCTCCGCATTCAAAACTACTGAACGACCATACTCAACATGCTAACACCAGTAGAATAACTCCAAAATGAGTGTGATATTTCTCTAGGTTGAAAACATTAAGTGTTGATGTCGAGTCGGATGAACATGCCATTTCGTTTTACTCGGAGCGTTTTCGGGTGTACCCACTGCCCTACAGCATGCAACTGCAGAAGTCAGCATCCCATGGACCTCATTACGACCAGTTCGGCACCGTGCGAGTCATACATCAAAGAGGATCATCAAGGCGATATTATGTACAGGCGTACTTGGTTCTTGTCCTCCTGGCTATTACTCAAATGGTACGAAGTGCTATTCGCAACATAACGTCGCTTATGTTTTCTTGTTCAGCCGAGCAATAACAAGAGTTTTAGATGTAGCGTACAAACACATGAAATAAATGCACAGTCATAAAGTTTTTGCATGTCGATCTCAGTTTGCATTAGCGGCAACAGGCGGAAACCCTATCTTTCGTCTCTTAAATGAACCAACCACCTCTGTTCATGAATATTTCATGTATGACGAAAAATATATTACATAGACATATCTGATAATTCAGTGTATTACCTTCTGCTGAATATAATTCCAGACGGTGCGGAAAAAACCATATTCGAAAAAAAAAAACAATCTGCTCGGGTATTCTTGCCCAGTTGTGGGGCGGTTTCTTTATTATGCAGCTTGTGTTCTTGTCCCACAGCGATTGAAAAATCAATTCGGAAATTCGCATTGCAGATTTTATATTGAGATTGCTTCTTGGTCGGTGTTATTCAGGCACTCTTGTTTTCTGCAAGCCTGACGGCAGACACCGCAGGTCATACAACAGTCAGGTCTCGCATTTTGAAGATCAACTTCTTGTTCGATCGACCTCTTTTGCATACCTTTTAGAATATTTTTTTCGGATATTGTAACAAAATGTGGTCAACAAAGGCCGATCAATGCAGCTGAAGATATCACCCCCGTCTGCGCTTCTTGGCGCTTGCAGCGCACTTGGTACATATTGTTTTATAACGAAAGCTGTTTTGAGATCACAACAACGGCCATTTTTGGCGCCGTAGTTGTCCACCGCCGCCGCCGCCGCCGCCGCCGGTGTCCGTAACCGCTATCGCGCGACATAAGAAAAAAAAACGAAATAAGTAAAAATGACCAGGATTGAACAGAGTTCGAACGTGGGCCCTCCGCGTGGGAGCCCAGTATTTTACCATAGAGCCATGCCGGTGCTTGAAACTCCTTTGCAAAAAGGCCCTATACAGGCTTCATGTCGGGAAGGAACCACATTAACATATGTAATATAGCGTGTTAGAAGAGTAAAATAACAACCAGGTATCACACGACGCGAATTCTGTAACCAAGCGTCACACAATGCGAATTGCGCAACGTGTGGGTTGTTGAATGCTTCCAACCCGTTACAAAGGGTACTGCCATAATTCTTCATCGTCATCAGGCACAGCATCAACAAAGTGCACATAATAGGGAGTTTGCGAATAGGGGCCCCAAACGTTTTGGGGCCCCTAAGAAACAGCGTCGAGGCCACTGCACATGCGTGAGACCCAAAGAGCGTTTGGGTTTTGCGTTGGGGACGCGATTTCACTAGTTTAGCGGGAGCTCCAAAGACTGCCCTAAAAGCTTTGGGTCAAACAAACATGACGGCACCCACTGAAGCGATGGCTCTTGGGTAAGACTACAGTGACCTAGAATAGGGGGAGTGTTCAAAGCGCGGCATACCCTAGTCGAAAACTCCTAGCTCCTGCTAGGTCTGCAGCACTGAGGAAGACATCGATCATCTGCTATGCCGCTGCCCTCGATTTGCCTTTGAAAGACGAACTCTTTCTGATGCGATGCGACGATTGGACGATCGGCCGCTTTCCGTGCAGATGCTTCTGGAGCACCGTCCCCATCGCACGTCGGCCGACAAGGCAGTTAAAGCACTTTTGTGCTTTTTTAAGGACTACGGGCCTGTGTGAACGCTTGTGAGCACTTGTGACAATTTTTTACAGTGCCATCGCCACATACGTGTCAGTGCATTTATTGATCATTTCCCTTTTTTTTCACTCTCCCCTCTCTCTCTGTCTCTCCCATCTTTCCACTCCCCTTTCCTTTCCCCCGGCGTAGGGTAGCCAACCGGACTGCTGTCTGGTTAACCTCCCTGCCTTCTCCCTTTCGTATTCCTTCCTTCCTTCTAGCTCCTGCTTGAGCCAAAGCGAGCACACGCAAAGGGCTTTGGGGCATAAAACTTTTGGGGCCCCTATTCGAAAACTCCCTAATGCCTTAGAGGTGTTTAGCGGGTACCAAGGTTCTCCATAAAATGACGAAAACTGGCATCGTGGCTGCTTTCAAACTTCACAAAAATTATGTTGATTTATATCGTAGTGGGTTCCTCGCAAGTGCACTTGTATTGGTTGCCAAGGAAGCCTATAAAGCCACTGTTGCAAATAAAGCGAACGAAGGGGCGTGGGGCACGGACTATCAGCACCTAAAATTCCCATGGAAGTCTCAATGGAGTCAATCTCGACAATCAGAAATTACGATCACCAGATTTCGATGCCGTGTCCCCCCATTAAACGTATATTTAAACAGAGCTGGTCTGACGATATCGCCCCTCTGTCGATTCCGTGAAGAAATAGAAGATATTGAACAATATTTTTTGCCATGCCGCAGACGTTCAATTATTAGAAAAAACTTCTCATTAATCCGCTTTCAAAGATAGGCTTAAATTTAGTTGCAGAAACTGTGCTAAGCTTCGGTGATCCGGTATGGGACATTGCCACAGGCAGGCCCGTAGCCGGGGGGGGGGGGGGGGGGGGGCGAAATTTTGGTGAAGTAGGCGTTTTTACCAAAAGCATAATGAAAATAGGCGTTTTTCTCAAATAGTCAAGGTCTTCAGCAAGTGCCCCCCCCCACCCCCTCCCCCGAAAAAAATTCCTGGCTAGGGGCCTGGCCACAGGGATTCCTTTAATGCGGTATGTAATTTTATGCAAGCTACTAAACGCACACCGTTTTAATCGTGACGTCAACTAATCGTAAGTAAAAATGCGCTAAAATCTACCAAATTTATTCGTAAACTTTCTGATCAAATTAATACGGCAGTCTGGTCCACTAGCGAAATCGCATATTATAGTAATTGCAGTATTTATTTGACATATTACCTAACATTTGCTTTTTATTATTCTTTTATATAATTAAACATTGCGCAAATTAACTTCCAAACTTCAAGGTACAATTTCTTGGCCAATGCCCCGGAGTGGGTATGTGCCATAGTGTTGAAGGACGAACAAAACAAAACAAAACACGAGCAACAGCCACGGGTGTTGGCTCGTTCAGTTGGTTCCAATCCTTCGATATAGCCAGACGGCCGGGTTCTGTTTCCTTCTTCGCCTCTTCGCTACATTCGTACTGGTATCCGCAACGCCTTGCCCAAGCTGCACATCCCAAGTTTCGCCGACGAACGCCGAGAATGGCAAAGATTTGGGGACCATTTACGAGACAGCATTCTTGACAAATGGATCCCAGAAATCGACATATTCAAATACCTAAGGACATACCTGACTGGGGTAGCGAAGGCTTCCATTCAAGGTATTCGCCTCGCCGAAGCTAACTACGACGTGGCCATTCAGATCTTGTCCGACCGCTTCGGCCGTCGCGACATGCTAGTCGACGACCACCTAGACAATTTGCTGTCTGTCGCGCCAATTCGAAGTTCAGCAGACGTGACCAAATTAAGGAATCTCTATGACGAGACAGCATTCCACATCAACGCACTGGAAGGTCTTGGAGTGTCTACTAGGAGTACTGCAAGGTTCTGAGGCGCCTCCTCTTGAAGGCGTTAACTTCGGAGCTCGGCACCCTGTATCATCAGCGGCGAAAGGAAACCCGGCTAGCGGAAAACGCTGATGCATCTCAAGGAGCCCAGTCACAACTAGTCAGAGACATCATAACTTCATTCGAGTTCAGATAGAAATACGGAAGGAAAGCGGTCTCGAGGAAGCGACTACGTCTACAAGCAGGCGGCATCCGCAGCGAGAATTCCGGCCACCAGAGCGACCCCTGCCCCTGTGATCCATTTCCTCAGGGAGTCAATAGAGTTATTTCCTTCTCTCTCTCTCTTTCTCGCGTTAACGTATGTTATATAGCGCGGTGGGAGAGTGAAATAGATACCGGGCGTCACACAATACGAATTACGTAACTAGTGGGTCGTTTAAAGCTTCCAACCCATTACAAAGGGATCAGCCATAATTCTTCATCCTCATCAGCCGTCACATCAACAAGGTGCACATAGTGCCTTACAGATGTGTAGCTGGTACCTCGCCTCTCCGCAGAATGACAAATAATGTCGTAGCGGGTGCTTCCCAAGTTCACAAAAATTATGAATTATGGCGTAGTGGGTACCTTGCTATTGTACTTGTATTAGTAGACCGAAGAGAGTTAACAACGGGCTCTAGAAATGCCGCTCTTCGAGCTTTCGTTGTAACTGTCCTGCGCTTTTCTCGCAGGCCTGACTTTTTTTTTGTACATCTAAACTTGCAGTCACCTATAAGTCTCGCGCAGCATATCACTCAGCTCAGCTTTCTCGTATTCACGGGTGTCACTGCTAACTTATCTTCTGCGAAGCGCACTCACCCACATCAAGTTCGTAGCTGCGGCTAAGCCAACTTGCAGAAAAAACCAAAACAAAGCCCGCTTATGAGGGCTCTGCTCTAGTTTTCAAAACAGACTGCGTGTTATGCAGCAAGTCTACGAGACAATGCACTTGCATCTCTCACTTGACAATCTATTTTGTTCAGTAATTCATTCTACCACAAATAAACGGGAGGTTAAGTTAAATAAACTTAAAGGGAGGGGGGTGCTTAGAACTTTCTAAGAATGTGAAGACGGCCTAGTCGGACCTTTCGTTGATCTGCTGTTGAACGTTCTATTTAATATTCTGCTGATCTGCTGTTGCGCCAGCGGCCTCTCTTTCTACCAATTTTTCATTCCCAAAACGCCTGCGTCGTAGAAAGGCCGCATGTTGCTCACGTTGGGTCGCTGCCGCAGCTTCATCCATAGCCACTTCCTCCCGACGGCGGTTACGACAAACGGGATTTCGAGCTGTTCTAGCCTCTTCCGCCATGGCAGACTTCCTCGCTTTTCCCCGATTGTGACTAGGGCCTGGTCGCGTGATATCCACGCTTATGTATTTATTGTTTTTGCTCATGCGAACGCCGCAACGACGACATGGACGCGCAACTGGCGCTCACGTGATATTTTCTGTACCTCACAACGCGACCTTTAACCATAGAGTTAGTTCTAAGGCTTTTGCCTTCATAAATCAGTGACTGGAGCAACGCGACACTTACAGGAGTAGACAGAGCTAGACGAGAATGACTACAGAAGGGAACTTCTATACTGTTAGGAATGGAGTAGGGCCCCTCGGGTGCGCGGCGTAGGATACGAGGTCGTGGCATCCCACCGCTGCCACCACTGTTAGGACTGAGGTTGCGTGGCCCATCGCTACCGCCACCTTTATGTTCCGATGTCGTCCTTCAGGCTCGCTGCTGGGAATACGCGTCGTTGCATCCCTCCTCTGGAACCGCTGTTGGGACTCGGGTTGCGTGGCCGGTGCGAACACGGGTGTGTATCGTGCTCGGAGTAGTCAGTAAGGGCAAGGTGAAGAAGGAAAAGTTTTATGTACAGACTATTTACATATTTTGGCTCTCAGGCAACATGACTGCCAGCCCGACCACGTCGGCTGGTTCGACTCCGTTCGAGTCGTTCTCCTTCTCCCTGATCGACGGACCGGCACGGCCTTAAATCCTCTAGCCGTCCATTGTCATTTTGACCGTCCGCCGGCCGCAGGTGTTGACGTTCTTCTAGTATTTTGACCGTCCGCCGGCCGCAGGTGTTGACGTTCTTCTAGTATTCTGACCGTCCGCCGGCCGCAGGTGTTGACGTTCTTCTAGTATTTTGACCGTCCGCCGGCCGCAGGTGTTGACGTTCTTCTAGTATTTTGACCGTCCGCCGGTCGCAGGTGTTGAACCTCCTTTACACCGCAGGAGTTGAGCAGCCTTTCCATAGCTGGGCAGCTTTGAAGAACGACTGGCGTCAGTTGACGGGGCCGGCCGGGTGAAGACGCCGTTTTCCCCGGATTGCAGACAAAGCATGCAGGGGTTGATCCCTGCTTCCACGTTCGGTCAGATGCTCTGGCACAACAATACCCACAACTCCTATTCACTTCTAGGACCTGATGTCGAGGCCGACAAAACTCACAAGCACTGGTACTACATAGTTGTACGTCCATGAGTGTCAGCATGGTGTGTCAGCTCATAGGAAAATAACTTCTTCGTCTGTCGCAAGCATAATCTCGATAGTCGCAACGAATTCAAGGGTAAAACTCAAAGTCGCGTAATTAGTAACCTACACCTTGACTTCTCGTTATTCCCTATTGCCGTTTTAACATCATCGTGTCTTAATGTACCAGGTGTTCATAACCAGAATGGCGTTCCTGCGCTGACGTGCAACTCATGCAGAGAAGAGGTATGCACCGTGTGGTCTTGTAAAGGGGATGTGCAAATGTAAGTAGCAATGAAAGGAAGGGCTACAAAACCAACCAGCCAACATACCACCAGGTCAGTGAAGCTTTCATTTCTTAAAGGGATTTATGTATTTCCTTACAACGTTGTCAATAGAGCTCGTGTTTGACAGTGACTTACCCTGTCCGAGCAGTTCCTGTTCAACAAGCAGTGTGTACGCAGTAAGGTGCACGGGTTCGCTTCGGCCGTTTGCGTTGACGCCGTACACGGCCAGCCGGTACAGGGTTCCCGGCTGCAGCGAGTGGACGCGAAAGCTGGGCTGTCCCGCGGCCGTCAGGTTTGCCTTGATGGGAGCTTGCGGAGGCCCGTCCCTGAGTTCGAGCAGGAACTCTTGGTTCTCTGGCGCACCACTTCGCCGTTGGCATGACACCACCAGTGCATCAGAGGTCGCCTCCCGTGCCACGCAGTTGGACGGTTGCACTGGACCGCCTGTGCCGAGTAAATAAGAGGGAAAAACGATCTATGTGAAGATGTTCGATTGAAAGGAGGACGAAAGGAAACAAAGGACAGGCAGGAAGGTCAAGTCTTCGCTGTCTGACGATGCAAGAGAATATAGCAAACAGTCACTGTTTGCATGGGCTCCAATCAATAATGCTGTGCAAACCCACGTTTCTGCTTAGCGAGAAACTTATTTATTATACTTACATTAATGCATTAAATTGAAAATTAAATCGGCGAGACATTCTTTAATAATTGGCTGATCATTTCACGCTGTGCAACCAATGTCCGCCTGTCCACGTAGTGCACGTGAAAGGACGAAATTGTTTTACCCACGGTGAGCGCGGAAACTAGCTGGAATAAGATATAGTACCTGAGAAAATAGAGAGGGGGGAGAAGAAAGAGTGAGAGTGAGTTTGATATGCAATAATAGCGTCATAATGCCACTGTAGTGCCATCTAAGTGTTATCAACACTTTGCAGTGAATTCCAATTACCCATGGAACTTAAGCAGTCACTTGTTTCTAGTATGCAACCGGTGACTTACCTATCGGTACCACCTGGAATATGCAAGGGCGTGTGCTGTCACCTATGGGGTTACTGGCGCCGCAGCTGAGGGTCCCGTAGTCGGCGTCGTGCCGTGGTGTGTATCGTAGCACGGAACGAAGTGGGTGGCCAGGAGGCGAGCTGAACGAGGCGTCCGGCCCGAGTGGATAGTCGCGATTGCCCTGGCGGTAGCCCCACGAGAACGTCACCGGAACTGGATCTGCTTCCATGTCACAGGTAACGTGCACAGTGTCGTGCTTGCCGATTGAGTAGGTGCGTCGCTGTTGAGACGTGCGGCACACGGGAGCGTCTGCAGTACACGCAGTATGTTGCAGTGCGAGAAAGAGTGTCTCAGTCTTGACCCTAGTGTAAAACAGTCACCGCTTCAGCCAGCGCATGTTTACTCGAACTCTTTGACATGTCAAAAAGCAGTGACACACGTACAAGAGCAAGTTTTCGCATGTCTGCGTTACTTGCGCACCACCGTGTAGCGATAAATTGATATGAACGCAGAATATTAGAGCAGTACGAGTTTCAATGCATGTTCTGAGCAGCCCGCTGGCAACCTGCTTTAAACTGTCAAGAATCGTTTCCCTTAATTTTTACTCGCAGTAACAACACATTCCATAATTCTGCTAGCTTGCTTAATTGTCCGAAATCGCATAACATTTCCACCATAAAACGACGTAAATAACTGTGGCTGTTTCTCGTAAAACGTTCTCGTAAGCTACGTTCATGAGGCAGCACACAAACATTGTGTCGAATGTAGTAAACGATTAATTGGGCAGAAAGAGAAGTTCATTTGTGCTGTTCGTTAGTGCTGAGTTTGATGGATACTTGCACGTGAATTACAATACGCCAACAGAATTTATATGGGGAAGACGATGAAAAGAATGTGCGCCTAAAACCATTAGGCAATAGGCATTTTCACGTACTTCAGAATTACCTAATTCGTTCTAAATTTAAGGAGTTCGTGCATATATCTAAACGGGGTGTCCTCGTGTCCTCTCTCTTTCCGCATGTTTCTAAAAGGGCTGCTAATATTATTTCCTAAAACAGCGGAGAGCACAAACAAGAACACATGGAAGGAGACAGGAGAGAGAGGAAAGGCATGGACGTTAACCAGTTTTACATAACCGGTATGCTACCCTGCACAGGGGAAAGGGATGGGGGAGTTTGGAAAAAGAGGAAAGAAATAGAAAGATAGGAACAGTACACACACAACGCCAGAGTCCGGCAGTCTTGTGTACACGGCATCATTATCAGTATACAGCTGCTCGTGCAGGTCCGTTCTCCTTAGAAATTTAACAATGCCTTCGTTGCGTTGATTCTCGATCATCTATCGAGGTGACATTCGACGATAGTTGCAAGCGACGTCGGTGTGTGATCAAGGCGAGCGAGAGCGATTGCGAGTGATCGTCTCTACACAGAGTAGCGAGGACAGTCGCAGAAGATGTGCTGCAAAGTCTCCTCTACACCACAGGCGTCGCCAAGAGCGTTGTCAGCCATCCCTATACGAAACAAAAATGACTTTGTGAAAGCCGTTCTTAGCCATAACCAGCATAGCAGAGTGGCCTCTCTTCGGCGAAGTCTAGTTGGTATTTCAAACCGTAGTAAAGAAAGCGTTCAGGTTGTGCTGCCGATAGTTTTGGCTACTTGTTGTATTCAGAGTGGCGTTCGTAATGTCCCTTGCGATCACTTGAAGCATGGCAGCAGGATCAGACCTTGAAAGTGATATAGCCCCTTCCTTGTCGCCTCACAAAGCTGACCGAGCAGAATTATCGGCATGTCCGTTGCCTATTACGCCGCAGTGACTTGGCAATCACTGAAATGTCACTTGGTGTCCTTTCTAAAATGACGTATGAATGAGGCGTCTGATCTCGAATACCAGTTGTTTGTACGGTCCATGCCGCAGGGCTGATAACAGAGATTGTACGGCTGCCTTAGAGTCGCCAAGAACACATGGGCTCGTTGTGAAACTAACTCGAAACCAATTCATCGCGTTCTAGGCTAGTAAAGCTGGCTTACAAAATGTGTAAAGTAATTCGCAGTTCGTGTTTTTCAATGTGTCTATGTTTACGAAGCCTTGCAGATACTCACATTGTATTCGCAATCCATGGCTCACGCTGCTCGCTTCGCCCTCGGAGTTTGCCGCATGACATGCGTAAGAGCCGCTGTTCGTGCGGTTAACAGATCGCAGTGCCAGTGACTGGTTGCTCACAATGATGCCTCTCCCGGCGTTTGTGTGCTAAGTCCCTGTCGTTGAAAGTCCACGAGACCTCGCCGACTGGAGGGTTGGCGCGCACGTGACACTCGAAGTACACGTCCATGCCTTCGTGCAGATGCGCAGCGTTCAGCCCGATCCCCAAGCCGGAGCTCTATGATGGGAGCATCTGTGCAAAAAACGGTAAATGAATAAAGTGATTCAAGCCACGGTGAGTCTTTCATTCTATTATAATCAATTACAATAGCAGTCATAAGTGCACGACATCTCGATTAGCTTTGAGATATGTGCGCGTTATACTGAGAAGCGCCCCACGACGTGGGTACTACTACTGAACCGCGAATCTGCCGAATGAGCGTTGTGATAGCTGTAACAACTGCCAAGCTTTCTTTTCTTTACAGCTCATCCTTCTCCGACTTCCCGCAAGATGGTATCCAGCGCGAGGCGAGCCCAGTCATTAAACTTAGAAGTACTTGTTGCTGGGCTAGTTGGTTCATCGTAATGAGGGAAAACACTAGACGCCTAAAACACCAAAAGAAGGACGAAGAAGCACAGGGAAAGAGCGTCACTCGCAACTAGTTTATTCTCAGAAGAAAGGCAGAAAATATATATGCCGCGTGTCACATGTAAGAGGTGACAAATAAAATGTGATCGAAGAAGAGGAAGACGTCAAGCGTAGCCTGACGTGTAACCGCACGACGAGAAGAAGAGAAAAACGAAGGAGAAGATATAAAAGAGAAGATGACGTGGGCAGGGGGGCCCGGAAATATTCTTTCCCTTGGGGCGTCTTCTCTTGGCTTCAGCAACAGGAACGTCTGCTCAGCCCTATGCGAATTTCTCGGTGAGACACGAAGAATTCCCTGTTAACTCATTCCTTAACAAAATTTGATACTCCAGAATTCCTATCATTCATTCGTTAATTGTTTCTCATATTTGTGGTATTATTCTCCTCCTTATTCCATAGCGACTAGTCATTCTTAAAATTTCGTTTATTCCTGCGGCAATTGATTTATTCCTCACTCTTTAAAAAATATTATTAAATTAACCGCCGGTTTCATGGCCGATCCCCCGTAGTGGGTAAGAGCCAACAAACGGGCACAAGCAAGCAAGCAAGTGTTCGAACGGCAGCGCGTGAGCTTGGGAAGCTGGGGACGAGCGTCGCCGGCCTGTGTTCCGGGCGCTCCGGCTCTTCCTCGTGCTACGGCATCGCACCGTAGCCACTGCCTGTTCGAGGACACGTCCACGGACCTGGGACTACCAGCAACGCCCAGGACGCGCCATCGGCTTGTGCACCGAGCGCACCGGCCTACGGCACCGCTCTGTAGGCTTCGACCGAGCCAGATTCTCCTCCCGGGAGACGCTGGCCATCTCCATGACCTGCGACGCCCAGGTCACTGAACCCGGTGCTGCCCACCCTCGTCTACAACGCCAGTCCGCATTCGGCCACGGTTAAAGCCTGGGGACATCGACTGGGACGCCTACTTCAACGCTTGCGCCCTCCGCAACGCCTCGACTCTTCCAACGGGACAGAACGCCGTGAGTGGCGTAAGCGATGAACGCCTCGTAATTTTAGTTGTTTGTTTCTCTCACTCAATTGTTCTTTGAGCGATAACCGTGTTTAGCGCTAGTTTATTTTTTGTGTGTTCCTTTTTAATGTTTGCAGTGGGTTTGGATAACTACGTGTGTTTTTCTTCTTTTTGTGTGTAATTAAAATAGGTGTGTCTAACGCTCTCGCCTCGTCTGTTCCTTCTGTCCGGCTGTTATTCGGAGATCCGTGACACCGCGCCACACATGCGCACACCGCACTGCATCAGCTAGTCACTACACATAAAAAAAATACACGAGGTCAATAGAAAGGCATATCTAATCAAGCAACGACGAGCGAAATTCGAACTCAGACATGCGCAAAACCACTGATGTGTCACTTACACACAAGTCGCCTTTCTTCTTTATCCAAAAAGCTTCCATTAATTCCCGGGATCTAGAGCCGAATATTGTCTACAGTATGCCGACTGGATGAATTCCTGAAAGCAAAATGAGACGAACGTAAGTTGCGCGCGGGCCCAGCTAATGTCGGCGTTATTTTCATTCGTTTGGCTGTCGACTATACATCAGCAGCGTCAGCATGTAACGCGTCAGACCGTGGCGTGAGTCCGCAGCTGCGCTTTTTTTTTTCACGATGGTCAGCATGTAGTTAAAGCATTGATCCATTCGGCTGAGTGTTCACGTAATTAGGGAGCGAGAGAGATAAAAAACGAAAGAGAAGAGGTTAGACGAGGTAGACGCGTAAGTGAAAGTATCGAAGCAAGTGGGAAAGCGAGAATTCGACATCTATTTGTGTCTTTCGTGCTCAGCGTATCTTTGGTCCTATCATTACAGTGTACTGTTATGTGTTTATATTTGACAGACAAATGAGAATTCTGCTCACAGTGTATGTCCAGTGTCCAGGAGTCTTCCATGGGCGTCTCCGGCTGTCTGGTGCAAAACGTGTTGGACGCCAAGCACCGAAGGCGCTCGCCGTGGTGCCAGGCACTCGGGACGAAGCTGAGCACGCTCAGTGTGGTCTCACTAGAAGTCGCCCGCGTGGCGTAGTCGCTGAGCTCCCTGGATCCCAGCATCCAGCGCACCGAGGCCGGCGGTCGAGATCCTTCAACTTGGCAGATAACCTATCGTGGAGCACACAGTGGGCTCAGAAGGAACTCGGCGTTGAACATTTCGTGTGCAGGGTCAAGGAAGAAAAACACGAATGAGTCAAAGTAGCGCTGATTGCTTATTTCAACAAACTACGTTGTACTCAGATGCCAAAATATTGGTCTAAGATCTTTCTTTGATCCATTGGTATAACATTGCTTTCTGCCCTTTTTACGGGTCATTAAAACAGAAACATGCACCTGCTTCATTAGAAAGTAAATATTTTAAAGTGCGACATTATAGGAGCAACAAAAGAAAGAAAAGCTTTCACGGTTTCTTTCTGAGTATTTCGTTGATCATTCGCGTTTCCTCATCATGTTTACAACTGCACGACAGCGTTCGTTGTGCAAATATTAGTACTATAATAACAAAGTTGTCACATCATTTTCAGTTATGTAGATGACAGTACAGAACTGGTATGAACAAGCTTTGATCGTAGAAGTGGCTCTTTAAAATACAAATAAGCCACTACAGAGGCCCATCGCTCATTTACGGTATCCTTACAACATATAAAAGGCACCACACTTCAATTTTAAAAAAAGGCGTTGTTGTGTTGCTGAAAAAAATAAGCCTTGTTCATTTATAGATTGAAAATGCAATATGTGTGGGTCGTTTATACTCTACTGAACTCGTATTCATAAATGGCGAAATTCCTGTTGCTAGACAAGCTGAGGTAGCAATACATACCTGCGTTGACATCTCTGCCGAAAGGGGCCCTCTGTTGCCTTTGATCTCAACAGCAATCGGCTGCACTGTAAATCAGATTACCCATAACAAACTTGTCATTAGAATTTTCTGGTACTAAAATATCATCATAAAATAGACTACCGCCTTAATTGTCCGTTTCACAGTGGCTACTAGCAAAAGAAAATCCACTCAATTGTGTTACAAAATAAAGTTTAACTATGGCGACACATGAAAAATACAGAAAAAGCATACAACGGAAGTTCAAGCAACAGATGTGTGTATACACGTCTTGTACTCCTCTATTACTGCACTGACTTGAAACACCAGCATAGGCGTGCGCACAGGGGGGGGGGGGGGGGGCAGGGGGGGGGCGGCCGCCCCCTCAAATCACCTAAGAGGGGGGGCGCAATATCTGCCCCGTACATTGACCCTTCTAGTCACCTAAGAGGGGGTGACGCAAAATCTGCCCCATGCATTGACTTAGTAGGGCGGGGGGGGGGGCGCTGCGATGAACCTTTGCCCCCCCCTGATGGGCAACCCTGCGCACGCCTATGAACACCAGTGTGCATTTCTCGTGGTTTTCAGCCTTAGATGTAAATGCACAGCTTTCTTGTTGTTGCTGTTGTTGTTTTGTCAGATGTCTTCCTTGTGTTCAGAATAAGGTAAAGCTATAACACCAGTGTCACTTTTTCATTTATCAGTGAGACTGATCTCCGCAGTCAATGGGGGCATGTGTCAGTGTACTCAGTAAGGTCAAAGAGGCAACGATGTAGCATCGACAGAAGCAGTCATGTCGATACCTATTTATCGACCTATCACCGAAAATATTTGGGGTGTTTCCTTGGTGAAGTAACTTGCAATGCATCAGCTTAACGCTGAAACTTTTTTTTTCATCTGACTTACGTAATTCTCATATTCGCTGAATCATTCTTAGTCTATTTCAATCCTACTTAATAATTAGGCTACCACATTCTACCTGAAAAACTCAATTCTATCCGTTAGCACGTATGGCCATCTAACCAAACAACTGGGCCTTCCGAAGAATATTTTCGGATCAGCTTAGTCTTGCTCATATTTCTAAATAGCTGTACTGATTAGTTTTAAAGCGGGCATTCCATCGCGTTCATCTGAACATCCGCTATGCAGTCTTCTAATAACCGAAATTTTATTTGAAAGCAAAAGGTAATCTGCAAGCAATGCACAGGAGGTCGAGCTTATATTACGACCCAGTAGAGATGCTTAACGTTACGCCGCGTACCCTTTGCCCAGTCCACGCCACGGATTATGCCGTAAACTGAGGTTCGCGCTTTGCCTTGAAACAACGCTGCGCTTCCCATTTCCATACCACCACGACGCTCCTAATTCTCCTTGGGAGTAGTGGCCTTAACCAGACGCCGCCATCAGTCGAGAGAGTGTGTTTTCGTGTACGATGCGGGTGCCACTGCAAGGCGCTGCATATGTGATGCGTCATTCGTACCCGCTGCGAATATAAGTGGCATGCAGAAAAACGAGGTCATTCAGACCTCCATGGCATCCACGAAGGACAGTCGTCCGCTATGTGGGAACCATCTTTCCAGTTACGTGGCGTTTCGCTGAATACAGGCTGCTGTCCACATTACTTTAAGGCCAAAGTTTCCACGGACGTGTGAACCGCTGCTCCTTCGTTAACTGAAACAAGTTTCACGTCATTTGGAGCCCCACATTGTATTTATTCTTTGTGTTCACTTTATTCTTGTTTGTTCATATGCCCGCAATAGGCACACAGCGTTCGTGCTATCTGCTTGCCAAACAAGACTCTACTTGGTCACGGTGTGATAACATGGCACTTTCTGTCTTGTCATTCGTGCTGCCGTTGCTCTTCGTCTACTCGGCGTCTTATATTCAGTGTGGAGAGAGACTTACGGTGCATGTTGACAATGACGCTGGCCGTGGACGGTTCCGAGACGTTGCTGTTGGCCGCCCGACATGTGAGCTTTGCCCGGTAGTCAGCACGCGTTAGCCGCAGCCGCAGAAGGGTAGCCCTGGGGTGACCGTCGGGAGCTCTGCTCAGTGCCTGCTGCAGTAGCTGGGACCCGCGCCACCACGTCACCACGGGCTCCGGCTGCCCTGTACCGACCAAAAAGGGAGCAACTCTGCAAAATTAATCTCGGTAAAGATGAGTTCCACTAAATGAAAAACGTTTGCAACTCTCTCCTGCTTAACCAGTGGGACCTATGTTGAACAAGAGTAAAAATGTTCCATTTGCTAAGTGAAGCTTACATGGAGTGACATTAGGTGTTCTATACCCTAAAAGTAGAGAAAAGTTCGACTTGTTCCAATTAGCTCTTCCTTAAGTCGGGATTCTCGAGAGTTAACAATCGCGTTTTCAGAGACTTGTACTCTTGTACGTTAGTGGCCCCTGTGGGCGTGCTCAAATACAAAGAAATTCAGCTTAGTGATAGCGAACCGGAAGTTACCAGCAAACATTAGAAGGTTTATTAAAGTTAGCTGCTTCGGACTCGCGCTATCCCGGCCGTGTTTTCGGATGCTCATCTTTCGGATACTTTACTTTGTGATTCTCCACTCGGCAAGCATGAAAACAACGTGCAATGAGTTGAGTTCGCGCAAAAGTATCTGCCTGTTCTAGAAGCTAGGTTCGTGATGGTTGATACACTTCGCAAATAGGCGTTTGCAATCGTCACGACGACTTTCTTTTCCCGCATCCTGTAAGAACAGCCTAAAACTACGGAATGTGAAAACAGCGACTACGAAAATTGCGTCTGGGCCCCCAGATCACTTCTCCGGTTCCCCTTCCGATACTTTATGTGTTGGTGTTCTACTGGCATTTCGGAAAAGAATCTATCTGCAATATGGCCCCGATCGAAATAGCCCTCACACCCGACACACCAATCAAAGTACGTGTCATAATGTTCGAGCTTATGCTGCCTTTAAGAGCCGCGCAGATAAGAGAACAGAAAGAAAGAAAAAAACGGTAGCCCCAACATGTAGCAGCCCACTGCTATGTATTCCCACTGTATCTCTTCAACACCGCGCAATTTCCACGCCGGAAATACAGGGCAGCCACACGCGGTATTTTCTTTCTACCGAAACCCGAAGCGCCGGGGAAAATATTTCCGCCTTGAGTCTCGTGGCAGCATTTGCGCGATGTGACATAGGCATGACGATGCGGTCCGTGGTCGTAAATACTGGAGGAGTGCTTTTCACGTGGTTTCTTATTCATTGCGATTGTAAGTGCGCGTACAGCACTCAAACGTGCCAAGTGACCCCAGTTCCGGCGTTCAGAATAAGTAAAGAGAAAGAAAGGAGTTATAAAGACACCCCATAGGACTTCATGCAGCTGCAACTCTTCGAGCTACGTGGGTCAGTCACGGCTCTTCAGATATAGTAAATAAAAACGCTGACTGTGTATTAGGCATCAAACAACGACTAGCATTTTAGCGTGTTTTATTATATGTTTTGTTCGAGTAGTCCTGCACCACATGAGATCTGCGGAAGCTCGCAAGGTAGAAGGTTCATGAAAGGAAGAAATCGCTATCCCTCAATTTCTAGTACGAAGATACAAAGTTATAAAGTGCCGGCTTCTCAGAAGGAAAGTGTCACAGTGCGAAAAGAAATCACCATAATCCCTGGCAAGGACGATTTTTTTTAAACTGTAAGCGTTTCTTTTTTTTAAAACCCCTATATCTTTCCTGTGTACTTTTGTACAACGATGGTGCCTGTGCATTTTTCTCTACACTCTTAATCAGGTTCCGCTTAAGTGCTAGATATAACCACGAAACCGGACAATTTTTGTTTGTGTTTCCTAGATACAGCCAGCATTTAACCAGGACCTGATTAAGAGTGTATCATTGCCGCATATAGTGACATGTTCTTGATTTCTATTGCGTTAAACTTGTTAGGCTAGAATTACCTTGACAAGAAACGCATATATCAAACAATATATCAATATACAATAAATCAACTAACATGTCATGAAAAGTAACATATTTATAAGATGTTTGTACAGGAACGTTTCACAAATTGTCGATATGTACAGTAGATTGTCAAGATGTCGCACTTCATGCGAAGCGTGTGAAACGTCATAATAGTGTCCACTGTCTTATTGCTAAGAATCACAATAAAATGAAGAGGTTTCACACGTCCTCCTCAGAACCATAGCTTGCGTTAACTATGCGTAGCCAATATAACGGCGGCCTGCCTCACGGTTATTCGCAGTGAATTCGTTTTGCATGCAACGCACATTTAGGATGAACTAATTTCGTATGCATTGGAGCACACCTAAAAGCAAGCAAGTTGCAAACTAAAGCAGAAAAAACATGAATGCTCGCTGAAGTTATTTCATATTACTTACCACCATAAACGTCACACACAAGAGTCAAGTCCTCGCCTTCTTCGTATGGACGGGTAAGGTTTCGAATCTCAGTGCCATTTTCGTCCGTGATAAGCGGTCGTTTCGGAGGTACTGTAACGAAACAAGCAACTGTCGCTATAGTTCTAGCGAGTATTCGAGCTCGTTTTTTTTATATTTCATCCACAAGTACCTTCCCTAAAAGTTTTACGGATGCCTGGCAAAGAAACATACCGGAACCGTCAAGAATTTTAAATAATAATTTATCTTTTTTTTTTTTAATGGCGCTTCAGGTTTATCAAAAGCGTGCTTAGGAAGCACGGAAATTCTTCCACAGTCTTGTGGTCGAGATATTCGTTGAACGACGATTTTATTACATGAGAGGGACTCTGTGGGCATGTAATACTGCATTCTTCTTTATGGTAGCTAGGCTAAGGACAGGAAAAGCAGAAAAGGCGTACTCGAAAACATAGTTTCCTACAATCTTTACTAGAGGGAACTGCGGCGCTGCGATCGTTCAGCCACCATGGGAATGATGGGTAGTATAGACGAATTTGCCTGGTCTTCGTGCTTGCAGCTTCGAACGCACTTGTGGCTTTGTTTATTGTTGTGTTTTAACCTTTGTTTCGGATAAATGAATGGCTCTTCGTGAGCCTCGTGAGCTCACTTGAATTGGTCAGATGAAAAAGGTCAAAGTGGTGAAGGGGGATGCTCAACTTTTGCTGAACTTCATCTTTCGACAAAGCGGTTGCAGGACACATGGAGCCGAAAGAACGAAGTTCAGGCAAATCCATGTACAGACGGGTCCACTGTTAAAGGGAACACTTGTGTTTAGGGTTCAAGTAAATCCATGTACAGACGGGTCCACTGTTAAAGGGAACACGCGTTTAGGATATCTCCAGATTTCACTCTCCTGCAAAAGCATAGTGGCTTAGATCTGCATAACACTACTGGTGGTTGACAGTTCCGAACTCTTATGATAGACCAGTAATGTGAACGAACAACCTTTGCGCATCCACTAGCCGTTAGGGGACCAACAAAATGAAAGTTGCTCATTGGAGTGTTTCCTTTAATAGTGTACCGTACTGTACTACCCATCATTCTCATGCAGGCTGAAGCGCCATGTGTTCCAGCGCACATAGACGCTGGCGCCAGATTTCCCTCTAGCGTACTATTATGAAACTCTAAGCTCGACGTAACACAGCGCTAACTTTCAACAACAGCTTCATTTTTCTCTAATCCCTGTGGTATATGCACTCTCATTTCGTCATACGTCAAGTATGCATGGCTATAACATGTGTGTAAATACTTTATTTAGTTCCTAACACTCCTAAGTTTAATCCACATATATATACCCTATAAAGTGGACGGGGAGACGACCGCCGCCGTAGCTCAGTGTAAGAGCATCGGACGCCTTATTCGAAGGTCGCAGGTTCGGTCCCTGCCGGCGGCAGGTTATCTTCTCGTCCACTTACTTTCTTCACATTTATATTCCAAT
>NC_051178.1:228064338-228083150 GCF_013339695.2 Rhipicephalus sanguineus
TCCATGCAGCTGCAGCTCTTCGACCGACGTGGGTCAGTCACCGCTTTCCAGATAAAGTAAATAAAAAAGCTGACAGTGCGTATTAGGCATCAAACAACGACTAGCATTTTAGAGTGCTTTATTATATGTTTTGTTCGCGTAGTCCTGCACCACATTAGATCTGCGGAAGCTCGCAAGGTAGAAGGTTCGTGAAAGGAAGAAATGGCTATCCCTCAATTTCTAGTACGAATATACGGAGTTATAAAATGCGGGCTTCTCGGAAGGAAAGCGTCACAGAGGGAAAAGAAATCGCCATGATCCCTGACAAGGACGAATTTCCTTTTTCAACTGTAAGCGTTTCTTTTTTCAAAACCCCTATATCTTTCCTGCGTACGTTTATACAACGATGGTGTCCGTGCATTTTTCTCTACACTCTTAATCAGGTTCGGCTTAAGTGCTAGGTATAACCAAGAAACCGGACAACTTTGTATTTCCTGGCTATAGCCAGCATTTAACCAGGACCTGATTAAGAGTGTATCATTGCCGCATATAGTGACATGTTCTTGATTTGTATTGCGTTAAACTTGTTAGGCTAGAATTACCTTGACAAGAAACGAATATATCAAACAATATATCAATATACAATAAATCAACTAATATGTCATGATAAGTAACACATTTTTGTAAGATGCTTGTACAGGAACGCTTCACAAATTATCGAGATGTACAGCAGATTGTCAAGATGTCGCACTTCATGCGAACGATTACAAGCGTGTGAAACGTCATAGTAGTGTCCACTGTCTTATTGCTAAGAATCACAATAAAAATGAAGAGGTTTCACACGTCCTCCTCAGAACCATAGCTTGCGTTAACTAAGCGTAGCCAATATAACGGCGGCCTGCCTCACAGTTATTCACAGTGAGATCGTTTTGCATGCAACGCACATTTAGGATGAACTAATTTAGTATGCATTGGAGCACACCCAAAAGCAAGCAAGTTGCAATCTAAAGCATAAAAAACATGAATGCTCGCTGAAGTTATTTCATATTACTTACCACCATAAACGTCGCACACAAGAGTCAAGTCTTCGCCTTCTTCGTATGGACGGGTAAGGTTTCGAATCTCAGTGCCGTTTTCGTCCGTGATAAGCGGTCGTTTCGGAGGTACTGTAACGAAACAAGCAACTGCCGCTATAGTTCTAGCGACTATTTGAGCACGTTTTTTTTTATTTCATCCACAAATGCCTTCACTAAAAAGTTTTGCGGATGTCTAGCAAAGAAACATGCCGAAACTGCCAACAATTTTAAACAATAATTTATCTTTTTTTAATGGCGCTTCAGGCTTATCAACAGCGTGCTTCCAGGAAGCACGGAAATGCTTCCACAGTCTTGTGGTCGAGATATTTGTTGAACGACTATTTTATTACATGAGGGGGACTCTGTGGGCATGTAATATTGCATTCTTCTTTATGGTAGCGTAGACTAAGGACAGGAACAGTAGAAGAGGTGCACTCAACAACATAAAGTTCCCTACAATGCTTACTAGAGGGAACTGCGGCGCTGCGATCGTTCAGCCACTATGGTAATGATGGGTAGTTTAGACGGATTTGCCTGGTCTTCGTGCCTGCAGCTTCGAACGCACTTGTGGCTTTGTTTATTGTTGTGTTTTAACTTTTATTTCGGATAAATGAATTGCTCTTTGTGAACCTCGTGAGCTCACTTGAATTGGTCAGATGAAAAAGGTCAAAGTGGTGAAGGGGGGCTGCTCAACTTTTGCTGAACATCATCTTTCGACAAACCGGCTGCAGGACACACGGAGCCGAAAGAACGAAGCTCAGGCAAATTCATGCACTACCCATCATTCTCATGCAGGCTGAAGTGCCATGCGTTGCAGCGCCCATAGACGCTGGCGCCAGATTTCCCTCTAGCGTACTATTGTGAAACTCTAAGCTCGACGCAACACAGCCCTAACTTTCAACAACAGGTTCATTTTTCTCTGATCCCTGTGGTATATGCACTCTCATTTCGTCATACGTCAAGTATGCATGGCTGTAACATGTGTGTAAATAAGTTTATTTAGATCCTGAAGGTTTCCAGGCTGGGTCGCCGCCTAAGAGCCGTCGAGAGACCGTGTCTCTCAGCAGCTTCCTTCGCCTGTGGATCGACCACATAAACAAGAGCTATAAACCGCGCGCATAGATACCTCAGGAATACGCCCAGACACTCACGAGTAACAACTGGAAGAGATTTTGTAACAGTCTGTCCGGCACCCTCAGTACCGCTAAGACATGGAGCATTCTCCGAGCACTTATAGACCCCTCGGGCACCAAGACGCAGGCACAAAAGCGGTTGCACGTCCTTACCCACTCGTTTCGGGACTCTCCCGACCGACTTCAGCAGGAACTGCAGGCGCGCTATATCCCTTCTGGAGTGAGTCCACAGTACCACCCGTACCCGTACGTCACAGATCTAGACGCCGAAATCACAATTCAAGAGGTCCGCTCTGTGTTAGAGGTTATCCGCAAGAATTCAGCGCCGGGTATGGGCCACATCCGACACGACACTTTGAAACCTGAACGACGCAGATCTTACGCGCCTGGTGAAGACGTTTAACGAGCATTAGCGGAACGGCAGGCTACCCCAGGCATGGCGACATGCGGATATTTCCCTCATCCTAAAACCGGGGAAGGTCATCTCCGTCGCAAATCTGAGACCGGTCTCACTTACATCATGTATAGGCAAGCTCATGGAACACGTTGTCCTGCGACGCTTGCAGCCATTTCTGGAAGGAAAGTATTTTTTCTCGCATACGCAATTCGGCTTTCGCCCGTACTTGTCAACGCAGGACGTGTTAATCCAGTTGAAAGAGTAGTTCTTGTGTCCATCGCGGGGGGCCCAAACCTGCGCTTTGCTTGCGCTGGACCTTAAGTCGGCTTTCGACAATGCGGAGCACGACCTCATACTCAGCAACCTCGCCGAATCACGCTGCGGCGTTCGAGTTTATCACTACGTCCGAGCCTTCCTTCGGGACCGTACCGCAACTATTGGCATAGACCCTCATCGCTCCAGTATCATCCACCTGCCGGGCAGAGGCATCTCTCAAGGAGCTGTGATCTCGCCATCCCTCTTTAACATTGCTATGTCAGGTCTTCCCAAACAACTTGAGCAAGTTGAGGATCTGCACCATGCCATGTATGCCGACAATATCACGTTGTAGACGTTTCGGGGTTCTGACGATGCCATTCAAGACCGGCTTCAACAAGCAGTCGAGGTCGTGTCAGACTATGCTCGACAGGCCGGCCTCACTTGTGCCCCGAACAAGTCTGAGCTCCTGGTCTTCCGCGGCCGCAGTAAGAATCCTCTCCCCCCCCCCCCCCACTTCAATGTACTCGTCGAAGGGACACTCATCCCACAGGTAGAGCGAGCACGAATCCTCGAACTTTACGTTCAAGCAGATGGCAGGGCTAGACACACCATCTCTCTACTCTCACGCCAGACGGAACAGATAATCGTCATGCTCCGACGCGTAAGCAACCGACGCTCGGGCCTTGGGGAGCGGGGCGTGCATTCTAAACCGCTTTCGTTATCACCTTCCCTTTCACCGGTTAACGCAAGGACAACGTGAAAGAGTGGACACGCTCATCCGTAAGGCTATCAAGGTCGCGTTGGGGGTTCCGCACTATACTTCTACTCAGCGCATTGTGTCACTAGGAGTGCACAATACGCTCGCTGAAGTGCTCGAAGCCCAGCGCCAACGCCTCCTTCTCAGTCCAACGGGCAGACAGCTACTCACCAGCCTGGGTCACCCAGTCCCCCCTGCACCTCCGGTACACAGGGGACCTCCGTGCCACTCCAAATAGCTCTAGTACTTCGCGTGCATCCGCTACCATGCAACATGCACCCTGAGCGCAACACCTGTTGTCGGCGGGCACGGGTGAGATACCTAAACCGCACTCTCCGCGAGGTTGAGGAGGATAGGGTCTATTACACGGACGCGGCATGCACGGCAAACGGACACACGGCGGTGGTGGTTAGCGGCACTCATGAGATAGTAAGTGCTGCCTCGATCTCCTCACCATGTTCAGGCACCGACTCGGGCGAGATCCTGGCGGTTACCCTGGCCATCCAACACACCTTGAGCCTCCCCGCGGAAGCACACTACATAATCACCCATTCGCAAGCGGCATGTCGGACTTTACTAACAGGTCGCGGCATTCCCAAAACCTCACATTCTATTCATTTACGTACATCCAAAGTTGCTTCAGACATCAGCCACATCATGCTCTGGACTCCTGGTCATGCTTCACTGTCGGGTAATGAACGCGACCATGCGGCCGCTCGAACACTCACCCTCCGAGCAGCCCCGCGCAGTGAGGCGGCCAACACAGAGCTAGGTTCCCCACTTCTCACTTCTCACGATGTCACGACCGCGATACCAATTCCCACCAGCGCCCTTCACACGAAAGGAGGCTGTCGCATTTCGCCGGCTGCAGACCCGAACTTTTCCAAATCTGCACTTCGTGCACAAATTATATCCAACTCGCTATACCGACGCCTGTCCAGGATGTGGCGCCATAACCTTTCACGTCACCGTAGAGTGCACCGCTGCCTACTTCCCTCCCTCCTACCAATCCTTCGGTCCACCCGTACCCCAGAGCAGTGGGAAGGCATCCTTCGCGACAGCGCCCCCGAGGTCTGTCGGGCGCTCGTCCAGCGGGCCCGGGCTATCGCAGAGGTTATCATAGGAGTCCCGGAATAGGGACCCTCAACGTTTTCTTTGCACTTTAATAAAGGAGTGTTTTCATCGTCATCAGAGTCATGACAAAACAACGTCATTGACCACGTTCAAGCACACTTATCCGCCTAGTTCAACCAAAAGCAGTATACCGCGAACACACGTGTACTCGAGTCATTTATTAAACAAGACAATTGATGTTCTACTCACGCATGCGCCGGACTGCTCACGCATGCGCCGGACTGCTCACGCATGCGTCACGAACTACTACTTCCATTCTACTAGCTTCCATTATGGACCTCTGAACTGTTTATTTTTCAGGTACATTTAAAGCTTAAGAGTAGTCGCTGCAGCAAAAAAATCAGGATAGTCGATTACTCATGATTATCTAATCGCCACGAGTGAGACGAGAGAACAACATATTACAGATACCGAGCGTTTTGTACGTATCTTCTAACTTCTGTGTTCGATCCCTCTTTTACGCGCTGTTATTAAATTATCTTGCGTTAATGAAAAGATTAGAAGGAGGCGGGAGAAAAGGGGTGCACGGGGAGAGGGGCAAAGGTGCTACAGAACATGCCCGCGGCTCACGTTCAATCTTCAATAACGTCGATCAAAAAAAACAATGCACCTAACATTCTCCGAGTTCCACTTCAATTACAACCAGCAGTGCAAAACATAATAATAATAGAAAGAAAGACGTATGACTAAAATGGTAATAAAAGGACGATACCGGAGCCTGCATTCTCCCCATATTTATCCATTGCTTACCTACAAACCATCCCAGTAATTGCTGGCACGTGGTGTTCTTCAAAGTAAACCTAACTCGCGCAGCAATTAGGCGGCGATACGTGTTAATATCGCTACTTCGCTAAAAGGCCGAATGCCAGCGGCCCTGCTTCAACTAGCTCTCTCTGGCCGACGCTACCGCAATTTTCCCGAACCGTTTCCATCCACCAGCCCCCCTACCTACCTCCGCGTTAGAAAAAACGCGGTACTCAATGGATAAGTAAAAGCCCTCTCGCGGCTCTTAATTAGTGAACCAGAAGCAATATCGCGCCGGGCTTAGTAATATCCAAACGATGCGCGCCTTTCCGGAACGAAGGTGCGCTAAGCATAAAGTGTTTTGGGTTCTTTCGGCTGAACAGCGCAGTCAAGCGAGCGAGCTGCTGAAACAAGAAATGCGCGAGAGGCGCTGAAGAGGGATGAAAAGCTGCCCCTCGTGACGCGGCTTGATGCCTCGCAGGGCCGCGCATTAACGGCTTCGGTCGGGGCCGTTCGATCCGACCACGATGGGCGCACATAATTGCAGCGTACAGCGATATCCCCCCCAAAGCGAGCCGGCCGGCCGCGTCCTTTCGCTTCTTCCGCCTCCTTTGCGCGCCCGCACCGCGCGCGCTGCGCGGCGTTTACGAGAGCCATCACCTTTTCACTTAGGCACGCCCAAATTAGGGTTAACGCTGGGCAGAGCCGCACCGCATGCAGTCAACTCGCTTCGGCCGCTTATGTAGGTGGTGCGCCGTCCCCGGCGTGGCCAACGCGTTCCCTTGTACGAGCGAAGGACAGGGTATCCGAGCAAGGTGGGAGGGAGTTGCTTCGATAACGAGACCGCAAGCGAACAAAATAAAATGGCGAAAGTGAAGGGAAGGACGTCGACATCGTAACAAAATAGCGGATGCCGAAGGGGATCAGGAGCGCGGGAACGCATTTTCCTGCGGGGAGCACAGTAAACTGGGCGGATACCGAACACAACGATGTGGATCGGTTGAGAGCACGCGCTCGCGAAGCGCCCTGCAACCTATACGCTTATGGCTAGTAGTCAAAGCCTCGGTGAAATAAAAGAAAAAGTATCAACGTGAGGCAACCATGTGTGTGGCGAGAGAGTGGGCGGAAAAAAAAGAGAAGAAAAAGCAGAGGAGCAGAGGGTTCCCGAAGCAGCGGCGGCGGCAGTTGTGGAAGCGCGCATTTAGCTGAATACCTGACGATGCTGAAGGGGCGGCTTGCCGAGAACCGCTTAGGTATATAGACATTGGAGGCGCGCCGGAGAAGCGGCCCGTAATGGAATATCTAATGCGCCCCTCCCTCGATCCTAACCGCTGGCCGCTTTAGGTACCCTCCACCGCTCCCTCTTTTCAGTGCCCACTCTATGTCTTCCCGACGTAACCCCCTCCGCCTCCCCCTAAAGCCGTGTACTGGATCAACCCCGTCTCTTCCCGTTGTCTCCTCTTTTCCCCGGTCTCGACAAATTGCATACTTGAGCAGTGAGCCGCGGCCCAGCCGTCTTCTACATCTCATCCCGTACACTGCGCGCCCAACGAGGACGTCGCCCCGTCCGTCGTTGCCTCCCAGGGACAGCCCGGGACACTCCTCAGTTTGCTAAAAACATGCAAGAAATCGTCAGGGCTAAAGTGTGCGGGCAGTGTTCCTAAGAGCTGAAGTGTCCTGTCTCCTGTTATCAACCAGCCGATAAGGAAACAGCCCGGCAGGAACAAAATAACGAGAAAAGGCAACCCACACAGAGTCATGGGGAAAGCGTAGTCGCAAGACGTATTCACCACATGGATACGTCTTTCGCACGAATACGTGGCAACACAGCTCACCGTACATGCGAAGGCACTTGGTGAAACAAGTGAAATTTTGGCACGGAAATATAAGCAGAAGTGCTGCGGCCACAGCTCGTGTTCTCGGTTTAATCTTTGCCTGCTCGCGCAAATAAGGTAATTATCTCGATGCCCAGGAATACATGAGGTATGCTCACCGACGACGACTAGATGAACCACTGCCGTGCGCGTCCAGCCCATCTTGAAATCGACCGAGCACACGTAGGTCCCGTTGTCGCTGCTCCTCAGCCGGTCAACGTTGAGCACTGCCGGCGTCTGGATGACCGAGAAGTAGGCCCTGCCGCGGAGGCTGCCCAAGTGTGTGCGCTGGCGGATCTGCGACAGGCTGCCCGTGCGAGAGTTGACGTCTACGCTGTACACGGGCACCGTGCCGCCGCCAGGGTCACCCTCGCCGCCCGGTTCGGCGTGCTCCTTGAGCCAGCGGATACGCACCGCGAAGTCGTCGGACGCCGGAGCCCCGAGGTCGCAGCTGAGCTGCGCCTGGCCTCCTTCCACCGCGCTCACCGTGCGAGGTTCCACTGCATTTTGTTTGTCACTTGTGAATACATCGTGGTGCTTCCGCTACTCGTACGAACATCGTCGGACTGTTAGTTGCACATCAGGTTAAGAACTTCAAGAACACACACAAACGCTTGAGCCCTTGAAGCGTATAAAATACTCCAGAAACAGCAAATTTGACAATCACTTTCTTTATATACATGCCAATTTGAAGTGGCGCCAGCGTTTTATTTTCTATTCCGTGGCATCTGATGAATGTATTCCCCTTAAGCAAATAGTTTAGAACATGCATGTGCCACCGTCGTTTCTCCCCTACCCATCTACATAGTACCTCAATAATTGTCCCGCCTCTGCTGCATACTTAATAATAATAAAGCGCAACACAAATTATCAGTGTCAAGTGGGATATATTTTTTTAAATGCGAAGCATTTCTTAGCGAACTTCTTCGACTTTGAGCATATCTATCTATCTATCTATCTATCTATCTATCTATCTATCTATCTATCTATCTATCTATCTATCTATCTATCTATCTATCTATCTATCTATCTATCTATCTATCTATCTATCTATCTATCTATCTATCTATCTAGCCGCCTACGACTTTGTGCTCTCCTGCTCATTTCGTTTATCGAATGTACACCAAAATTCGTATGACATAACATGACTGTATGACGAACATGAATGACGAGCCATAACATGAAAATCATGCCATGCATGTCATGAACGACATGATATACATGCCACAGTCTTGGTGCTCTTACGACCGTTTTGTTAACTGTGTATGACGAACATAACTGACAGGTCCTAACGTGCAAATCATGACACGCATGTCATGTACAGCATGATATACATGCCATGCTCATGGTGCGCTCGCGGCCTTTTCGTTAGCTTGATATATACCAACATTGGTACTGCGCGATGTTACTGTGTAACGAACATGAATAACATGAGTTAACATGAAAACCATGACACGCATGTCATGTACAGCATGACTTACGTGCCATGCTCATGGTGCGCTGGCGGCCGTTTCGCTAGCTTGATATATACCAAAATTGGTATCTTGAGACATGACTGTATGACGAACATAAATAGCACGAGTTAACATGAAAACCATCACACGCATGTCATGTACAGCATGACTTATGTGCCACGCTCTTGATGCGCTGGCGGCCGTTTTGCTGGCTTGATCTACCCCGAAATTGGTATTGCGTGACGTTATTGTGTAACGAACATAAATAACACGAGTTAACATGAAAATCATGACACGCATGTCATGTACAGCATGACTTACGTGCCGCGCTCATAGTGCGCTGGCGGCCGTTTCGCTAGCTTGATATAGGGAACCCAAGCTCAAGTTTGCGGCGCGACGACAGCGGCGCGCCAGCCGCGCTGCAGCTCTGTCGGAAAGCTCTGAACCTTAGGCGCGGCCGACTCAGCCCCTTTCACGGTAGCGGTAGCGCACGTGCGCACGCGTTCTTCTCTCGGTGCGGGTAACTGGGGGGCTGTCAGCTGGGTACGTTGAACCGAGAGGCTTGCTGTGCGAAGATGCGCATTTCCGCGATGGCAGAAGCGACCCCGCGGAAGCGCAAGCGAGGTCCGAAGTATTGCGGTTTAGTGGCCAGCCACAACAGTGCAGACAACCCCAAGGCACACGATTCACGTGTTAAACTGTATCGGTTCCCGGGCGTGTCGCACGAGAAATAAAGGCGGCAAGCGTGGATAGCTGACAGTGCTGTCTCGCCTTCTATTTTGGCTGTCTGCGTTCATCGCTTTCGTTCGTTCCGACTACCTGAATCGGTAAGTAACGCGGCGCATGCACGCAGCGACTACAGTAATGATTACTCGCTGTCTTCTCGCATTGTTTAAGTCCAGTTACGGTTGTGGGTGAAGCAACTTTGTGTTTTGATTCCCTGTGCTCGTGAGACCTACCCGTCGTTGTTGAACGTTCAAATTCGCGTTACACCGTTAGCGTTGCGAGGTTGGTTGAATTCAACTGAACTCGGCACATTGTCAGAAGTTCGGCGCCTGCATTTCACGCGTCGGGAAGGCTGCTTTATCACGCCGGAACGGACGTCTGTGCATTTTCAGCAAGCTTTGGCATCGTTCTGCAGGTTTGCTTTGTTTTTGTCACTTTATTAGGGTGATATATATTTAAACCGCTAAATATAACTGGCACTTAATACATGCTTTGCAATTGCAACCTTGAAGTGACCATCTTCTGACTTTGTGCGATTTTCTAGCCGCGTTCATGCAACAGGTTTTATACGCCTGTCAAGTCGATATCATAAAAAAACGCCAGGCCTGCGCTGAAACCGCAGCACAGTCACAGCGAAAGCTGGAAGAGCGGAGTTTTTAGAGCCCCCTGTAAGATCTCTTGGGGCTACAATACAAGTACACTGGAAAGGTACCCACTACGCCATAAATCACAATTTTTGTGAAGTTGGGAAGCACCTACTAAGCCATTATTCGTCATTCTGCGGAGAAGCGAGGTACCAGCTACACGGCCGTAAGGCATTATGTGCACTTCGTTGAGGTGACGACTGATTACGATGAAGAATTATGGCTCAGCCCTTTGTAATGGGTTGGAAGCTTCAAACGGCCCACTAGTTATGTAATTTGCATTGGCTGACGCCTGGTCGCTATTTCCCTCTCCCGTCATGCTGTATAACATACGTTGACGTGGGAGAGAGACGGGGGGGGGGGGCGAAGAACTTTACTGAGACCCCGAGAAAATGGATCATGCACTTATAGGCTTCCTTGGCAACCAATACAAGTGCACTTGCGAGGAACCCACTACGCTCTAAATCATTGTAATTTTGCTGAGACCCCGAGGAAATGAATCATGCGCTTATGGGCTTCCTTGGCAACCAATACAAGTGCAACTGCGAGGAACCCACTACGCTATAAATCATTGTAATTTTACTGAGACCCCGACCCGAGTAAATGGTTCATGCGCTTATGGGCTTCCTTGGCAACCAATACAAGTGCACTTGCGAGGAACCCACTACGCTACAAATCATTATAATTTTTGAGAAGTAGGGCAGCAGGCACTGTGCCATTTTTCGTCATTCTACGGAGAGCCGTGGTACCTGCTAAACGCATGTAAAGCATTATGCGCACTTTGTTGATGCTGTGCCTGATGACGATGAAGAATTATGGCAGAGCCCTTTGTAATGGGTTTGATGCATTCAACAACCTACTCATTGCGCAATTCGCATTGTGTGACGCCTGTTTACAGAATTTGCGTTGTGCGACGCTTGGTGCTTATTTTACTCTTCTACCACGCTATATTGCATATGCTAATGTGGTTCCTTCCCGACATGAAGCCTGTATAGGACCTTTTTGCAAAGCAGTTTCAAGCACCGGCATGGCTCAGAGGTTGAATACTGCGCTCCCACGCAGAGGGCCCAGGTTCGAACCTTGTTCCATCCTGGAATTTTTTTTTTCGTTTTTTTTTTCTTATTTCGAGCGATACTGGTTACGGACACCGGCGGTGGCGGCAGCGGCGGCGGACAACTACTGCGCCAAAAACGGCCGGTGAAATGATCTCATAACAGCTTTCGCTGTAAAAGAGACTGCAAGCATGACGCGAGAGTCGAGAAAACGAGGCGAGCAGTTCATCTTGCTTCACAGTGGTTAAAGCTCAGCTAGCTGCCTCGCGTCTTAATCGGTGGGTGATTCTCCAGCGGCACGGAGGACTTGACTCTAACCTTCTCAGGAAGCAGTGCCATGGCCGTATAATCTTTTTTTTCGCACGCCGCAAACGTTTGTTCACGAAAGTACACGGCTGCTACTGTAAGCATGCCATATCAAAACAACAATCATATGATTCGCAGTCCACACCGCAGAACATCGATAGCGTGTACGGCTTCATTTCGGAGTGCATGTGGACCATTATTCATCTTTAACATGACAGAATGAGACTAACCTCGAGGTATACGTCCTACACGGTGTAATCGCGACTTGGGAAATGCATTTCGCTTTGAGTCGGGCGTCGTTGTCGTCGATCGTCTGCTCCTCACCGTTAACGTGATTGACGAGCCTTTCTCATTTTATCAAGTTCGCTTTTCGGAAGTGCCAGTCAAGCTTGAAGATCCTTTTGAAGCCGCACTGCAAGCGGTACATTGTGGGGCGCCGCAAGTGCACCGCGAGAGCTCTGCACGTGCCCAGAAGCGAGCGGCAACGCGTTGGAGAGAAGGGAAAAACGCGCGCTGCTTACACCCCAGTTTCTATCTTTCTGCCATAGATGGCGCTGCCTGTCAAGAGCAGCAGCGCCGCTAAGCGTTTCTTGGGAAGCCTATACACCAGAATTGGTATTGCGTGACGTGACTGTGTGACGAACATAAATAACACGACTTAACATGAAAATCATGACAAGCATGTCATGTACAGCATGACTTACGTGCCACGCTCATGGTGCGCTGGCGGCAATTTCGCTAGCTTGATCTACCCTGAAATCGGTATTGCGCGATGTGACTGTGTGACGAACATAATTAACATGACTTAACATGAAAATCATGAAAGCATGTCATACAGCATGACTTACGTGCCGCGCTCATGGTGCGCTGGCGGCCGTTTCGCTAGCTTGGTCTACCCCGAAATTGGTATTGCGCGACGTTACTGTGTTTATCGTTATTTTTGTTCCTCTTTAACCCTATATATGCCTGTTTCTCTACGCTCCACGCTAGTACTTGAATTCATAAGCAAACTTTCCTGCATGTTACCTTCTACCATGTCTTTTATCTCACATGCAAACTATAGGGCAAAGGTGGCGCAAGGAACTGCAGAATATGTCATCATTCACCAGAATTAGTTCAAAATATGAAGTGAGGAAAGTTGATATATTTCGAAAAACATGAATGCCGGCGGGAACTATATCCGTAGCAGCTGTGTCTGCGTTGGATACTTTTATTGTCCATTGAATACCGAGGTTTCTGGTATTTAAAGCCATTCACAAAATGCTCAAGTGGTTCATCACCGCGAGAACCCCTGCGAAATGACTATATAAGGGCCTAATCTAAATGCATTTCAATTTTTTGTCTCAAATGAAGGAAAGCGACTGACGTTTTAGGAAGGTACAGATTACTTTGACGTCTGCCTTGGTGGTACAGTGGTAACAGTGCTCGGCTGCTGACCCGAAGCTCGTAGGTTCTAGCCCGGCCGTCGCTGTCTTATTTCGATAGAAGCGAAATGCTAGAGACCCGTGTACTGTGCGATGTCAGTGCACGTTAAAGAACACAAAGTGGTAGAAATTTCTGGGACCCTCTCCTACGGCTTGCATCATAATCCTATCGTGGTTTTGGCACCCTTAAACCCCAGACATGATTATTGATTACTTTGACATCTTTGCGGAACCCTACGTGCGTGTGGGCCCGAGTGGATCTTGCTACGACTGTCAGGTATGATTTTATCTTTCTGTCATACCGCTTACACGCTCAAACTAACATCGGTTGCGTGCACACAATCAGCACCCCCCCCCCCCCCCCAAGGCACATGCGCCTCACTTTCCAACTGAAATGCATTAATTCCCAACCACTCCCACGTCACGAGTTCGTGACAACAGGTACAATGTGATTCTTCTTTCTCTGCGTCAACAACAAAGCCGCGTCAACAACAAAGCCGGACTGCCATAATGAGCTGGCGCAGAACTGAAACACTAGTAATGAACCAGGAAGACGAAAAGAAGCGCACTCATTTGCCAACAAAAACACGCACTTAACTTGCTCTAGAGTGTCCGGATTTCTTGTTTAGTTTTTTTTTTTCAATGTAGAAAAGGAAATATTTCATAAGTACAGGTGTAGGCCGAATCGCATAAAGGAATAGCACAAGAAGATGTGCACGTGAATCCATTTGGACGTACACAATGAATTAGTGCGCCAAATGCATGTGCCGCTGTTTTTTGTCTAAACAAGCCACGCCGGATTGTACACTGCCCCGTTCAAGTTGCGAATCGCTCTACGGCACGACATGGCGCGCAAACACTGTCGGTTCGAAATTTCGGTTCCAGTGCGGTATTACACGGCACCTGTGTCAGCTAGTGCAAATGGAAACCACTAGTGATTGCCACTGCAATCACTACATACACGCATACAAGGCAGTGTCTGAATGCAGATTCAGCCAGGGCCAAGTGTCTGGGATAGGTCTGCACGATCCGACCCAAGACGCACACACACACAAATAAGGATACAGGTGTTTCCGCACTAAGTGATACAGATTCCTATACTTCTGCCGGAAGGTCTTTCCGGGTTCTGTCGGCGCGCCGTCGTTGGCGCGTGGCACGAAATCGAGCCACATTCTCACCCCTTCCGACTGCGCTCGGGCCAAAACACAATCAATCTGCTCTTTTCTGCTTCCAAACGAATACGCATATGGAAGAGAAAATGGCGACGCGCCAAAAAAAAAATGGAAATGAGTGTACTGCTCCAGACCGCCTATCGAACGTCTCCTGCGGTTTTGAAGGCAGCTCCCACAGATTCAGCGCCTCCGAATAACATCGAGACAGCTTCTGCATGGCTGTTCCCTCGCTGTTCCACGTTGATGCTGTTTCGCGAGTACAGTCTGGGAACGTGTAGCATGCACACCTGCCACCTGGGGCGCATCGCAAACGCAAAATAAAAGACGGCCGCGGAAACGGGCACAGCTGTCAGAAGCGGAGCCGTGCTGTAGAAAGTGCCAAAAAAAATAATAACAGAAGCCGAATATTTCGATGCTCCTTGCGTGTCGCCGGAGGATTTGGTTCAAACGCTATTTTTTGTGCCACGTCATTAACAGGAAGAACCTAGGTGAGGAAAAAGGTTCCCGCTATGTGAAAAGCAGAAAGAAGCGGACCTGCTTACAAATGGAAGCTCTGCTGCAAAACAGGGAAGGAACTTGCCCGAACTATTTCCTTTTATTTTATCTGTTAGCGCATGGGCTCGAAGGCGTGAGACAAGGCGTGCCTGTATCGAGCAGAGGTGGCAACTGTATGTGGATGAGGGGAAATGTAAAAGTACGTGTCTACAGAGACGTTTTCACATGTATAGGGACATACGCGTATTTGAAATCGATTCCTAGTCGTCCGCTACAATATGTTAGATTAGACGACGTGGCCGTTATGTAGAACAGACCCTGTCTGCACTTCATTCAGGAAAGTTTCGACCGAAAGGTGATTTCATCCAAACTTGATATTCAAACATAAAACGGAGAACCAGAAAGTAGGGAGGGACCCCGGCTGACAACTGCCACCGAGAAGAGAGCACAACACACGGCATTCCCTTTATAGAACAGGAAACAGAAATAGGAGATGAAGATAGGAAGAAAGAAAGAGGAATTAACTAAGCAAATGAACACAAATACGCAGAAAACAAGTGAGAACTCGAAAACAAATCAAGAAGAAAATAATGCTCCACAAACAATAGGCCAAGCTAGTTCTGTGAAGAAAGTTAACAGGGCACGATGGGCCTGGTCGCGTCGAGAGGCACACCCACTTGAAAAAAAAAAAAACAATCGTCTGGTGTCACACAACATAGTTCAGGGAGGCTACGTTCCTTGAGTAGCCATGTACACTGCGTAAAGAATGCGGGACACTCCACTAGAAGGAGTTCAATCGTCTCACAGGAGGCACAAGACGCACAAGAAGCGCTATCCGCACGTCCTTCTCGGTATAAACATAGGACCGCATTGTAGGAATGCACAAAGTGATGCCTGTTGTATCATCGGCCACAGACTAAAAAGCAAACGACCTGAATTCATCTTCAAGGGAAAGCTTCGATGAAATACGCCACCATCGTTTATTATTGTTACGCCATCTTGAGACGCGTTCAATAATTGTCGCACACCTGCGAAACAAAAGTACAGATTTTCCATCCGCTCTAGAAACACGCAAAAGGAACTGTTTCACTTGTCAGCGCGGTCCGACCACGCTTCTTGCTTTTCCTTTCAACACTCGGCAGCGACCATCTACGAGCCACAGGTTCAAAATCTTGCCAGCGACGCTGAGAAAAAGAAAGATCAGTGCACACAAACGCAAAGCACACAGCAAGAGCTCGTCGCGTCGAAGTCTGGCATGGAGTAAAAAAAAAATGGACAGCGTTGACACTCGTAGAGAGGTATGTGCCGATGCTCAGGGACTGAGGAAGTATGGTAGAGGAGGAGGCTTTGACGTGCAGGGAAGAGAACGGCCGGGCTACTAAGTGCACTTGGCGTTCTTTTGAATCACGCCAACGGATCATCGATTCCTCCTGTCACGTTAGGAGTTCTCGCTCGGGACACTTGTCACTAGGAACCCGTCCGGCCAGACGAGACCCGTCGTCAGTCTTCGGGCACAGCGACTAAAAGCCCCCTTCCCATTGCAGTTGCTCCTATAGGTCTCCAGTCCTCCCTTCGCGATCTGCACACGCCCATCTCCTCGACGTCTTTCTCCCGCCCTGCCCTGCACGTGTCCGTATTGTGTGTACTGTGGCTACATGGTATATCCGTCTTGTCGCCTCGTCACCGATGTATCTTGCGCGAAACACGATATATTCCTCTCCGGGATACAGATGTGTCCCAGTACGTTCTTATTTCAATTTCGTTTTGCACGCGTGCTTTTGGTATACCCGTCTGTCCCCACTTTCGCTGTCATTACGGCGTTCTTCATTTCCTGCCGTGAAATGCGAGACGACGGATCACTGGGAGAGCGTTGGATTGTGTTCCGTCCTGTCGTAATTATAGGGTGATCCGTTTCCTCGGACATTTGCCCCCTACGCAGGGTCTTTTTTTTTTCTGCGCTTGATGAATAAGCTGAACACTGCGAAATGAACCACGCTACAACAGGTCTTACAGCGGTTTTGACAGAGAGAGAGAGAGAGAGAGAGAAAAACAGTTTTAATGAAAATATGGCTCCCTAGTTAATGTGGGTGAAGCCCCTTGTCCAGGGCTCCACATAAGTTTTGAGCTCTAATCTTAGTTGGTTCATTTCAGTTGGCTCGACACCTGCGTGTACAGTTGTGCGAAGGGATGGTTTCGGTGTACCCTTTACCTCTATCAATCATTGCCACGGCTCATTCGTTTAGGAAACCTATACCGAGAATTCGTAGACAAAAAAATTGGCCGCGTATCGGCGTGCTTCGCTGCAAATGTCGTCGAAAGACGATAGTCTTCTGCCGGCCGTACTACATGAGTCCTTTTCCTTTATGTTGAATCGCAGCATCTGGCTCCTAGCGTAGCATTTGCAGCGCAGCGCAAGAAACACTAGCATTTTCAGCGCAGCGCAAGAAACACTAGGGTCTTTAGAATTACGTATTTATGTATTTTCTAGTAAACGAACACACCACCTAATACTTACGTATTAATGCTGCGCCTCAGGTATGCGTAACATTTCCTTTTTGATCGACAATGTTCACAAGTATGAACGGCGATACCAGTGCAAGATGGTTGGGAGTTCAGAAAGTGGTTAAACTTTGGCCGGGTGGCTGAATCGGGTGACAGACAGACAAACAGAAAGACAGACAGACCAAAATTTCCGCGTCTAAGTTGCAATCGTCTTTAAAAGACGGTTGCAAGATTGAGTAAAGCAACGCGTTTCTTGAGTAGCGTCAGCGAGACTCCCGGTACAGGCAACTTGATAAACTTCACAAAACTTTAGAAAAATTCACGAGAAACACAGCAATTTCCGTCTCTATTAAAACAAACACGCCATTTTTTGGCGATAACACGCTCATATGTTCTTCGTAAGTCCGCTGTTAATTGTCTGTATCGAAGTAAAGTCGCGTATCTTTTATGTTTATCGAGACGCAGGTTAATACAAAAACATTTACCAGGTACCCATAATTTATGAGACTCGAGTTAATTATTCACGAGTACTAGAAGCGGTGCAGATGCTCTTAAAGAAGGAGTTATAGCCTGAGGACAAAAGTCACAATTATTTTACAAAACCGACGATTTACGAACAAAGCCACATGAAGACAGGAACGAGGACGCACTAGAGAGAAAGGAACGTCGAATGTCGGAGACGTAAAAGAGAATAACTGAGCGACGTATGAAGAAAGAACGCTCCCGGTCTCAAAGAGAGAAACAACCAGCCACGGCCCCATGTCGTACCGATCGCTATCTCCAATGCGAATAAGCACGACACAATGCGCTCCAAATCTTTGAAGAAGGTACTTCTAGTAACGTTGTTTTGTTTTATGAAAGCGGCAGGGAGAACTTGGAGAAATAGAGGGAGAGGGAGTGAAACTAGAAATACTTCGCGAACCAAAACAGTCCCGGAGACCCAGTGTGTTTGCCGCAGCGACGCCCACCCAGTTGTTCGATGATAACGGGGCACGAGCTTGCGCCCGAAGCGCAAAGAAAAAAAAAAGAAAGCCGCGAGAAGTATAGATCAAGGAACGGAGGGCTCGCGATTCGCGATCTCGTTGGCGATGCCGTCGCTGGCGTTGTGTATACGGCTTCTCCGCACTGGGACCTCCACCTGCGAAGCGGAACGGGAGCTCCAAGGTTCTTTTTCCCTCCTTTTCCGGGTCTCATGCAATATTCGGGTACACGAGGCACTTGTCTAGTCACCCCCACATCCACTCCCGAACCATACAGCTCCGCTGCGTTCACCTCGCCGCGCTCTCCTTTCTATATCCACGTGGCAGCAGCTTTTAGCTGTTTGCCGGTATGTGTGCGGTTGTACGAGCGCGTCGGTGTCATTGGGCGACCACGGGCACGCTTTCCTAGCGCGCAGCGTCCATTACTATTGAATTTGCGGCGCGTGAGTCGACTGCCGCAGAGAGACAGAAGCCGAAACGCGCCTGCAGTTTCCATAGGTCTACGAATATACTTCGTACCGCACTCTGCCGTCGCTTCTCCGTGTGCCGCCATCCCCCTCGCATCCACACACACACGCACACACACACACACACACACACAACACACACACACAACACACACACACACACCAAACAAACACACACGCACAAACACACACACACACACACACACACGTAGACACTCAGATAGACACGTTCTACTTC
>NC_051178.1:228083250-228130744 GCF_013339695.2 Rhipicephalus sanguineus
TCATTATCCGCCGGGACGCCGTACAAAGAGCAGTAATGGATTTCCATGGCTGTATAGGAGTCGACGTCCATATATTCGCGAGATCGTGCACCAGCGCATGCGACTCCCCCCCCCCCCCTCCCCTTTCTCCCTGCCCCGCTCACGTTTTCGCACAGGATCACATCCGCACAGATGAAGTATGCGCCCCAGCATTCTCATACGCTCGGCGCTGCGTCGCGTATACGAGTTATGCGGTCATGTCCGAAATAACGAGTTCCGGCCTCGCTCAAAAGGGCACGGCTAGAACACGAGCGCGGAGGAGAAAAAACGCGCGCCGGTACACGTAAGTGGGGATAAGAAAGACCGCAAGGAGCAAGATAGCCGCGGGAAAGTTGGGAACTATGAGAAGCAGCTATGGAAGTCTGGGGCACCAAAGGCCGCGCAGGAGGCGGGGTTAGGCCGGCGAGGGAAACGTATTGCCGGATACCGGGCCGAGATTACAAGGAGTCTGAGGAGGCCGCTGTTTCCGGGGCACACCGTGTAAGCGCTCCACGAATGTGCACAGGCCTCCTCCTTTTCTGCCTCGCGTACCTTCCCCTTTTAGGGAGAACATTCCAATCCGCAAGCGAAAGAACAGAAATGGAAAGGAAAGAGCCGGCGGACGGCAAGACAACGCTGCCTCCAGCCGTAAACAAGCACTGGCACTGGGTGAGGAATCAGAAGACGTATAATGGGGCTGCTGGCTCTAACAACCGCGCGTCTGTTCTGATCTCCGTGGCGACGAGCCAGCTGATTAAGCGGGGCGCCAAGCCGCGCGGCAGGCGAAGGAAACGCGAGCGGTAACAATCGGTGCGGGTGGGGAGAATGTGTTCGCCTCCCTTTTTCTTTCCCCTTTTTTTGGCGGGAACAGAGGCGCTTCATCTTGTTCCTTTAAGGGATGCTCGTTGTTGTAACGAACGGTTCGTCCTTCGCGTCTTCGTCGCCGCTTCTTGTGGCCTCGGACTCGACAAAGCGCGCATTCAGTGAGCCTTTTACTGCGCTCTTTGCGATTCGGACCCTCCATCGATGCTTACACGTGTTGCTGTTGCTTCGTGCGGAGCGGCTGAGGGTTGTTGTCGAAACGGCCCTTGAGCGTCCGAGTTGCGTTTGTATTTGTGTTGTAGTGTTCGGTTTTCCTTTTGTTCTAGAAAAGCTGCACAGCGCAATAATAGGCGTCTAAAAAACTACAGCAATAAATAATCTTACCAATCTGTCAAGATAGCATGATAAATAAAAAAAATAAAAATGAAGAATACAGCGACCGGGGAGAAAGGGCGAGAGGACAGACTGCACATAGCAGTAACATTTTAACACGAGTAGTTACCTTTTTTTTTCTACTGTTTAGCCAACTACGATGTTTAAACTTGGAAAAACTGCCACCGAGATCCGCGACATTGAGGCTTACGGCGGAAGGTGAAGAGTATGAATTCGTGCGCGCGCGATGGTGCATGCCGTGACCTGGGCTTGACTGGACGATGTGGCGACGCGTCATCTCCCAGCAGCTATACCGTAAAGCTTGTTGAGATAAATACCCTTTACATCTAAACACAGAGAGAGAGAAACATTTTAATAAAAAGCTGGAGATGTTTGCCTGGCTATTCGCCTGACATGCTACTCCAGGTGCTGGGTGACATGATATGATATGCATCGCGGATACATAACTCTAAACTGTCTCTCTTTTTTTATAAACACACTTAAGTACAATAAAGAAAGAGGAGATGGGTGTTAATCAGGCTATCTCTGGATTGCAATTCTGGTCTGGGGGAGGGAGAACTAAGAGACAACACAAAGGCAAAATTATGAGTGATGCGAGCGAACGCAACAACATTCACCGCGCATTTAAAGGCGTTCGCAGAGCTGATTACGTTTGTGAAAAGAAAAAAAAAATAGAAAAGGTTGAGATTTGAAGTACACGATGCGCGAGCACTGCTACTGCTGTGTTCCAAGGGAAGCTGCGTTCATGAACCTTCGCGGTACTTGATCAAGGAGGTTGTCTGTGACAGGGGCGTAGCAAAGGGGGGGGGGGGGGGTTGGGGGGGTTCAAAACCCCCCCGAAATTTTTCAATTTTGCTTGCTCATATATGCACGCACACATACAAACGCACGCACGAACATACATAATGTATGGTCGAACCCCCCCCCCTCCCCCCGAAAAAAATTTCTGGCTACGCCCCTGGTCTGTGACCCGAAATTACCAGGCCCGTGGATGCACCTCCCATCCTTCGAAGCCCCGTAATCTTGTTCGGAAGAGCAAAGAGGAACCAATTAAATATTGCTCCGATACGGCGCGTCAGTACTCGAGCACCGGATAAATCGTAATGACAAGAATGTGTCCGTCGCGTAGCAATACCACTAACAAGCCTTTATTCCGCTACTAACGACGGCAGAGAGCAGCCACAACGGTCTTTTTTTTTTTAATGAGCCCAATTGCGGCGTCTCGAAGAAAGGGGAGGAGGGGGGGGGGGGGGGGCAGGTGACACGGTACAGAACGCAGTACAGCGAAACGAACGTTGTTTATACATCACGTGGTCTGTTACTTATCTCGGACAAAGAGGTTGTTGGAACGGCCGCTTAGCGGCGTTATACGAGAGAAGCTTCAATTAGTTCCACTTCTGAATCTACGAATGCAAGACCGAACGATGCAGCGACTCCCTGAGCCAGCGCTTAACTTGCTCCGCAAGAATTCTCGTCTGGGAGAAAATGAAGAAACAGCGGAAGAGTGGGGCGCGAGGTGGATCCGGAGAAAGTAACTGCCGAACAGAAGCCCCTTCGGTGTAGTGTATGCGCATGTCTTTATTGAATTTTGAACGGGCACGCGAGGAATTCATGATGAGGTTCATAAAAGCGTGCACACAACCTATACTATACGTCGCGTTATTTATGCAGCGGAAGATTTGCTTTCGCAGACGAGGAGCGTTCACACACGTGCGCTCGATCGTTCCGGATAACTACCATTAAACGCGACGCAGTACCAAAGTGGAACGTTCGCTGAGCAGCCACTGATTGTTTTTCTTACCCTCAGTTTAATCGGCTTCGCAGTTCTCATTGCATAGAAAGGACGTCTGTAACGTTCGCTAGTTCAGCGAGCCATTGCCTATATCGAAGGCTTGCTACAGAGGGAGAAGTTTGAATTTTCATATCTAATGATTCATTAGAATAGAATTTCTATCCACTCAGCTATCTGAATTACTATCAGCCTTATATCGGTTTACGTTTATACTCAGATCTATTCCAACACACCTCAACGCACTAGCGTTGAGTAAGGGGGGGGGGAAGGTGCTATGACCTCCCAACTGTTTCACGGGACCTTCTTAATAGAAATATGTCGTGTGAGTCGCATATTTCATGAAAACGTCCTTGCTAGATTGAAACCCCTGAACTCTAGTATTTGAAGGTACAAGACCCAAAGGTGTATCGTAGAGCACCCATTATTTGAGATATTGACATTTACACAATGATCGGAATAGCTCACTTAATGCCAGTGGGCTCATGAGTCGACTGACTCAGGCTCACTCAGGCTCAGGTCAAGCCGTGAGTCTGAGTCTGAGTGAAAATCTTGGTGAGCTTGAGTCTGAGTGAGTCCGGTCGAGAAAAAGTTTAGTGAGTCTGAGTCCGAGTGAGTTCGGTTGAGGAAAATTTCGGCGAATCTGAGTCCGAGTGAGCTCTCCCAGCAAAATATATTTCTTGAGTGAGCCTGAGTGAGTTCCAAAATTTTTGCCGACCTGTGCTAATGAACGACATTAAAGCAAATGCAGTAATGCGTCCATAGCTGTTTTCCTCATGCACATGTATTGACTCATGGACCTAACCCGGAATAGTACCCACCACGGTGGTCTCGTGGTTATGGTGCTTGACTGCTAACCCGAAGGTCGCGGGATCGAATCCCGGCCGCGGCGGCCACAGTTCGATGGAGTCGAATGCCAGAGGCCCGTATGCTTAGATGTAGGGGCACGTTTAAAAACCCCAGGTGGTTGAAATTTACGTCTCTCATAATCATGTCGTGGTTTTGGGACGTAAACCCCAAACAATTATTATTATAACCAGAGATAGCCGGGCACCTTTTGTTTGTGGCTCTTTCGTTTCCTCAATATAACAAACTGAGGATCTTAATACATACATATAGAATGGAAACATCAAACGTAATATAAAACATAACTCAGAAGCATAACTGTCTCTGTTTCAATGGGAGGTTATCTGGGAGCTAAGAACGTTGATGTACCCTGTCGGGCTGCATGACAGTTATGGAGTCCCTTATAACCCGGACAGTTATAACAGCCATGATGAAAGTTTTCTACCACGTTTATCAATTGAATCATACTTTTATTTGCCCATATTTACGTTACGGCATGCTCGGTTGGTCACAGAAAGCGAGAACGCCCACGCGAATATATATACAGATATTGAGGCGCGTGGTTCCGAAGACAAACAAGTAGGAGAGGCGTTGTGAAGGAAAGTAATTTACCTCGCCAACAGAGTTGTTTGTTCAGAATGAAGATACCTATTTTTCTTGGATGCTAAGATGGGAGCCACGGCTACCTCTTAGGCAGCGAGTGATGTAGTAGCGTACGTACATCTATGAAGCCATCCGTGTCGTCTAACTGTGATTAAAAAGTATCAACGTTACACATCATCATCCTCGAAAAACTCGGCCTTTCAACAAGATGAGTACACGGCTAGAAGCCCACTTATTCGTCGCAATCTACGCTTCCATCAAGGAAAGCAAACAGGCCTGTGCTGCTTCCCTCTCCAGAGCGAGCCACACGGAGTTCCACGGCACCACACGGAACTGCAATTTCGTTCTTATCACTTCCCTGTCCTTCATTCTTGTTTGCCTCTTACTCCTTTCTGAGCCTACTCAGGCCACTCGTGTATTTTCCGGACAGCCGATGGCACAGAAGGGTATTTGCGCCCTGCTGCAGTTTTTGAGTAACACAGGCTTGGGCGACCGATTGCAGTCCTGCTGTGCCTGTTTGCAGTGCTCACTCTCTTTCTTTTTTCAGTCTTAATCCTTTTGGCACCAGTGAAGGGTAGCAAACCGGACGCTCGCCTCGGCGACCTCCTTGCTTTCTCTCTCTCTCTCGCTTCGTGACAGGCCTTCATATCACACAGCACGTCTTGGCGTGTTCGTCGGCTATACTTTCGGGAGGTGTACGAATTTCCGAAACTCTCGAATAACGAAATAAACATTGCTCTACTCGATAGTCGGACACAACTTAAAGGGGTACTGACACAAAATTTCGCGGCCGAGATAGCCTGCTGGATCGATTTCCGTGTACGTGCGTGTACCATCCGGAAAATATCGACAGCGAATAAAGCTTGGAAGGTATTTTTTATGAATTTTGAAGTTCGCGCGCGCGATCCAGCATTATAGGCCGCACCTGTTGCATTGACACCCTCGGAGGTGACCCGAGGTGACCCCCCTACTTCCCCTACGTAACCGTTGCAGCCGGTACAACATGTTATGATGACGTCGTAGCCGCCATTTCTGTTTTGACGCGCTCGCCGCTGCGCTGTTGGTGTCTGCTCGGCGGCTGCTTATGAGTGTGTGGCCGCGGCGCACGCGTTGAAAGTTTTGTGTTTGGCGACACTACGGCTTTCCCGTTTCCTGCTCCCAAGGACTTCTTGATTTCTCTGTGCTGCCCGAGCTGCAGTGATAGGCCCCAATGCCGAAATCCTTCTGCGCTGTTTCGTTATGCACGTCGAAGTCGGGATCAGGCGTATCGCTGCATACGTTTCCCCGCGACTAACCTCAGCGGCAGAAGTGGATCGAGTTTGTGCGCGCTTGTGGACGTCAGGAATATCAGGACTGGTCCCCCGTGCAGAACAGTTGCGTTTGCGGGCTCCATTTCGAGGCGCATTGCTCTACCACAATGGCGCCGAACTTCGCGCACATGGGTCTTCCGACTCGATCCTGTGCATCGCTCACGTCTGGTGTTGTACCAAGGATTCTTCACGTCCGCGGACGCCTCGCACCTGAGCAGGGTGATGCCTCACTGCCTAAGCATCCACGACACGAGGTAACGTACTACGTGCATCTGACATGCAATGTCTGCCAATATTGACAGTACAGCGAGTAATGATATCTAGTACATCGAGTAATGACGAATCGCTCCTCGCCAGCGGGTCAAACCTGAAGTGATTCGCCACGTCGAAAATTCCTTCCATCCCCGCCTTAAGAAAATTGTCGCCATCAGACGACGATGAGCCTGACGAAGACAGCGAGAACTATAACGGCGATGACATCACGCAGCACGTGTGAAAGTCGAATGCAAGCAGACGATGCAGGCCGCGCGGAAATGGGTCACTGTTCTGTGTGCTCACGTGACCGAGCTTTTCACTCGCTAGGTGGTGATAGTTGCACCCGGCGGCTTGTCGTTTTTCGAGTTCTGTCAAACCGAAACTGAGGCTTTGTCGGTAATGAGGAGTTTGTAAATAATTATCTGTCGCGCGCTGCAGCAAACGATGTGCCGTGTTATGACTAACAGGCCCCCAGCAACACATTGTAGCAAAAAAAAAAAAAAAAACGCGGGGCGACAATTTTTGTGTCAGGACTCCTTTAAGAAGTCCGGAGAAGGCCCCGCTGAGATGACCGAAGTGCGGGTAGGCGATCACCTCCACGACGAAAGAAACAGTCGCGCTCATACACTCGCCAATGTTCTCCGAAGGCGGGGTTACCGGCCGTCCGGCTCGTGCCGCCAGTCTGGAGTGCGCGCCCATGGGAGCAGGTTTTCATGCATCTGTCTTTGAGGAGCAAATGCCGCAGGCCTCTTAAAATATTCGACTACAGTCGATATTTTGCATCTCTTCATACTTCATAGATAGAAACATTTTTACAAACTTCAGGTAAGCGAATATGCAGGGTCGCGCTTAAAATCGCATTAAAACAGTATTAAGTTTCACGGTGGCCATATTAGGTATAAAGCTGAAGTATCCAAATAATTTCCGAATACTTCAGGTAGACGAATATGCATGGTCGCCCTCAAAGTCGTTATAAAACAGTAACAAGTTACACCGGGGCTGTCATAACAGGCATAAATCACCAAAGTTTGTCCGCATTTAAACAACCTACTATTAGGGAGCCAGGCATTTCCGGCTAAACAAATGGCTTTCTCACACACCACTGATACCTGATCGCGAGAAAAACTCGCAGGATCCTTTATACATTCACCCAAGACGACTCGAAGGCGAACACCTTCTTTTCCTTCTCAGTCGATGTGTTGACCCTGCCCCACCACCCTCTGAAAACTTTCTACGTGGTTTTGCACTGCCTCCGTGCTCGGCGCACCTTCGACCAAGCAAGGATGTCATATGATGACGTCACATTGATTTCATGATGACTTCATGAATTTCGGTGATCTGTGGCGCCACGATGACGTCACGTGGTGACGTCGTCACGTCGTGACAATTTTTTGCATCACTCGGGTTGACGCAGCCGCTGGGGGACGCCGACGCGGAACGCCGGTCAGTTTTCGTGTTTGATGAGTCATCTAAGGCTTTCGTTTTAGTAAGCTACTCAGCTGCCCCTAAAACACCAATCGTGCTTTTAAAATACAAGGCTTTGGAAGGATCTACACAAAGAAAGGGACCTCCTAACGTTAGAAATATGCTATGGAACGCGAGGATGACGTTATGTTTTCGGTCACTACGGCTGTTAGTTACTCGAAAAGTTTTTTAAAACGCATTCGACAAGTGGTTTGATTTGGCTCGTTTCCGGCCCTATTTCATTCATAGTGGGCTTGGTACGGATGCTTGCTTTAGCCAAAAACACGTAATATTTTCGTCTGGCTGCCAGGACCGAAGGCCTTCTGGCTGACGCCTAGGAGGGGGACCCGCACTACCGAGGCCGCAGGATTCTGATAGTAAAGTTCATTGTCCTCCACTCTGATTTCTCGAAGTTCACGGGTACGCGGATCTAGCGCGCGAAAAGGGAGTCCCGAATTTCGGTCGCGCTCGCTTTCACTCCTCGTTTCAGCAGGTGCATTGTCGCGAGCGTCCTTTTGTATACTGCAGTCGATCCACTTCTATCCAGCTTTACGCGCAGCTACGTGCCGACATCTCGCGTTCCCTCTCGCACTCTCGCGCAGGTACTCAAGGAGAGAACTCCATCGCAGCTCTTCATTCGGTAAAAGGGTGTCGTCTTTTCTCGCGCACTCACTTTCGGCACAAACCCGAGCGCATTGCGACAATGGCATACGCACATTGTGCGGCGGTGATTTCTCTCTAGATATAATCCGCGCAAAAGAAGATTGGCGAGAACGAATTCGGGCACCGAAAGGTTGCAATGGTGGAACGATACGGGTCGTCCGTTGGAATTCGAAACAAACGGTGACAATCGAGAAATCTGTGCAGTGAAAAAAAAAATTGGGCGGAATGCCCGCGATAAATTTTTGACTCGCTTTTTTCACCCCACCCCCCCCCACCCCCCCCATTTCTTATACGTATTCGCCGCAATGCATGAACCACGGGTTTTGCGAGAGACGCCCTGCTCCTGCGCGGCTTTCAAGAAGGATTTTTTTCCCACTGATAGCTTCTCGCTGATATACTCGCGCCCGCCGTTGCAGCTGAAAGGGAAGGGGGGTGGGGGAACCCCATCGAATCAATCATGGCCGAGGAAAGAGAAGATGAACCAACACTGTGTGCGCCGGGAACTCGCGTGGCCATCTCGTCCGCTGCAGCGTTCGGCCATTTCGGACCATCTTACATTTTTTTTCTTCGTTCTCGAGAGCCTGTTCTCGTAGCTGGTCCAAAGATTTCGCTTTCCCATATACCGATCCTCCTCCTCTTCTTCTTCGCCGTGTGTTCCTTATCGACGGTAAGTTCTGTTTGGTTTGCGAGCTTTCATCACGCACATTTACAGACTTCTTCGTTCCTTGTTCATCATCTGGTGCCGTTCCTTGTCCGCGCGTATGCTTTCGCTTTTCTTCGCCGGTTCCTTCGTCGTCCCAGTTCGACTGTCGTTCGTGCACTCATGACGAAACCTTTTATTTCACTTGGGTTGAGATATTTTTTTGTTGTTGCCCGATCTCATGTTTGACTGCAGTTCATAACACCGTGCCAGGAGTCCTCTTTTCAAATATTTTTTTTCTGCCTTCAGCTCGACGACGTATTGACCTGCTCCGTATATGGCAGTTCTGAAGCTCTTGTTTATATACTTCACGCAGTTCTGGAACACTGGCGTCGAAAGTGAATGCCGCCGATTTAGGTTACTCGTTTTTTTTATATCCCTCGCTTTGTGCGGGCATGGCGGCCACCGCTGTCCAGCATGTGAAAGTAAAAAAAAAAGTACAAGCGGGCGCCCCCCGACAATGTTCTTCGTTGACCAAAGGGAGAGAAAAAAGAACGAAGAGCTCAATCGAATAATAAATCGATAAAAAGAAACGAGAAAAGAATTTTCGGACCACGCAGCGTTCGCCATATCGCGCACGTACAAGCACACATCAAAACAAAGCCGGCTCGGGCTCGGCGCGCAATAAATGCCGGCCGAGATTGGCGTCACCGGCCGCGCCTATATGGAAGCCTTTACGACTGGGACATTGTCTTTCTCCGTCTCTGACGCATACAAAGCGAGATAACCCAATAAAATCCGTAAGTGAGAAAGCGTCGTACAGCCCAGACACAAACTGCATGTTTTTTTTTTGTTTCACTCATAGCGCCTGCGTATATGTAAAGTATATTGCGAGCAGAAGATAGCAGGGCCGATACTCACCGAGTCGTTCCTCTTGGAGTGGTCTATAGGATGAGTAGAAAGGGATAAGGAGGAAGAGGAGAGAAGCCGGTAGGAGTGGCCCGCCGCTGATATCTCGGGACTACGGAGGTTGTTTCGTCGTATACGAGGATCAACTGAGCGCGTCTTTGGGCGAGCAAAATATGGCGGCTTCTACTTAGATCGCCAACTTGCGAGACAAATGGTCCGGGCTTTGTGACGAACGATTCGGAATCGCTGCCACTCTTGGAGCCATTCCGTCGACGCCTAGTGTGTTTCCTGGAAAACAAGAAGCGAAAGAGGATGAAGTTGTGGATGGCGTACGGTGTAGGTTGTTGTAGAGGCGCGATAACGGAAATTTTCTATGAGTCTCGAAATTGTGCTTTGTTGGCGGAAAAGAGTGAACGTGACCGTCAAAAGAAAAAAAGAAGAAATGATGTATCATGATTGTATCGGTAGAGATAGAAAAATGGCTTGAATGGCCGCTACACAGTTATAAAAGCTTTTGTACAAAGTTAGACCTGAAGGATATTGTCGACCAAGCTTGTTGTGGAGGCAGTAAATGTACCTTCCATGTTCTGCACGTGAGCGTACATTTTATAGAGATGAACAGATTAGAGAGGCGACAGTGACGATAATGGACGGGGGAGAACTGGAAGAGGTGCTTGCGTAGAATCGGCTGCTTCATTAAGGAGCACATACTTCGTACCCCATAAAAGAGGAATCTCACCCACCTCCACTTTATATGTTTTTTTATAGTACAGTGTTGCTGCTTTGACGAAGACAAGTGAACTTGTCGAAATGTTGGCTCCTGCGACACACCATGTTCAAGGATTTCTCGTCGCTTCAAGCCGCCATCTTCCCCAGAGCTTTTGTCCTATATAGCACAGCACTTGTTTATTCTGATAGAGACTCAATGATGATGAACATACTTTGTTTATTTGTCAGGAATGTCCCCCTCCCCCTTTCAGAGGGAGGAAGGGGGGGGGGGACCCAACCTAGACGTCAGTTATGATCCCGTGGGCCCTGCCGGCATTAGTCCTTTTTTATTATTTTGTTGCAGCCACTGATTCATATGAACAGAGCTGAGCTCATCGAGTTAGCGAATTGGATGCACCTTTCGACGACCGATGACAAATCAATCAATCAATCAATCAATCAATCAATCAATCAATCAATCAATCAATCAATCAATCAATCAATCAATCAATCAATCAATCAATCAATCAATCAATCAATCAATCAATCAATCAATCTTGTTTAGCGCAGATGAGGCGTCCTACTGTTCCACACTAAAGAACATTCAACACAGTTTGCACTTATGTTAAACGCCCGTAAACTGCTGCGCCACTGCGGTCAATGTTGAAGGGAGAGGGAACCATATATTCATAGGAAATGCAGGAACGCCGCAGTTTCGCACGAAAAGTGAAGCATACATACCTATAGAAAAATGACACACGACAACGCAAAATAAGTTCGCGGACTTATTGGTTGTATAAACGGCAGCAAGCGTTCTCTCAATCATTGAACTTTAATTTCAGAGCGAAGCTGTTATGCTTTTCGTTATGCCGTTTCGCGTTCGCAAAAACCATCATCATCATGAATGGACTCTACCTTTCCAGCGCGTGCAACGCAATAACTCGACCGGCGCGTGCTCTCTTCGTCTTTTTCTTCATCTTAGTGCCCCATATCGTGGTTTTGGGACGTTAAACCCCAGATATTGATTATTAATTCATCCTGTGCTTCGCTCCCCGAAAATGTGAGCCCGGCGCGCGCTTTCCCGCTGCGCCGATTTTTCCGGCTTGGTATGCAATAACTTGGATGGGCGAGAGAACGAGTAGAGAGAGAGAGATAGGAGCAAAAAGATAGAAAGAGGAAGATAAATACAGAAAGAAAAGATAGAAAGACACAGAAAGAAATACCCGGAGAGAGAAAGAGATAGAAAGAAACAGACAAAAAGAGATAGAAAAAAAGAGAGCGTGAGAGAAAGAGGAAGACAGAGAGACATACAGAAATACAAAGAAAGGGAGAAAAAAAATATATATAGAAAAAACGAGAAATACAGGGAGAGAGACAGAGAAAGGGAAGAAGGCAAAAAAAAGAAAGAAATAGAAAGAGACACAATGAAAAGATAGAAAGAACAGAGAAAAAGGGAGAAAGAGGAAGAAAGAGGAGAAGAAGGCAAGAGAAAAACAAAGAGAAACAAAGAAGGCCGCCCAGCTCCGCTCTTCCTTCAGGCTTGGTACCACTAGTGCGAAGCTACCTTAATTTTCTATTAGTTCTATAGGCATGGTGTCAGGGCTGGGCAAAGATACTTTGAAATTGTATCGCGATACGATACAAGATACTGAGGCAAGAAGTATTTGGGATACAGATACATGATACTGCAACACTGATTGTATCCCATACGATACATTCCAATTGTATCTTAAGATACTTCGATACATTCTCAAATTTGTTATTATACATCTATATAATGCAGCATTAAACGCCTATGCACATCAACGTTCGCTTGCAAATTTATTTACTGCGACCAATTGTATTTCACTTGAATGGAAACTCTGTTAGCATCTCAAAAGTTTTGTACTCGCTCATGGTATATCTGCTTCATTCCAAAACTACTTATTGGCGTTGTGTTAGCTGCTTAACGTGGCTGCTCTTTATACATTTCGCTGATAGCGCTTCTTGCTTGTAGCTTTTGTAATTCACGGGAGTCGCTGCTCCGCTTGTTGACCTGTAAACGGGTTGTCAACTAACCACATGAACGTCAATAAGAAGCCTTCGCACGATGGCGCAAATACCGATGTGGAGTTCTACCTTGCCGGTAAACATATTACGGCTTTCGCAATAACGGATCACCGGACAGGTGTACGTCATCAAGAACATGTGCAGCCCAGAAACGTTTAATACGTATTGTACAGTTGCACAAAGCGCTGCAGGGCACCACCGCTATTCACACTATTGCCACTTATACTAGATCCGATTACCTGGTGATTAGCAACAGTAAAACAATTCAGGGAAGCCTAAACAACGAAAACAAATATATCTAAGTAAAATAGAAAACCGGTGCCGTACCAAACACAGCGAATAAATACAGAAACATGACACACGAAGCACCACTAAGAGCTAATAATAATTGTTGCGTTTTACGTCGAAAAACCGCGACATGATTTTGAAAGACGCTGTATGGAGGGCTCCGGAAATTTCGACAACCTGGCGTTCTCAAATCTACATATAAACACACGGGCCTTTACCATTTTCTCTCCATCGAAATCCGGCTACCGCGAACTTCGGGCCAGCAGTCAAGCACCCTAACCACTAGACAACCGTGGCGGGTAACCCCTCATAGCTATGACAATTAAATTCAGTGCCTATGGAACATGGCGTAAAACGACTCTTTGGGACGTTCATGAGAAAAACGAAGCATTTGGTATAACAGTGTTTATCGAATACCTTTGCGAACCTATTTAAGATGGCGCTTAATAATTTACGTTATTATAATGCCAACTCAATTTTGCTATTTTGCTTAGCAGTAAGTTGAATTATCGTTACTGTATACTCGAGGCGCGCCCAGATTATTATATATTTGTTCTCAACATCTCCATTACATAGCAGTAAATTCAAGTGGAATATAAATATGTAAACAGTAGCAGAAATGACGCAGGCAGTCAAAGCCGGGAATAAAGCAGAGAGCTTACCTTGGCAGCACGCCATATTGCAGTAAGCAGACCGGCAGAAAAAAAATAGTCAAAGGTAATGTATGGAATGGACAGCTAAAAAAGATCGTCTGCTAACACTCAAATTATGATTTCAAAAACTCTTTGAATAAAAGAAAAAAAGACGTACGCCAAGATAACGTCTGTTAGGTGAATGCTTGTTCCGTGAAATCCAGCATCGGTACCGTTGGTACTATAGCTGTTGGAATCTTATTTGCATATTAGTCAATCTCATCGCATGTAATGCAAACTTACATCCATGAGACCTTTCAAATCGCCGATGTGTGAAAGCCACGAGACGCAAAGCAACCCGCCATTGTTGCATTCTTCAGACTTCGTAACGAAGCACCACACAAGAGGAACTTCGATAATGACTCTACAGCGTGTGTGTGAATGGCGCCGCGCGCGTTGTAGTGTACGGTACAGGAGAGGGGCTAAGTGCCAAGTGGTTATGGCACTGACAAAACTTAAAAAAAAAGCGATTAAACAAAAGTTCGGCTGGGCGCAGCTCTCACGCGCTCGTCTGTCGAGACGTCACGAGTGCCACCTCGTAACTCGGCTCAACCAATATACAGGGACGCTCAGAGCTTATCGCATATCCTCGCTGGAAAACTCTTGCGCAAATATCAAATATTGTCACTGCCTTTACTTTTATTCTGGTGACTTAATGGCAGCAGTATGAGCTTGAGAAGCGAAGCTCAGCCAGCGTTTATTGCTTCGCACGGGGGTGGGGCGATCGCAGTATCTTGTATTTTAAGATGCACGATACATTCTTCAAAGTATCGGAAATACAGATACAGATACTTGTTTTGCGAGACGTATCGCGATACAAATACAAGATACCCAAAGAGTATCTAAGATAGCATCGAAGATACATGTATCTTCGATACTGCCCAGCACAACATGGTGTTATGCTCACACAGCCGAACACGAGCACATCATTACCATGAGGATTCACTAACACCGCGCCGGCATCGAGAAGGATATGCTTCATGCTGCCTCTGTCTTGATTTGCGGAACATTACGCGACCTTTGTCAGGCGTGCAGTGTGGAATAGAGCATGAAGCCACCAGTCATCTCGGCTCGCCCTTCGTGTTTGCCTCCACTGCATCTTGCCTACAAAATACGGCGTGCGTGCCGCGTGTGCACGATGATAACAACTTTATTGTTCCGCCAGAAAAGGAGGCCCCCTACTCCCCGTCCTCGGCACACAGGCCTAGGCGACGGGAGCCGGCACCTCCGCGATTAGAAGCAGGCGAAGAGGTCTTGACTCCTCGCGGCTTCTTCCGCCAGGCGGATGGCTTGTTGCTGTGAAGCGGGTTCCTCGCTCCGCAGCAGGGCTTCCCAGGCCTCTCTACAATTGATATTTGATTTAGCCCCTGGGGAGCTGTCACACTCCCAGATTGCAGGCGCCGCCATGCGACTAACATAGAGGGACTAAAATTCAGAATGTACGCGGATGACATCACCCTCTGGGCTAACCAGGGGAGCGATGCAAGCATCGAGGAGCGCCTGCAGGTGGCGGCGGACACTGCCGCGTGTGCACGCTTGATCAGGTTACGTCACCTCCAGCAATGGTCAGACGGAGAAACCAAGCTGTGCGGCATCATCATCCCTCACAGTCATCATCATCATCGTTCTACCTCTTACGCGCCGCGCCTCTCGCGCAGCTCATGCTCAGAGCTCGAGGCGCGAGCAGTAGAGACCGAGCTGTCGCAGCTGGCGGGCTGGACGTTTGCAGCCGACACCACTAGGGTCGTTCGCCTCCCCAATAAAGTGACGACATTTCGGCACGACTACGTCGGCCGCTGTCACGTCTTCACGTCTCTCTCTCTCTCGCTACACAAACCATTATCCGCCTCGGCTCTCGCACATGCTGGCTGCCCCTAGCTAGCACCTACGGCATATAGCGCGCTGAGCTCTATCCTGTCGCAGTCGGGCTTTGTGAGGAACATCACGGCGACGGCGGTGGTCAAAATGAGGTTAAGTGTTCGCGTCATTGCTATCGAAATAATATGATACTAGATGAAACCTTGTTTTCCAGATCGTTTCTTCAGAACGTTGTGTCCCCGGCCGCGGCAGCTGCATTGTCGATGGAGGCGAAAATGTTTGAGGCCCGTGTACTTAGATTTAGGTGCGCGTTAAAGAACCACGGGAGGTCAAAATTTCCGGAGCTCTCAACTACGGCATCCCTCATAATCATATCGTGGTTTTGGGACGTTAAACCCCAGATAGTTATTGGTATATTTATAGTAACTAGTTCATGGCATAGTGAGCAACTGTTCAAGCTCGCAAAAGGTACGGAGCGACGATGTCAGAAACAACAGCTGTTATCAACAAGGAAATAATGTTATCCGTAGGTAAAGTTGCGTACCTATATATAGGTATAGGTTCCCGCACCGGTTGTATTATGTGGCTTCGAAGTGATAGTGAAGGAATTCATTGTGTAAGTGCTGATGAAACGCGAAGACGACGTAATATTAGCTCATTTTATGCAATCTTCAGTACACGAAGGTAATCGGGAGCCTTCGGCGAATACCAGTTATCATTGAAGCTTGTACGAATACGCGATATCAGCGTAATGAAATCATGCTACTCTCTCATAATGTCTCCTTCCATCGTGGGGCGAGAGATCTGCTTTCACATTCCGCAGAAAAAGTCCCGGTCCTTTCGAGGTTGCGGACAGTCGTCAAGCGGCGCCCCTGCCGGCCAGTTCCTGTAGCTCCTCACCCGCCCACGCCTAATATTTATCCAGTGCAGCCACGTAATTCAACGCGGCTCCAGCTTCGGTTAGTTCTGTCACGTTCGGACCAGTACTTGGAAGGACATGTTCAATTATTATTTTGTGTCGCCTATCACGTTCCAATCGTCTTTTTTAATTTCCCAGCTCTCCTCTCTACCTCACTACATAAAGACGTTTCATCCCACGTGGTTACAAGACGAAGTCCTGCCTTTATTTTCGATGCGGCTGAGTTCTGTCTTTCGCAAACAAAAAGAGAGAGTAAGAAGCCAATTTCGCGAGCTCTGTGCCATGTCTAGATAAATCTTTCTATCCCTTCTTTCCCTCTTTTTGTCCCTCTCCGTACAACTTCTAAAGAAATTCAGAGCCACGTGGCCTCCTTTCGATGTTCCCTTTCGTATCCCAATTCCCCTTCCTCCTCTATTTCTTCCACGGACGCTGTTCGTGCTACTCGGTTGAGAAACCTCATTTTTAGGCGATGCTCGCCGCGGCTGTGTGGCATTTGTGACGCAAGCAGCAGCAGCAGCAGCAGTGGCGGCGGCGCGGTGAGTGCTCCACCGTCAAGCGCGTATCGAGCCGCGCTGCCACTGTCACTTTTGGATCCTGTTGTCGGAAAGGATATTGGCTCTCGGGAGAGATCGATAGCGTCGTGGGCATCGCCGACGTGCGGTGTGATGGTGGGTCGCCGCGAACGACGACGCGGTTCGGTCCCGCGGCTTCTCGCGAATCGGGTACCCTTCGATTCTCGCGAGCAACGGGAAGAGGCGAGATGAGAGTGATCTTCGAAAAAATGTTCGATTTCCGGTTCGCGGTGCTGCGCGAGAAACCAGCGATTATGAACCGGAACGAAGTGCCAGCCGCGAAAATAACTTAGCGTGAAGGCGGTGCAGGCGCTGTAGCCCGCGTATACCACGTGCAACGACGAGCGGGAAACGCTATCTGTCGCTATATTTCCGTGTGTACACGTTGATTCGTTACCATGACAGCAGTAAGCCCCGTTGTTGTAATCAAATAAATATTGCACGTCCTTAACTAAGCGCGTCTCGGAGTGGTATTATGTCCCGCATCTGCCCTGAACAGATGTCGCAGTGCTCAGGTATTTAATGCCGTCGTACGATACCGGGATTAATCACTTACACGAGCAGAGTGTTGTGCGAGCAATACGTGAAGATTCAGCGTCATCTAATGTCACTATGCCCCAGGAGATATGCGAGTTTTAAGCATGCTGGACGGCAAATATGCGTTTCGGATACTCCTGAAAAACTTTGCTGTAGTTTGTGCACGACATGAAAAGAAACGTATACGGCGGATTTAACAATGCAGTGAATGACTTCCGGGTATTGTTATATCAAGCACACACGTTGACACACTCCAAAAATGAGCAGAACAAATAAATACGGCTAGCCTTCTGGAAAAAGTGTAACGTAGTTCTCATGTACAAACCATTCTCCAGTCTGCACATTTAACGACATGTCCCACCATAAGTCATCAGTTATCGCAGCTATCGAATGCATTCGCACTACATAATCTTCGAACTCGTGTGCGGCCTCATGTTGTTGACTTGTTTACAGCAGGCTGCACGGCCACTGTTCGACCGTCGATTGCATTGCGCTGTCCACCGGACTCTGAAGTGGTGGCATTTGGAGGCGCTGTTAACTTCATACAACGAGTTATTGTTTATAGTCATATACAGCAACCATGCATACAGCAGCAGCCACCTGACTCGTAGCTTATACTCAATGACTGGATGATCGCCCTTCAGATACTGCATTCAGTTCTACTGCACGGTCAGCATAAACAGCTGGTATCCGGAATATGGTAATATTAATCACGACGTTGTGGAATAAAGGCACATAACCGAGTTTCACTGGCAACAAAAAAGGCCCACAAAGCAGCGCGTTTCGCCAAACATGTCCGACGTGTGCATGTGTCGTAGCCAAGGCCTGACGCAGCACAGTCATGGCACGGTGAATTCGCACGCTTGCCCTTCCCAATACATTGTCTCATTAGAACTTAACAGAGGGAGTCAAATCCATGACTCCCTTCTCTAAAGCCTTCGTCAGCTGCCACTGCCACATGTTGTACCTTGATGCAGAAATACATTATTGCCCTGCTTGTGATTGGGCGTCGCGTTTTACGAACATTTACCGTTTCCGGCATGCCGGGCAGTGACTTGTGCAGTGTATGTGATTGTGATGAGACTACCCTTATTTTAAGACCAAAACGAGACAATACATGTCGAATTAAGACGATTCAATGATAAGACGTTTGCAGAAGAACAAGATACTGGGGCTACGGACTCAAGTGCCATTCGCGCAGCGGTGCGGATGAACATTGTGCGCTTTGTGAACGCACGCACGCACGCACGCACGCACGCACGCACACACGCACACACACACACACACACACACACACACACACACACACACACACACACACACACACACACACACACACACACACACACACACACACACACACACACACACACACACACACACACACACACACACACACGCATGCATTTGTGCGTCTTGTGGTAATGTCAAAAGGCATCGCCTTCTTTTGGTCGTTACCGGGTGACACGCCGCGATGGACAACATGTGTGTTTGAATGTGCTGTGTGCCATTTGATATTTTTTGTGCGTGCTACCGGCGTGATTGTGATGGTGCATGGGAAGACCGACAGTGAAGGCTGTATATAGGGGCAGCAGGGTTGCAGCCTGAAAGGTGCTACGGCCACCGAATTGACAAAACCATCGACTACCTCCGCTGCGAAGCCAGGTGTAAGCATATCACATAAAGATGCAGTTTTTGATACTAACAGAAGCATTCGAGGCACAGGTACCGCAGTGTAGACTTCTGTAGACGTGCCGCAGAATCTCACCGCTAAGTATTCTATTGTGCTGAAGAGCAGGAGGTCGAAGGTTCGACTTCACTATTACCGAGGTTGGCCATGCCGATATGAACGGAATACGAATACTTCGTGACATTTTACTCAAAGGCGAAGTAAAGCAGGCATAGCTTAAGGGGGAGGTGCAGAATTCACCATTACGGCATCTCTCATATTTCACGTGTCGCTTTGAAACGGTTAAACGACGTCAATAAATCAATCTTAAGGCAATCCCGCAGTCTGTATGATAGAGGTGGTGTCGAGAGAAACTCTAGGTGTAATAAGGCACTCGAGTGCTCACTGGCTGGAGCCCACGCACCTCCAAGTTTCCTCAGTCGTCCTTATAAGCGCGCAAGCCGTGGAAGTGGAGGAGAGGAGACGGGAAAGTGGGAGAGGAAGGGATTAAGTCTATTCCTCGTGGCTGTAGTGATTGATGTCCTCCTACCGCCGCCGTCAATATTCCCCACGTGCCGCAGGTTTGTTGGCGATCCCGTAGTGCTGGGAGTGCTGGCGGGGGCGTATAATAACGCCCCGCGTTGGGACGCCGATTTCCCGCGGAGCGTCGATGGGAAGGGGGAAGAAGGCACCTGGCACCGACCTCCGCGAATATCACCGTATATTTTTTTTTTCGCCTCGTGTCTGGAACAACACCTGCCATACTCCGTTCAGAATCGCATGCAAATGAGTTCTGCCCGCAAGTTCGAAACGCGTGTGTGTCTGCCATTCGAGCACCATTGCGAGCAGCCGCATGACTGTCATTACGGCAGAGCACTTAGTTTCTTGCAGCGCGGCCGGCGACTGCATGTTTACCCATGATGGCGAGATATGTCACACACTCTGAAAAAAAAAAGAAAAACGGGGGTTTTGACCTTCCACGCTTATAACTACGATATAACACTATCTTTTGGGACCCACGACTCTCCGACAATAGTATAATCATCTCCAAAGAGAGTTCACGTGTCTCTTTAAAGAGAGTCATATACGTGGCAAGCCAGAACTCTCAAAAAAGAGTCAAATGACTCTTTTTTTTTTCATAGAATGCAATCGAGTGCAAATGCTGTGTTGAAAGATGCCTTGATATCTTTTATCAGCAAGTATACGACGTCAGAAAGCGTCTAGTTGTGGTACCTTGAGAGGCTTCTTCTTCATTTGTTTTTTTTTTTCTGCGCTAGAAACACGGACAACACAAGACAGAAGACAAGAAGAGAAGACGTGCGCAGACTCACAACTTGGGTGTTATGCTAATTTGTATATTGTATGTACCGCGGGTTGGTTATGGTTAGAAATTCGGACCCTATGTGCTCTATATTAGACACCTCTAAGAGCTAAGGAGTAACCGGCGCCTTATTTGTGCGCCAACATCTCCTTACATCATGTAAAAAGAAACAGTTTTATTTGTTGAAAGATCACATACAGTGCACAAAAATGGCATCAGCCTATTTGCCATCCGAAGTCAGAAGAACTCTGCCGTCACAAGTTTTCGTATGGATATTGCACCGCACACTTTTAGCACCTTGCAAACATTTTTTTCTGAGAAACCTCACTGACCCTTTGTGTGAGCCATCGCGGTGGTTTAATAGCTATAAGGTATTTTCTCGCTAAGCACTAGGCCGGGGTACCGATGTAAATGCAAAAATGTTTTTTTTGCGTAAATTTAGGTTCATGTTAACGAACTCCAGGTAGTCATAGCTAATTAAAACGCTTTAGTATAGATAGGTATCGGTTACTCGTCAGGGGAAGGACATCAACAGTGGAGGCATATGGTAGTTCTTGCTCACACACCACGGTTCTATAAGCGCTTTCGTCAGCAGTACCGATAAGTTCACATCAATAAGCACTGAATTGCGAATAGTGAAACAGCAAAATAATAATTAACAATAAAGATCCTTCTGTTATGGCTGTAAACCTGCTCCTCGCAGTCTAGCCGGCCATTGGGTTAAAAGATGGGTCAGGATGGCGCACTTCAGACAAGGCCCGGCGAGCCTCTGCGGTCAATGTGGCTCTATAAGAGGGCTCCACCCAGGATTAACCACGAGTCTCTTCATGCAATCAAGTTTATTCTATGGAAGTAAGCAGCACGAAAAGCAAGAAAACGCACACAGGAAAGAATGATAAGAACAGCGCTAGTTCTTGTCATTCGTTCCTCTGTGCGTCATCTCGCTTTTCGCTCTACTTACTTCCATGGATCCATACCAAGTGGCGCAGCTGTCGACACTTCTGAAGTTTATTATCTGTCTCAGCGCCGGGGAAATTTCAGATTCTCCTAACAGAAGCATTTGGAGCGAAAGATTTACTAGGCTATGTTTCCCAAGGTCATTCATCGCGTCGCAGTGATCTTGAGCCACCGGAGCGCGAGCCGCCGAAGCACAAGTGTGGCAGGCCTGACGCCACGTGATCCGCTGCGGAGAGACGTCGAAGCTGCGGTACCACGTGACCAGGTGAAGGATTAATGAAACACAGTGTGTGTGGCGTTTGCAAAACTAAGTCAGTCAAACATACCTTTGGCTAGTGATAACATGGTTTGGAAGAGTTAAACGTCTGCCAATTTTTAGTGACGTTTACTATGATTTCGTCTTCGCAGCGTCAGAAAAAAGAAAGAAAGAAAGCGAAAAGAAAAACGTATTGGCTGCACGTAGGCCTCACGAGTTCGAAGACCAAAATCTTTTCGACGAATACTGCGGAGCGTACATTCTCTACATACTATATAATATATCCTGCTCCTCCATAGCAGTGTGTTACCGAGCTATACTTTCATGTGCACCCTCCTGCCCGAAGCCCTGCAAACTCGGTCAAAAAAGAAATGGTTTACCGAAGCCGGGAGAACTATTTGCTTGTTACAAGCATCCCTCGATTAAGTTAAACATGCATCAAACTCTCGAATCCTCGCTGCTATCACTTGCCGGATTACCGCGTTCCGCGGTAAACAGTGGGGCGAAATGAAGTCATCCTCCGCGAAAGTGTCGGGCGTCGAGCTTTTCCGAAGGCAGCAAACACCGCGACTCCCACCAGCTCCCATCAATTTCGAATATACACGATGACTGTGATGAACGGGATCCGCTCCGAGCCGAGGCCTGAACGCTACAATGCGCTCGGACAAGTCGAGCATAATTAATGACACGTGCATTACACGCAGAGCGGCAAAAGGAGACGACCTCAAAAGCAGCTATAGTGGCAAAGACGCACGCAGTGATGTATATATAGTGAGTGTGGGGTGGTGTTCTGGGTGCGAACGGGGCTGGGAAATTTCGATGACGCGTACACCGCGCCGAGGTTGCGTATACTGAGTCTAAGTATAAGCAGTTTGTGGGCGTTTGTATTTTCCCGTGCGGTGTCTTTTCTTTTTTTCTTTTTTTTGTCACCCCGTCCTGACGGTTATTAATGACCCCAAGGGGCGACTCGCAACTTGCGTCTTTGTTAGTACAACCGGGACTCGTCGCGTCCCTCACTTTGCGCTGGACGGTCAACACAGCCTCGTGCTCATAAAGAACACGCCGGTGCTGGGATAAAATAATAACGAAAGAAGAAAACACGATGTCTGAAAAGAAAGCCGTATAAACGCGGTACACGGCGCGGACGATTTTGTCCGTATCTACTTGCTCCGCGACTGCGAACACGGTTACACCGTTTCAGCTGGGCGCGGTACGTAATTTTCCCTCTGTTTGCCGTCGGTAAAGAAAACTGAAAGCTGTCGCGTACCATAGGAAGAACGTAAGCGGAAAGCCCTAGAGGAAAATTAAGGGTGCAACGTTTTTTTTTCTTCTCCCTTTGTCTTTACGCTCGCGAAACATCTGCGAGCAGTTTGGATTGCACGAGCAAATATGTGCGTTTCGCGGACGTCAGCATTAATCTACCATATAACGTACAACGACGCCACGAAGGCTAGTGTATGAACCGGTAGGTCCATTACGAGTTTCGAAATTGATAGCAGAAGCCGATTTATTGACGACGCAAACTGCGTCGCTATATTTTGCCACCGGTCTCCGACAAGCACACCGCGGTCGAAAAGCGAGACGTGATCAATCATGTCTGGAGCGGAGCAGTTCGTATTCCGGGCCCGATTCCCCAAACAAAGCAATGGTGGAGTGACGGCCATGTCGCGATTGTTTTGTAAGTAGCTGTAATTACGAGAAGTGACCCAAATGTTCACGCTCGGGGGCGTCGAGTTGGGGTGCACTGGCGATGCAGTCGAGACTCGTTTGTCGGCGTGCGTATACTTTAAGCGGAGCTTTCTTTGGCCTACATTTTTTCCTCCACATTGCGAGTGCATGCTGCCGCTCTCTATAGTGTGCGACTCGAGAACGTAGCGAGACATGAGGCTAGGCGAAGAAAGCTATAACCGCTCGTTTGGGCTCATTTTGAAAGCCAGCGGCAGATGTGAACGTTGAAAAAAAATGTATCCAACAGTTTTTTTCTTGCACCAATGCTGTGCATATTTGAATCGAATCTTTATACAAGTATGCTGAGAACGTTACGCTTTAAACGAAATTTAAAATATTACTGGGAATATAGAGTTGCGAATTATTTTCAGCTACGTTGTATAAAAGATTGCGTGGTGTTTTGACATGAGTACTCGGAGGTTCTGCGCAAGTAATGGTGAGTTGATAGGCACATACGGCGTACTAAGTAACGCTGTAGAGAAATATCCTTCGCTAGATGACACAGAACGCCAGTGGTTTCGTTCAACCAACTCCAAAAGTTCGTATGCGGAGATCGATAACTTTTCTTTTTCTCTACGGTCTTGAGTATTCCCCGTTGAATTTCACAACCATGGGATCCCAAAAAGTACCACAGTATCGAATTATGTTTTATCGTTCTGCGTTCGTGCTTTTCACAACTTTCCTGCTTGAAAAAAAAAAGTATATTTATGTGCGGCAGTAGTTGACTAGCTCTCCTCTTAGTGAAAGAAGGCGAGAAATCACTCAAAGTGGGAGAAAAGAAATATAAGCATAGATGTCATCAGTCCAGGGCATTGCTTCGGGACAAAGTCACCTTAATTCTCACGGAACAATTGCTCGTGGAGGGCGGTTGCTGGGGTCGCTCACTCGACCGAGAAGATATCTGGGAGAGATAAGAGCTTGAGCAACTTGGGCATCGTTGGATGAAATTATCACAGGGTAGATAAATGATCTGTGGCGTGCATATTACGGTATCATTGGGGCATGTGTTAGACCGAGTAATCGATGAAGAGAGCAGTGCATTAACTGTAGGATGACCTTGAGAATTCATTGTACGGACATATACAAAGATGAATAATAACGCTATTTCTGCCGTCACGTAAGTGTACATAGCAATGCACCATACCGGTGTTAAATTCGGTTCATTTGCCTAGACAGGTTGTATTGCGGGTCTCTGCAAAATGTGACGTGCTGCAGCGAGAGAGCGTAGCGTTTGCCACCGCATGACGTTGGCGAATTCATGAAGATCAATAAGTAATTGCAAAACTTATTCGGACGACATTGAAACGATCTTCCTGTGCACGCGTGTGCGCATTTTTTTTTTCTTTCCGTTTTTATCCCTGTCGTTCTGTGCTCTTTTTCAAGCTCTATTTCCTCACCCCTGTGCGGGGTAGCGAATCGGTTACTAGCACCAGATTAGCATCCATGCCTTCCCTTTCCAGTTTTCTCTCTCTCAACAGTGCATATGTGAATCAAAAGACTACAGCCTCACTTAGGGTTTCAACTGCAAAATGACGTTGACATGAAATGAGGATGCCATTAACTGTGTTACAGAGATACTGATAAAGAAATGCTCATTTGATGCATTTGTCGCGGTTTCACGCAGAAAAAGCTATTCTGAATAGAACAATTAAGATTCCGGGAAAAAATTCCTACCTAAATTATTTGTTCAAGATGCGGTGGAAAAACGCCCTCAAGCTCTTTATGTACTCTAGAAGAATCCGCTGGTGGGCTGTATACACCGCCACGCTACAGCACATCATGGTCGACTGCCAAGATTCTACTCCTAGCATCACAACGGGGGAGTGGCGTGAACTCCTCCCCACAAGTTCCAGCCTCGACGCTCAGCTCACGGCCGTCCGGCGGGCCCGCGGAGTGGCGGATAGGCTAAACCTGTCTGCCCTAGAGTCACTGTATATGCTACCTTTAGGTAGCAGAGTAGCGCATAGGTCCGGCTAGCAACCACAGCTATGCGGTGAAATCGCACTCCATTTTTGCAGGCGACATGCCTACCGCGTCGCCGATAAACATGTCTGGCGTGTCGAAGGCCGGCGATAAACATTGGCTGTCGATAACTAGTGTTAATTGAGTGAGCTGCAGAGGCGGCCTCGATAAATACAAAAATTGGCCCGAGCGTCAGCTTCTCCGCAATGCATGGTTGCTAGCGGCGTTGGAAAACAGATGCGCAACTCTGCTACCTAAAGGTAGCATATACAGTAACTCTAGTCTGCCCCAACGTGGGACTAAGCCGGGTGCGCGACTTCGTCGCTCCCTGCTGGACCTAATAAAAGTTGTTTTCATTCATTCATTCATTCCGCTGGTGGGCTAGTAGGTAGATATCTTGATATGTACATAGTATGTGCAGCGCAGAGAAACGGAGACAAAGATAAGACACACAACAGCGCCAGTATATAGTATATCGTTTATATGTTTTTACTTTGTCTTCGTTTCTTCGCGTTGCTCGAAAGCGCCAGACTGTCACTCTTTAATGTAATGTTGGGGTAAAACGGGCGCCAATGCCACTGCACGTATAGGTAACGAATTTCGTTACCTGGCATGCAGTCCCTTTTTACGTAGTGAAACGCCACAAATATCAGGAGTCCTATACTACATAAACTGTATCCTTGACTCCTATCCGGAAAAAATCGACTGTTTCTAGAATTTGTTTAAAAGTTGCCTTCCCAGAGGCGCTGATTGTGGTTACGCCGCCAATTGAAGGCGTTAATTGAAATTGGATCTGGTATAAGAGTGCTGCATGCGTGGTATGAGCCATCGGAGGAAACACCGAACATTTATTGTGCCACTGTACTCAATATTCAAAAAACAAAAGGCAGGAGTCAGGGAAGACGGAAGCTTGCGATGAACAATTAGTAAACAGGGTTTGTGTGACTGACAAGCGGACTTGTCCTCTTCACGGCTGCAACTTGTTGAATACAAGTCCGCTTGTCGAAACGTCGGCTCCAGCCCACAAATCCTGTTTATCAATTTTTCATATACTCAGTATGGATCAGGAACACAGTCACTATCTAACGCGATGCGGTCACTAGACCTTCGGCCGTTTTTCGTGTATTGTTGTCGGCCCACAGGGCAGTAAAAGCCTGTGCAAAAGCCCTTGATTAAGTGGTGCAGTCCTACAGTATGCGCGAATTCTCCGCAAACATACGCCTTCCCCGATCACTTTCTCACCTTTCAAATACTCTTTCCCGTTCCTCCAGTGTAGGGTAGCCAACGAGGCAGCTTTCTGGTTAAAGTCCTTTCTTCTGCCTTTGCTTCGTTCCTTTGTCGCGTCCTGCAATTATAATTTACTGCACAATTACATCCACTATAGCTGCGATACAACGAACGGCGCTTTAAACGAATTCGCTCTATATACGACGAAGCATTTTCGATTATCCCACAGGCTGCTTCACTCATCCCGATGTGTGATCTTGATGACCTGATCTTGATGAGCTGCGTTGCGCAAGTTAAGTTTGATCCTTTTCTGACCGCAAGCGAGGTTTACGCGGTTGTATTTAGCGCACGTGTTTTAGTAAAGCGCGCGCGCGTGCTTTCCTGAAAACCGTAAACGATGGTATTTTCTGTGCGCATACAAGCATGACTTTCTTTTGTGGCGTAGTCTTTTGCAGTCAGCGAGCGTGAGCTCACGCTCAAGCGATGACATAGTCTTTTCGTAAAAAAAAAAGAAAAACAAAATAGAGAGAGAGAGGGGAGGGGGATAAGAGTGACCTTATCCGAACGCTCGCCGGCCAACAAAGCCACCACCGTATAGCCTAATCAGCACCGCTTATTAGTAGTAGTCAGTTCCGAAGCCATGGTGTTAGGCTGAGCTGACGAAACTGTCTTCAAAGCTGTGGTACGCCATGCGAAAAGCCGAGAGGAATCGCCTTCTTACTCACCGTCAACTTGCTTAGCGAATGCACATTGGGGCACGTTTCGTGCAGCAGTGATGAGTTACGTGCATATATTTCCTTACGTGAATGCGAGCGTGCCACTTGCAATAAACTGGCAGAGGTATTGGCTTATGACTGCACTGAAAAAAACCGGCAGATCCCACGCATTGTGGGAATCGATGTAATTCGAAGCAGCCAGCAAAGAGCTGCATACATCGTCTTGTATGTCATTGAGGAAAATGCGTGTCATGGTTTTCATGTTAACTCCTATTGTTTATGTTCGTCACACAGTAACGTCGCGCAATACCAACTTCGGGGTCGATCAAGCTAGAGAAACGGCCGCCAGCGCCCCATGAGCGTGGCACGTAAGTCATGCTGTACGTGACATGCGTGTCATGATTTTCATGTTAACTCGAGAGTTCGTCACACAGTCACGTCGCGCAATACCAATTTCGGGGTAGAGCAAGCTAGCGAAATGGCCGCCAGCGCTCGATGAGCGTGGCACGTAAGTCATGCTGTACATGGCATGCGTGTCATGATTTTCATGTTAACTCGTGTTATTTATGTTCGTTACACAGTCACGTCGCGCAATACCAATTTCGGGGTAGATAAAGCTAGCGAAGCCGCCGCCAGCGCCCCATGAGCGTGGCACGTAAGTCATGCTGTGCATGACATGCGAGTCATGATTGTCATGTTAACTCGTGTTTTTATGTTCGTCACACAGTCACGTCACAAGATACCAATTTTGGTGTATATAAATCTAGCGAAACCGCCGCCAGCGCCCCATGAGCGTGGCACGTAAGTCATGCTGTACATGACATGCGTGTCATGATTTTCATGTTATCTCGTGTTATTTGTGTTCATTACACAGTCACGTCACGCAATACCAATTTCGGGGTAGGTCAAGCCACGGCCGGTCTAGAGGCGCGCGCTCGCTCCTTCCCTTACGGCCTGAGCAGCCGCCGGGAGTACAATGGAACTTTTTCTATACAGTCACGACGGCGCGCTCCGCGTGAGGGCGTCGCGAGCCAACCGCCCAAAGCGCGTTTCCCCGCATGCGCTTCGTGTTGTAAACCAGCTGTGCCCGGCCAATTTCTCGTGCTAATTGCTTCTTTCGGTTGTAGCACTCGGTGAAGGAAGTACAGGTGCGTGTGGGGACAGTCTGCCTTTCTCGGCACTCGGCAATAGAAGACGCACACGCAGCGCTACTAGCAAAAACAATATTTTTTAAAACCCGACCACCTTATATTCGATGGAGGCGAAAATGCCTGAGGCCCGTGTGCTTAGATTGCTGTGGCTGGAAAATGAATTTTCAGGCTACATTAAGCGCATCCAGGATTCTTCTGTCGCCGCTTGCGTTGGAAACTTTACAGACGAGACGTACACTGCCCTGCTTTTCCCCACAAAGTCCACGGTGGAGACAGTCCGATTTCTTCTGAGAAAAGGAGTAAACTATGTGCTCACGAAGAAATTTAACAGTGATCCTATAGAGGCATTGTTTGGAAAATTGAGGGCAATGTGCGGGGGCAATGACGCGCTAGACGCAAGAGCCGCCACAGCTGCTTTGACCCACATTGTCAAGGAAAAGGCGCTACCTTCAAAAGACATGGGCATTCGCAACGAAAACATTGAAGAAGATGATGTTATTGAGGAACTTGAAGCTCTGCGAGAACCTCCTCGCAAACCACCGAACTCTGTTGCCTATTCAGGCTTGGTGTATGTAGATGGTTACATTGCCAAACTCATCACTGATGTCGGTTGCGAAACATGCACCATGCTAGTGACGACAAACAAAACGAGCAGTCCTTTGTACCATCTTCTCCGTCAGCAAGAAGCCTATGATCTACACTACCCAAAGCCGGAGTTACTATCTATGCTGGACACAATTGTGACGTTCTTCGAGAAAGCAGTCAAATATCTTCCTCGAACGAAAATCTCGAGACTCTGCAATTTACTGTTGAGCCATACCTTGAAGATTCGCCACTTCTGGACTGTCCGGAAGGTGTGGACAAGAGTCACGCAAGAGTGCTGGCTGATATTATTTCTGAGAAGTTTCTCCGGATTCTTCTTATTAAACTACACAAAAAAGTTAACAGATCAGAATGACAGGCCTTCCGGTTTTATTCACAAGCCCTCGCGGAAGCATATCAGGCTGTTACAGACTTGACACCTTTAAACTGTGATCGTCAATACAGTGTTTTACCAGCAGTGATTTTTTTTCAGTTCTCCATGCGCATGTTGTTGTAGTACCAAGGAAAGCATTCTGTTTCCCATTGAAATGATTCTCTGAAAGTTTTTTATGTTTCCTCTTCGTCTGCAGCGTGGCCGTCCCCACTATGCAGTGACTTTCACTTTTTTGAAGTATTTGTTTCAATATTAAAGCACGAATTAAGATGCCTCCAACGAAAAATGTGCAATTTTCTTATTTTCAAGTACAGCGACGGCTAGCACATACATTTGAAATAAACATTTCCCAAACCATGATTAAACCGTTTCCTCAACCAAATGCAATGTTCATCCTCTTACTTATTCTCGAAGTTACAGAAACCTAAAAAAAAAAAAAGACAAGGCTGTGTTATAACCGCGTCGATGCTTTGCCGAGCAACAGAAGCGGGCTTATGAGCGGCCTGTGCCACCACTTCTGTAAAGCGGAATTTACCAGAGTCGTCACATATACTTGCTACCATGTTTCTATCGCATTGGTACCATGAATGCCATATAGAGTAACTTCAGAAAGCGCCACGGTAAGTCGGAAGCCGAGCACTCCCTGCGCGCGCTAGCCTCCGCAACGGCTGGGAGTGAGTTAGGGAGCAGTTGGCTCGGAGCGCCCCCACGAAATTGCGGCCATAGGTAGCAACAGCCCCCCGTGCGCAGGCCGTAAAGGAAGGAGCGAGCGCGCGCCTCCAGACCGGCCGTGGTCAACCTAGCGAAACCGCCGCCAGCGCCCCATGAGCGTGGCACGTAAGTCATGCTGTACATGACATGCGTGTCATGATTTTCATGTTAACTAGGGGTGTGCGAATATTCGAAATTTCGAATATTTTTCGAATAGTGTTTGCTATTCGATTCGATTCGCACTGAAATTTTACTATTCGAACTATTCGAACTTCCCAAAGACAAATGCATTCAACGTCCGGTTGAAAGTGACCTCTTCAGATTTTCAATATGCTTCACCTCATTACGCTCTCGTATTGCGGCAAAGCTGCCTTTCAAGCTCCGTTACGGTCGAACTTAGCCAAGAGACGAAGTCCGATTGAAAGTGGTCCCTAGATTTTTAATATGCTTCACCTCATCACACTCCCGTATTGCGGCAAAACTGCCTTTCAAGCTCCGTTACGGTCGAACTTAGGCAAGAGACAGTCAACGTCTGATTGGAAGTGGTCCCTAGATTTTCAATATGCTTCACCTCCTCACACTCCCGTATTGCGGCAAAGCTGCCTTTCAAGGTCCTTTACGGTCGAACTTAGCCAAGAGACATTCAACGTCCGTTTGGAAGTGGTCCCTAGATTTTCAATATGTTTGACCTCATCACACCCCCGTATTGCGGCAAAGCTGCCTTTCAAACTCCGCTACGGTCGCAAATGTATTAACTCAAGAAAACGCTGGTTCCAATATGGAGATGAAAGATTTGGCAGAGTTGGGGGCTCAATTAATGCTGTTTTGGACCTGAAATTTGGGCAGGAAGTCCGAAAAATCGGACGCCAAAGCTTTTTAGCATCCAAAATTTCAGATGTTCTTATATATCGACGTCTACGAGGCAGATTTGGAACTCCGGACTTGAAGGGAGCACACCCTTGTCTGCCACACCAGTTGGCCTTCCACAGAAGTTGAGAGAGGAGGAGAGGCTGAGGAAATGGCATTTTTGCCCATCACGTGTAAAGTGTTGTCGGCAACACTTCGGTTGCACCAAATCATGTACATAAATACAATTCGGCCTCTACATTGCGTCATTCTTGATAAGAAAGACAACTATGAAATATGACCCCACCAGCGCTTCATCAACCTAGCGAAAAGAAACACTTTCATGTTGCTATCTCACAAGAACATACCTAGGGATTCTCTGCAACTTTTTCTGTAATTTCACTTCGAATTATTCGAAAAATGTTTGAGAAATATTCGAAAATTATTCGAAATTATTCGATTCGATTCGCACTCAATCTTTATTATTCGAATTCGCTTCGCACCCAAAATTTTGCTATTCGCACAGCTCTAATGTTAACTCGTGTTTTTATGTTCGTCACACAGTCACGTCGCGCAAAACCAATTCCCGGGTAGATCAAGCTAGCGAAACGGCCGCCAGCGCGCCATGATCGTGGCACATAAGTCATGCTGTACATGACATGCGTGTCATTATTTTCATGTTAACTCGTGTTATTTATGTTCCTCACACGGTCACGTCGCGCAATACCAATTTCGGGGTAGATAAAGCTAGCGAAGCCGCCGCCAGCGCCCCATGAGCGTGGCACGTAAGTCATGCTGTGCATGACATGCGAGTGATGATTGTCATGTTAACTCGTGTTTTTATGTTCGTCACACAGTCACGTCGCGCAATACCAATTTCGTGGTAGATCAAGCTAGCGAAACTGCCGCCAGCGCCCTATGAGCGTGCCACGTAAGTCATGCTGTACATGACATGCGTGTCATGATTTTCATGTTATTTCGTGTTATTTATGTTTGTTAGACGGTCACGTCGCAAGATACCAATTTTGGTGTATATAAAGCTAGCGAAACGGCCGCCAGCGCACCATGAGCGTGGCACGTAAGTCATGCTGTGCATGACATGCGTGTCATGATTTTCATGTTAACTCGTGTTATTTATGTTCGTCACACAGTCACGTCTCAAGATACCAATTTTGGTGTATATCAAACTAGCGAAACGGCCGCCAGCGCACCATGAGCGTAGCATGTAAATCATGCTGTACATGACATGCGTGTCATGATTTTCATGTTATGACTTGTCATTTATGTTCGCGATACAGTCATGTTACGCAATACCAATTTTGGTGTACATTCGATTAACCAAGCGACCAGGAGAGCACAAAGTCGTAGGCGGCTAGATAGATAGATAGATAGATAGATAGATAGATAGATAGATAGATAGATAGATAGATAGATAGATAGATAGATAGATAGATAGATAGATAGATAGATAGATAGATAGATAGATAGATAGATAGATAGATAGATAGATAGATAGATAGATACGCTCAAAGTCGCAGAAGTTCGCTAAGAAATGCTTCGCATTTAAAATAATAGCTTTAGCGCAAGCGAACGCTGCCTGTGGTTATATTGGCATGCGTGACCGAGCCAAAACGCGATGCACAGAACTAGCGTTATCGATTTAGTTTCCTGCGAGGTCTGCTTTCCGACTTGCAATAGTTTGTTAATCGAGCGATGGTCTAACCCCCCTTAAATGCATGCACAATACAGTTATGCGCCTTGGCACCGCCACTAAGAGCGTCAGCCTAATTTCCCAAGTCGGATACGCGCCGCTGGCGTGGAAAGCAGTGAACACCGCTGGGGCGCAATACGTGTTGCTTCCTCATGGCCGGTAGCGTCAACGGTTATGATCGGTGAGAGGTTCCTAGCTTTGATAAGTAGTGCAAGGTGTGTGTTGCATGCAATGTCGACAAGAAGTTCGCCCACACTTAAGTACCAGGCGCTGACAGAGAAGGCACGGAAGCAGCGCTCAAGGGTTTTGATGCGAAGCCTCGCGTATTCAGAAACTGCCACTCGCGCGCGCCTAATGATAACGACGTCGTTGTTCGCGAGACAGTGCGTTGAGTGCATTTTGCGGGTTGATGTAACTCGGAAGCGGCCGCAGCACCTCGAGCTCTGCGGTTACGTCCGCAAACTGCTGATATAGTCGCAAATGGTCTTGCGTCGTCGCGTTATGCATTAGTATTGCCTCGTTTCGTTGTAGTGCATAGGAGGAGCCGTGCAGATCGTATCACATCTGTGATGTACAAAGTACCTTGTAGTTTCCATTATTGTACGTCTGAGTAGTTTGTAGACGTGAGAGAGAAAGAGAGAATGGGTGAGATGAAGCTAAGTGCATAAACAGCTTTTTCTCTGAGCCATCGCCTCCATCTGTGACTCGGTAATTCGAAAAGTCTTCAAGAAACACAGGGGAGACGTACTTTATCGAAAATAATTAGCTGCGGGAGCAAAGCTGTATCATCAAATGCACGCGAGAAACTTGACGCCGTGCATGCACAGAGTATAAATGAGTTTCGCAACACGCGAGTAGCTATGTATAGCATAATCCACAGTAAAACGTCGTCTTCCGCCAGTTCATTGCCTCGCAAAATACGCCTATATGTTTATGCCATAGTCTTTCTTTTCATGGAGAATGTTCGAGGATTTTTACACAGAGAGAGAGAGAGAGAGAGAGATAATATTCTTTAATGAAATGCCCGGAGAGGTTAGCCTGGTTTGTCGCCTGGCTTGCTACTCGATTTTAACAGCACAGCTGTTTAAGCTATTGGTAACTTGTGCTTAGTCGTGCGAACCTCCACAGGTGGGTATGCGCCATAGGAATTGGGCAAGCCCCGCTACCGAGTACAGAGGGTGCGAGCGTTAAACGAAAGCTGTGCTCGACGAAGTGGAGCACGTGAAACACGTGAAAGAGAGAAAGAGAGAGAGAGAAAGAACGCGATGGAAATAAAGAAGAAGAGAAAAAATCGAGAGAAATGAAGGGAATAAAGACATAAAGAGATAGAAAGACAGAGACAGACGTAGAAAGAGGCAGAAAGAAACGGACACAAAAAAGAGGTAGGAAAAAAAAAACAGAACAAGACAGAATAAGAAAGAAGGAGTTAAATAAAGAGAAACAACGAAAGATAGAGAAAGGAAGAGAAGAAAGGGAAATAAAGATAGAAAGATTGAGAAAGAGAAAGAAATAGATAGAGAGAGCAAAAAAGAAATAGAAATAGAGGTACAAAAAGGCATAGAGTTTCCTAAAATTAACTAGAGGGGACTCTGGCGCTGCGATCGTTCAGCTACCATGGGAATGATGGGTAGTACACAAATTTGCCTAGTCTTCGTGCTTGCGGCTTCAAACGTACTTGTGGCTTTGTTTATTGCTGTGTTTTAGCGTTCGTTTCGGATAAAAGAATAGACCGTTGTGAACTTCGTGACCAGGTTTGATTTGGTTAGCCTAAAAAAGTTAAAGTGGTGAAGTGGAACTGCTGACTTTTGCTGAATTTAGTTTTGCGACAAAGCGGATGCAGCCGACGCGGAGCCAAACGGAGCCGAAAGAACGAAGTTTAGACAAATTTGTGTACTACCCATCATTCCCATGCTGGCTGAAGCGTCGTGCGTTGCAGCTCCCATAGACACTAGCGCCAGAGTTCCCTCTAGTAAGTATTGTAGGAAACTCTATGCAAAAAGGGATACAAGGAACAGAGAAGAAAGAAAGAAAGAAAGAAAGAAAGAAAGAAAGAAAGAAAGAAAGAAAGAAAGAAAGAAAAGAGAAACAAGGAAGTCCACATAGCTGCGCTCTTCCTTCAGGCTTGGCAACGCTAGTGCGAAGGTGCCATAATCTTTTTTTTTGTTTACGGAAAATCGTGGCGGATACCGAAGGCATTAAAACACTAAAACCAGGATGTTCAGCGTACTTGTAAGACGCCTTGAGCTGACAGTGTTTGCAGCTTAGGGAAAAGCATGCGAAGAGTGACCACAAGTGGATAAGGCGCTGCTCACTTGGACGCTTTCTCTCTAGTTGATCTAATTCTTTTCCCGCCTAACTCATCTTCCCCCAGCGCCCAGCAAAACAGACGTGCTCCTTCCTGGTTAAGCTTGCGGCTTTTTAGGGGCGAAGCTCCTTAAGGCGGCACCCGTTCGTCCCTCGTAGTCGTCGTCATCGTAGTAGTCCGTAACAAGTCTTACGCTTTGACCTCCAAGGTGGTGCCGATGGGAGATTTCTCCTGTGCGTTGTTGAACAATAAAAAATTCGCAGCGTGCGCGTTAACTAAAAGCCGAATTCTTCTGTCTCTCATTCCCCATTAGCAGCCATTGGCATGTTCCAGTAGGAAACGTTAGTAGAAGTAGAAGTGTAAGTGTTAGCTAAAAGCCGACTTCTTCTGTCTCTCATTCCCATTAGCAGCCATTGTTTACCTCCAAGGTAGTGCCTGGTGAGATTTCTCCTGTGCGTGATTAAACAATAAAAATTTTGTTCAAAATGCCGTTGATTGATGAAATAAACCAACGAAAGACGCCAGATGTTTTGTAAAAGCAGAACGAAAGAACGCCAGATGTTTTTCTTAAAGTGTAGTAGTAGTAGTTGTATGTAGCCACCTCGCCCGATCGTCAACGGGCGAGGTGGACCGGCAACGGCGCGAGGACCCTGCCGTACGAGAGTCAAATCACACTAAAAGACATACTTTGCGGGCGATACACTCTAGTGAGCTTTCAACTTTTCGTCTTAATGTACATGATAAAGAAATTATTTCTACGAAAAACGCAAGGCACACCTTGAGCAATATATTTGGTTTTGGGACGCTAAATGGAACCATGAGGCGATGCGAAGCCGGAGCACTTGCACGATCGCGTTCCGTTGGCTTTCGTTGGGCATGCTACCGACCTCGCGTCGTGGAACGCGCGTCCTGTCTTCCCTCTAGCCTTGCCTTTAATTCGCACAGGGCGAGCGGGGAATGCGGTCGCTCTTGGCGCTCTTTCGCTCGGGAGCGGACTTCTTCCTTGCATTTCACCGATCACAAGTGATAATGAAGGGACCACGTAAAGCAACAGTACAATAAAAGTTTGATGTTTAATATATACACGATGTTTCACACTCTTTATATTATGTACTGGGCGCATTTCACGGAAGAGTTTCACGGTTTACAGATGATTCCCTCCGTAGCTTCGCCCCACTCATCATCATTCACCCCGTGGATATGCTGTGATTTTTTTTCTTTATTTCATCTTTCTCTCCCTCCTTCTGTCATCGTCGTGCTTACTGTCTTTAAGATTATTGTCCGTCTATGCCTTTCTCAGTTATTTGTGACGTCACAGTCCGTTATTATTACTCCTTTCTTCACAATGTTTACGTTCCTATTTTGTATTTGTGACTTCACGCTATGGATGAGCAATGCCCCTGTCTTTGAGAGGTATGCGCACGCGCGTTGGTGCGTTCGTGTGTTTTACGCCTGCGCGTTCGTGTGGGTGGGTGTAATTACGGAAAGATGATGACTTTTAAGGGCTCGTTCTTCTTTGTTAGACACAATATTAATGAGAACTAACAAACAATAGTGCCAAGGAAAGTATGGGGGTGTTATTTGTAGTAATTAGGATATAAACGTGAAGAAAGCAAAGTGGACGATAAGATAACTTTCTTCACATTTATATCCTAATTACTACAAATAACACTCCCTATACTTTCGTTGGCATTATTGTCTGTTAGGTCTCATTAATATGGTGTCTAACAAAGAAAAACGAGCCCTTAAAAGTCATCGTCTTTCCTTCATTCATAGCGAGGGTCCCGTTCTGGCGGACTTGATGCCTTCAGGTAGTATGCGAGGGATTGTTAGTCAGCTGCCAGCCCGTAAAAAGATCACGTGCTACGTGACGCCAACAGGCAGAAAAGCGTTCCACACTCGCCGCCATGGCTGCGATCGGCGCTAAATAACACTCCTAGGTTTAAATGCACATATATACCCCATAAAGTGGACGGGAGGATGACCTCCGCCGTAGCTCAGTGGCAGAGCATCGGGCGCGTTATTCGAAGGTCGCAGGTTCGGTCCCTGTCGGCGGCAAGTTATCTTTTCGTCCGCTTTACTTTCTTCACATTTATATTGTCACGTGGTCGTGACGTCGACGAAGGCAGCAGTCAGCACGTCCGAGATAAAACTCTTTATTAGGCCGAACTTGTGGCCGGGAAAATGAAACTCCAGCTACAGCAATAAACTGATAGCGGCGAACAGAGCGTCGACCGTCGATCAACTGACAAGCGGTCAAGCGTGTCGGCTTTTATACAGGCGCTATCGAACTTTCCAGCGATATCGCTGGTGGCGGCGTTATCTCTCGACAAAGCTGGAACATTCGCGTGCGGCGCGTAATCTTAACAAAACGATCTACAATGATCGGGAAGCTTCGCGAACAATGTGGCGCGGTTTGCGCTGAGCGTTGCTGACAGTCTTGGAGCGTGTAGCTTCAACTCATGAAACATAAGACGCGCGGCAATATCCTAATTACTACAAATAACACTCCCTACACTTTCCTTGGCATTGTTGTCTGTTAGTTCTCATTAATATGGGTGTAATTACGTGCGATTTACAATCCATAAATATAGTTTCTACACTTATGACATAGACATACTTGAAAACGCGAAAAGGACAGTATACTCGCGGACAACTTTTCTTGGCAATGAAGCGAAGGCTACAGAACCACAATGCACGTATCCTACCGCTAATGAACGAAGTCCCACAATTGCGTCCGTATTTTCTGCGTGAGATATATAAAATACTCCTTCATTTTGTACATGTAGCTTTTTGAGACGGAACGCAGCGCACACAAGCAAGATATTTGCATTTATTTTACTTTATACGTTGTCACTTTGCGTTTTTGCTTGCGTGAAAAAGTCGCGCCTTTTACACGTACGTTAGACGCTAAGAAACGTTTGCGTCGAAATGCAACGCTAGCAATCACTTCCCACGGCGTTACAAGACGCGCGCCAAACCAGACTACTTCGCGTAGCAGCACATGTGCAGACGCTCCGCCCCCGTAGCTTTCCCTTCATTGCCAAGTAGAGTTGTCCGCGAGTTTTTTTTTTTTTTTTTTATTGCGATAGCAATTATATGGACAGTCTCGGCTGATGTTTGCCGTCGGTGGCCGCCGCCATTCACCGTATATATATATATATATATATATATATATATATATATATATATATATATATATATATATGTAAGCCACAAAGAAAAATAAGTCAGAAAAACTTTCCGACGCGCGGTCTAGCGAAACTGTGACTTTTTATATAGATGCTTTTAGCTGAGCATCGCTTACGCTCAGCCCTGTGCAGATGTAGCGTCCCGAGAGGGTGCAGGGAACTGCATCGATATCGCGTATTTGACGAGCGCGTCTTGTCAGCTTGGCTGCAAAACGACGGCGTAATCATATGGCGAAATCGAGTGGACGCGCTTTCTGACTTCATAAGCGGAGCGAGAGGCGCGTTCTACGTTCCGCTGCTTCCACGATCGTTCTGCGCGTTTGCGCGTAAATCACGGCACGTGCACTGCAGTTCCTTCTATGCGATTTTGCGTAAGTCGCTTGCATCGGTATGGTGGCGCCACCGCTCGGCTCAGGCGGTTGTACCCTCTCACAAACCCCCATAGGATCCCATGCATTTTCAATGAAGTTTGCGATTCCGTTGCGCAAAAACAAACTAGCGCCATCTCTCGAAAATACGCCACACCGACGACGCAGCACGTCCTCTTGCTTCCACCGACTGGCCATGCTCCTAGCTAACTGCTCTCTCCACTTTCTTTTATTTCTTTCGGTGGCCGTGAGAGCGCGCGCTCTGCACTGTGCTGTCTGTGCAGTAGCGCACCCGACAAGACCGGCTGGGCTCGTCGCTTTCGTCGCGTCTTCCTTGAACGTTGCAACGTTAATATTAAATGCGAAGCATTTCTTAGTGAACCTCTGGCACTTTGAGCGTTTCTATCTATCTATCTATCTATCTATCTAGCCGCCTACGTCTGGGCGCTCTCGTGATCGCCTCCTTAACCTGGTGTAGACCGAAATTAGCTTGGGAGGGTCAGAGGACTTGACGAATATGACGGTGTGGTCATGACATGAATAACGTGAAAATCCTGTCGCGTGCGTCGTGAAACCCTTTCCTCCAGACACGTGTGGCACATACCAGTTTACCACCGGCCGCTGTGTACGGGTATGTGCCACAGGTGATTGACAGTCTATATCTACCCAGGAACGGCGAGAACAGACATTGGTAATTTAAATGCGAGAGCGTTAAGAAAAAGCGACACTGGCAGCGTTGACCCGACGAATGGAAAGAATAAACATCAGGATCCAAGCAGGAATCGAACCTGAGCATTTTGCGTGGCAATCAGGTATTCTACCACAAAGCCACACCAGGTCTACGAACTGGTTTGCAAAAACAGCCTATGTAGGTCTGATGTCGGTACAACGTCAGTTGTGGTTGTTGTGCTGGGTATCTAATTTACAAGAAAGCAATAAACACTACATATGTAGTCCTACAATACAGGCGTCATATCAGATTAACGTCCGTGATTCCAGTGTTGGCCCCGCTTTTATAGTAGTCTAATAAGCATTACATTTGTATTCCTATGATTCAGCAAGCTATATTGAAGCATTGCTCGACCCCGGAGGAATACATTAACGAAAGTTTCGTGTGATATTCACATCATCGCAGCGTAAAGTGCACTTCGTCCGCCAGAACGACGCAGTGTCCTCTTCACTTCTTACGAGGCCGAGTGATGGCCTCATTCTGACCGAGGATGATTGCAGATTGATTGACAGCCGCTTTGTAGACTAGGCTATGTATGTCACATACGCCCATGTAGCCTACGAATACGACAAGCGCCATCCACTGATGTTGGTCTACGTAGCCCTATCCAGGCCTACCAGCCTCAATAGCCTAACCCTCACCAACGCGATGGGTGACTTCAGATTTCGACATGTCGCCGGCTCTACAGAAAGACAATTTGTCGAGGAAATGACCGAGGCATCCACAATTTCTAACAGCTGTACTATAACTCGTACTTCACTACAAATGGACCCCTCGCCACCGCAATTGCGACCGGATCCGATAACAAGTCATGAGCAGCGTCTAGTGCTCACTGATCACGGTAATGATGACCTTATTCAAGAACTGTTAGGAACCATCTTTCACACATGCCCACGAGTTCGTGAAACGTGCGTGCTTTCTCCACGATAACGGACAGCTTACCGCTTCGGGTGTTCGTAATAACCACGTTGCCGTTGGCAGCGTTACCCAACTGTAAAAATTGGGGGACGCTTAAGCTTCGCCTTTAAGAGTTGAACGCGATAGCAATATCCTGCCCCTAGTGCGCACTTCGAACACCACGAGTGTTTAACAGAATGCGCGCAATAAGGTGTGTGCCTTATGTAATGGGTAGCATGCTTTAAACCAGGAGCAATTATGCACGAGAACCTTTTTCGAAGCTGCGATGCACCCACTACGTGGTCTTAAGGGAATACGCGCAGTCATGTGTGTGCCTTTTGTAATGGGTGGCTGTCTTTAAACCACCAAGTCATTATGATATTGACGTGGTGTGACGCCCGATGGCAATGAACGCTTGTACCACGCAATATTACTGCCATATTACATCTCGTACTGTGACACCGGTATACAGGACGCGTATTTTTGGGATGCATGAAAGTTACTTTCAGTGCAGCTCCAAGCAGAGGCGTGGCTGTGTGGTAGAACACCTGCTTGACACGCAGACGGCCTGGGTTCGATTCTCACTCGGACCAAACATTTTTATTATTTATTTTATTTGCAGCTTTTTCGATTTTTCGATCACGGACAAGATGATGATTTTTCGCTCACAACCAACGGTGCCGACGCCGACGGCGGAATTTCTGCGATACGAGCTCTTTAACGCTATCGCGTTAACAACTGGTTCATAACACATATGCGCCTCTTCAGCATATATGTGTGCGTATAAAATTTATACAAATCTCCAGCATCATTTCGTAACGTTTCGCTCAGTAAAAAAAGTTACGCCACAGTCACCTTCCCGCCGCATGCTTCGCATAACATCGACTCCCACGGTACGTGGGATCTGCCGAATTTTTTGTGTTAAGGCGGTGTCCACACGTCGGACGATGAGCCCTGATTTCGTTCAGCTGCCATCTCATCAACAGCTATGTTTGAGACGCCTCAGCTGTGTACTTTTGTCCGTTGGCTGCTGGACAAGATGGCCTCCTGCAAGACCGCGTTTTTCCAAGTCAGCTGTGTGTGTAGTTCTCGGCGTCGTAGCAGTTTGATGACGCGAGGACGTCAACTGGTGATACATCGTGGGAACCGCTGAAGTGACTGCAAGCTTGACAACATTGTGCCAGAATATTCTAGCGTACTGTACGCGCACGATTGTGCTACACTTAAAATACCGCGCTTGGCCTCGCGCGTCAACCTGGTACGCCTGTGTGCAACAAGTGTGTTGTTATCGTTGTTGCGTCGGTTAATATTGAATTGCAATTGGAATACCGTTTTTGCAAAGGTAAGTGAAGCTGTAAGTAGTTGCCCTTCTATATGCTCGCTACTCCACGAACATTACTTCCAGAATCGCATTTTATGTTGAGCTGCACGTACCAAAGGAGAATCTAGCATACGAGATACATTACATGCGTGCGCATTTCCTGTATAAATCTGAGTAATGCCACGCGTGCGCATTTCCTATATACGTCTGAGTAATGCCATGCTCAATTTAAAGCGCATGTGTTAGAGGATTGTGGGTTCAATGGTGAAAGTGATTAGATATTCCGAAATATGTGATTGCAATGCAGTAGAACTTTCTCATATGTTAACGCGGCCTGTGAACAAAAAAAAAAAAACGCTGTGTGAATGTTTGTTGGTCATCTGCTAAAGTACTTTCACGCATTATTATGCAGCTGTGTGACGGCTGTTAAAACGTTGAGCAAGTTAGATTTTGGTTTTCTTGGCCTAGTTGAGTGCTACGAGTGTTGGGCGAAGATAAAAACGCGTGTCTTGTGTGCGTTTCTTAAGCAGGCATACAGCCGTAATAGTCATTGTTGTTGTAATGTTTGGGGTGTTCAATAAAAGAAGAGTGCTGTTTTGTACTGCAACAGTTTTTAATTCATCTGTGTTAATAGATCACGCAAACAACTTGGACACATGCACGTAAGAAACGTACGCAGTGCACGCGCGCACGCATAAAAAGGGGGCCTGTCATTTTAAAACAAATAATATAGAACAATCGACGTAACAGACGGCATGGTTGTCTAGTGGAGCAGCGTCGGCAGTACAAATATCAAACCAGAATGAAAAATGAATAGAAAAACGGCGAGTAACGGGCGCTTTGCCCACGGCTTCTATGAGCCGCGCGTATCCACCTTTCGCCACCGTTCGCCGTTGGTGGCGCCACCAGTACAACTGAAAGCAACAGCGCACGAGGCGGTATGGTTTGACCGGAGCGCATCGTAAACGCTCTCGCCCGGTGACTTTGGCACACATACTTTCGCTATAATGAAAGCGGAAGTGATTCAAGGGGGCCCATTACTATACTTCTTGTAGACACGGTCGGGTAGTACGTTACCTGCACCATCAATTAATTGAATTACGTAAGTAAATTACACTCTCAAAGATAATGCGAAACGTTACGCACCGGCAGTTTGAGGTGGACAAGAACTATGCTCCACTCGCGTCGTTTCTCGTTCTGCACGCGGCCTATAGACAAGTGTACGCCGACATCGCCACAGCCGTCGTTAAAGACAAGAACTCCTGATAATGTGACGACGCAACGTAAATCTATAGTTGCTCTACGAGGCGTGAAGCAAGAAGTGAAAAAAAAAAAAAACCTTGATGCGCGCTTTGTGGGACGAGTTTTCTAACTACGTGCGCGCCTGCGGATTCCGAAAAACCACGGATGGCTTCCGGACGAGGGCCTGCGTCGCGGATCGATTATTGACCCATCCTGGCCGCTTTTGTTCTCGATCAATGAGCGCAAGGACAGCGAAGCCTTCACCCAAGTGTGCGAGGAACATGAAAGAACATAGTTCAACCATGAATAAAATAAAGACGACAATGGCAATAGGTGCTGGAAAGCGGTGGCTGAGAACGATGTTTCGGAAGAGGGTCAGAGGCGCAAGTAAACGAAGCGCAGATAGAAGTAAAGTTTAAAAATGTAACGAGCAGTAAAATCCATGGGACATGTACTAAAATCCAAGGCCAGTACGAAACAGGAAGCGCGAATACGAAAAAAAGAAATGCTTGTCACTGTTTCAGTAACGCGCACCCTTACTTCGTTTATATAAAAAAAAGTTCATCCCTAAAAGTTGTTAAAACGTGTTATGGTACCCTGATATATATTTTTTGTGTTGTTGTGTGTTGACCGAAACCAAGGCTACGGTCCCGTTGAGACGGGTGTAAATGTGGAAACGGGGCGCGTTTCGTTCACTTGGTGGGAAAAGAACCGGATAGTGCCGGTGGCAGATTTTATGACAAAAGAACCCGAGAACAAGAGCTCGTTAGCTGGGCCTGCCGATGACCCGCGCCATAGCCGTAGTTCGAGAGCTGCTTTTACTTTCAACCGGCGCTATTATTTGATGCGCTGTTACACATTATCATGAATTCTGGTCGCATTAACGACCAAGGAAATTTTTTTTATAGGGCCGCTAATTATTGCCTGTAGAAGCCTCGCGAGACTATCAGTGTCTCATAAAAACTGTATCGAGAGAGAAAGGGCAATAGAATGTGATTACGTTGCTTCACGTTAAATGCTGGAAAGTTTTGGTGGACTGTGTCACATTTAAGTTAGGGATACATAGAGGCGGTTTAGGCGTACTACGTTGCTGTAGATGCTCCAATTTGCTTTCCACTTTCATTAGTCCTTCTGAAAGCAGTGGCTTTAGCTTTAGACTCTCCTTTCTCGACTGTTATCGATCAAGACCATCACAATTCTATAAGGTACTTTCGGAAAATAACGGCGACGTAAAATCGTACGTTCCGCGCCACTGGAGCATCGTTACCCTCTGTCTCGTTGAGGCTCGAACTTGAGAAAGAACAAGAAAAAAATAAAAGAAAACAAGCACTAGGGATAAGCCGTTTGACGTAAAAGTGAACAACGCCCGGACATACCCAACATCCAACTCTTGTTACGTTATATAAATGTTTTCTTAACGTAACTGTGCGCATCATACATTTTGCCGTAGTCGTTACGCCCTGTACGCTGATGTAGTCGGGGGTTCTGCCCAGAGGACCGGAGCCAGCCAGAGTCCCGGGGAGATGTCGAGGAGAGGAGCCCGGAGCTGTTAACAGTAACGTTTATTACATATTTACAGGTAGCGTGTTGCTACATGATGGGGTTAGCATCATGGAAGCTCTCGAGGGGAGCTTCTCGTAGCTTGTGAGAGCTTGAGAGAACTTGTCGGGAGCTCGTCGGGAGCGCATCGGCGCTCGCATTTTATGTCCTGGTCTTCCCAGGGTTCCCTGTAGGAAAAAACAATGGAGGCCAGGACAGTCCAATGAAAATTTCCATCTTCACCTCCGCCCCCAAAAGGCGAAGGTGAAACGCCGCCTCCTTCCCAACCCACGAAAGGAGAAAGAGGCACGTCCAGTTCGTCCCATGGCGAGGGAAAAACACTGCCCACCGCGCACACACGGCACAGCACGAAGACGTTGAGTCTTACGTGGAAGTCAATTTCGTAGTCTGTTGCAATGATGGTTATGCGCGAGGCAGACCACGAATTGTGGAAACAGCGGCAACAAGGCGCCACGGAGAACGTGGGAAATGCATCCGCAGACGGTTCCCAGTCGCTGGGTCCTTTGTCCGGGGCACCTTGACGACAAAGCAAGCCGCCTCGACGGCCAACAACTCTTCCTAAACTGTCAGTCGGTCAGGCGTGCCCAAAGGGTTTTACGAGGGGCGCAGACAACCTGAGAATATTAGACGAACGACCTTCGTGTTGTCGCCGCTCTTGGTGCATCTCTGGAACCGCTGACCCGGAAGAAATCAGGGTAGTCCTAGCCGCAACGTCTCATGCGTCAAAGCGGCGCCAAGCCAGGCAGGCCGATCATAACAACGCCCTGTAGCACATTAGACCATCAAGCCTCTGAGCACGTCGAGAGGCAATGAAGCTGGTTAGTTGCGATGCTTGCATGCCGGTGCAATCTATGTACATACATTGCAGGAGGAATGCCTTTTCTGGCGACCACCAATAACACTTGTCTTGCGCCGCCCAGCTCATTGCTGACAAATTATCAATGCGGGGCTATGTCCACGGCGCAACAGTGCAGACATCCTCTGTGATCGCTTGTTACGTCAGTGCCAGGGCTCGATAGCAATCGAAGTACTCCAGGGCTAGCGCTGAAATATTTTGTGCTTAAGTATGTTAGCGAGAACTACGGGACACGGTAATATATTTACATTGACGGCTTTGTTACGTCCTCTGCCGTGTTAACACCTGTCACCGAAGTGATTCCTTTGCGGAACACATCTTGCTCGTCTTTGTGCTTTTCTGGATTTTTCGCTGCAGTTGTGGGGTCTATCGCCCCGTACGTCGCGGCGATGGATGTACAACCTCGCGAGGCGCCGTCCGGTTCTGATCCGACCGCGGGCATTGCTTCGAGGAAGCGAGGAAACACATCTAGCGACAGTGAGGACACTGAGGTGTACTCCGCATCAGCCGACGAGTCCTCGGAAGACGGCTTTCAACCCGTCCTGTACCGCAAGGCTAAACGACGGATCATCAATGCATCTTCAGCGTCTAGTACGGCCACCGTGAAAACTGCCCCTCAGCGATGGCCTCACTCCATCCTGTTTGTGCCGCTGAACGCAACAGACAGTCTACGTGTGCTGAACAGGCAAGCTCTCTCTCTGTATCTTGAGAACACTGTGCCGAACGAGATAAAAGATGTACGGCTAAACACAAGAAGAAACATCTTGGCAATAGATGTGCTGAATCCGAGTGCGCTCAACACACTACAACAAGTAACGCAACTGGGTAGCATCAGAGTCAAGTCCATCATACCAGCCGATGGCGCCACGGCAACAGGAGTCATTTACGACGTTGACACTGAGATCCCTAACGCGGATCTTCCGGTGCTCATAAAATCAACAAGCGAAGATAGCGTCATTGTGAACGTTGCCCGCCTTGGTAACACACGTTGTGTGAGAATTACGTTCAAAGGTGACTGTCTCCCCTCATACGTGAAGGTTGGCCACTTCCGTCACCAGGTTCGACCATTTATTCCAAGACCTATGCAGTGTTTCAATTGCCAGAAGATCGGCCATGTGAAGGGTGCTTGCAGGAACTCCGCAGTGTGCCCCCGATGCGCAGAACCGCACTCAGAAGACAACTGCAACGCAACCATATTGAAGTGCTCTAACTGCCAAGGTGCTCACAATGCTTCTTCCAAAGACTGTCCGCGCATCAAGAAGGAGATTTCTATTCTTAAGCAAATGGTGCGAGACAGCTCAACCCACAAAGAGGCCGCTGAAAAAGTCCGGCGAAGACGACGTCCGCCGTCGAAGGTCCTCACGTCGGTCAAAGTCAACTTCAAGAAGTAAGTCGACTCATCTGGAAACACCGCCAGCTGCAGTTCCCAGCACGGCCAACGCAGACGTTGGAAGAGAGGAAAACGGGCAGATCTCTCTCTACCAAGGAATGGCCACCACTTACGCGCACGCGGCTTGTGGAAGAAACACAGCAGAAGCCGCCCCCATCACAGCAAGCTACGATAGCAGAGGAGTTGCGGAATACGGATCGGCAAGTGCTAGCTCTTCTGCGACCCTTAATTAATGCCATTCGCATGTTGTTAAACAACATTCACACAACGTCAGCCAGAAATGCACTTCAAGTACTGGACGCTCTGAGTCCAGTACTGGCAGCCCTTGAATAGATAATGGCTCACCAGCCACCGTCCTTCAGGGAGGAGGTTCGAAAAGCAGCAATTTTCCAGTGGAATGCCCGGGGACTGAGATCACGCATTGCCGATTTCCGCCGGTTGGTGTTCACCAATATGTTTCCCATTATCGTCATCTGTGAGCCAAACTTATCGAGCGCAATCAGACTCTCCGGATATGAATCATTTATGTCGGCTGCTGTGGGCGGAAACAGTAAGGTTCTGTTGTTTATTCGCCGCGACCTGACGTACGTTCTTCGGCCTGTACAACCTGACGACGATAATCAATATGTATGCCTAACAGTGAAGAAAAAGGGTCTTACTGTCACTGTTGTAGGCGCCTACCTGTCTCCATCAAGTAGATTTGATCAAAAAGACTACGACATATACTATCATCTACTGCTGGCCCAGGGTCATCGTTGGGGACTTTAACGCTCACCATACGCTCTGGGGGAGCCCGAAGATCAGTGCGAAAGGCAGAAGTCTGATATCTTTTGCTTCAGACAATGAACTTTGCTTGCTAAATGACGGAAGTCCCACGTTTTTACGTGGCTCTGCATACAGCAGCTGCCTTGACTTGGCTTTTGTCTCACGATGCCTCGCCAGACGTACCGGGTGGTTCGTGGACATAGAAACACATGGAAGTGACCATATCCCCACATATGTGAAGATCAGAGGTTTGTCGCCTCTCCAAGGTACGCGACACCATCCAAAGAGTGGACTGGACCAAATTTCATCGCTCATGACGAACATGATCAAGACAACAACACTC
>NC_051178.1:228130844-228277154 GCF_013339695.2 Rhipicephalus sanguineus
AGAAAGAAAAGTACACAAAAAGAGGGCAAAAATAGAATAAAGCATATAAATAATGTTATATGTAATATGCTTAAGCTGGTCGAATGTGAAGTAGTGCTAATCTATATGTGTGTCCTGTTCATAAAATTGATTCAGCATTCTCGGAATGAGACAGCACAGTCTATCTCCACCGTAGTTCGTTCTGCTGAGAGGCACATCCCGATATTCAAAATGCCTAGTGGTATAGCTACGCGCGTTTACTTTTAATTCAGCCAGGGTACGTAAACTATGAGTGTCTTTCTTAATTTTTTCGCAGTGCCAAACATAGTTTAAAATTATAGAGGTTGTCTAACTAATTAAGCCGTACTTCTTAAGTAACGATTCAGCTGAATAATTGGATGTAATGATGAATGATTCAGCATGTAATGTGTAGCTCGTGGTTCGACGTTTACTTCGGTACTCACGTTAGACACAGGGCGTCGCTTTAGCACTAATACTTACACTACGATGCGTAATGTAACAGTGGCGTCCACTCTTAGGGTGAAAACACGGCTCAGCGTGGCCGCTGGCCGCTCTCCGCGGAGCGCCATTGCATCCGGAGCGGCCGCGCATCGAATCAAAGCGGGCGCAGGCGCACATGAGACGCGGCTCTTGCTGTACTTCAGCCAAGCAAGGCGGCGCCACGGCCATGGCGGCTTCTACGGAGCGGGCGCGCTCCAGCGTTCTACACTGCCTTTATTACTGCAACAATATAGCAAACCACCTCACTTACCACCAATATAATCGGGGCATATCCAGGATTTGATGGTGTTGTGCACAGCTCGAAAATTGACTTAAGATACAAGACAGACAGAGGGAACAAAATAAAACCTTTTTTCACTCTCATTTGTCTACTTTCCTGAGACGATTTCGCGCTGTCGACATTACCATCATGTACTACAACTAATTTCCTCAAGCTTACATGCTTGTACACTACGTATACCTTGGACAGTTACTGCTCAGGGAGGTCCCGCTTAACCTTATATATCTTATCGTTTGTCTATAGTCTATCTTTCGCGGCACTTTTTAACACGAAAGTGTTTTATGCCGGGGTCCACCACGGCTCCACTGACGTATTTCCGTCACGGATATGACGTTGTAAAATATAAAGACTAACAGTGGGCAAAGAAAAAAACCAGAAGAAAAAGTTCCGTCACCGGGAATCGAACTTACGACCCCTCGCTCCGCAGCGGAAAACGATTCGGCCACGGACGGCGCGTTCTTCGCAATGCTAACGGCGAGCTATTTATATACACCATTTGCCGGTGGCGGTACTCAGAGATCGGTGTTACAGCGTGTTTTCGTTATCATTAGCGAGATGGCGCGAAGGGCTCGAAGAGCGTAGAGTAACTCTAAAAGAGCGCGCTTTAAAGGTCGTCGCCGTTGCGACGAGCGCCCGCGTCTACAGGGCGAGGTCGCTTGTGCGTGCGCTTATCTCGTGATCGCGGTGGCTTGTACTTCTCGCTTTGAGAGCGCGAAGGTCACTTGGCTCACTGCAGCGGCCGCTTTTGCGAAAGGAGCGCGGTGCTCACGCAGGAAAAGTTACAAATGTGACAGTTAGTTCGCGTTCATCCTGTGTATGTTCGTTCCGTGCGTCCTTTCTGCTTGAGCAGCGCGTTGCAAGTTTCGAGCTCCTTGCCGTTCTTCGCGTGACATTACAATTTGTTGCTGTAGCATTCATTCCTTCGCCCTTGGGGCGAAAAAAATGCGCAACAAACGCTCAACTACGTCTGTGAAGACACGTTTCACTTTCGTGTTATACCGATTCCCATGACAGAGGGATCAGCCATGTTTTTTCTAATATTGCGCTATTCATTTCTCGGTTTCTATTTTGCCACTTCTTGCTCAAGATTCTCCTCGTTCATCCGAGGTTCTTCAAGTTTGCGCACTAGCAAACTGCGGCTTTGGCTTCAGTAGAACTGAGAGTGGTCATTCGCATCTTGATTTACGCACTGCCGTTTACGGCTTTCGCTACAGCGTCCCAAGAAAAACACCACAGTGAAGGCGCAGTGCTTCTTTAGAGCCGCTTTAATTGTTATCTCGTAGAAAAGGATGAGCGAACGCAAGTATTTTTCGTACGTTACTTCACCTTCAGTGTGTACTGTGTTGGTGGTTGTTTAGCTTAACTTAGTTCCCGCGTAAACTTGCGATTCAGTGCCAGTGAGTGCGAGTGTTGCTGAGTGCGACGGAGGGAACTTTTGCAAAGAGAGGCTGTCGTAAATAAAAGCGGCCGCGTAAGGACGCGGTGCAGCAACAAAACTTTGAGGTGAGGCCTGATGCGACCCTTGGGAAACATTTTGTGCGAGCGTTGGTGTCCGGGCCCTCGCAGCTTCATCAGGCATTGTGCACTCTCGCAAGCCATTTGCATCACAATGGGAAGTGCAGTCGGGGTGAAAATTCTGCTAGCTTATATTGCTTCCAATGTACATGTTTCGACTTGTTAGTATTGTGACGGCGTGGCAGTCTTTGCTGACTTTTTTTTTTTTGTTCGTGATCTACAACTCACTACTCCTTGGTCGCGCATCGTAGAATAAAAAAGTAGGCTGTGCCGACTGCATAACTGGGGAGTGAGTCCACTTTTTTCCCCGCTAGAGGCGAAACACTTCCACAATTGCCTGCCGCTTTAACAGACGGTCTACCAGTGCTCGTATTAGGACTGGTTCACGTTCGAAGATTACTTTGCAAGTGAAGTCAAGAACGGTTAGCAAGGAAGGACCCGACATGGAGAAAAATACAAAGGCGTTCAATCAAATATCTTCTATTAACGAGGTTCTTCAGTAAGATCATATGGATAAGAGGGAATGATATAAAGAATACAAGAAAAAAAAGAAGATGACCTTATTTTAGGTCTGGCGGTTCCATGCCGTCAAATTCCAACAGGGTGGTTGCCCACCCAAGCTTCTATGTGCTTCGTTCTGCCGAGAAACTTGACCGGAAGTGCGCTTGTACCTAATTTACCGGTAGGTACCCGGCTGCAGAAAATTATGCAGTAACTCACACAAGCAACGTAAACTGTGTTGGAAAGTAATCGCTTGTTGCAACCAGGTGGTATATTTATATCGATTCTGAGAAACTGTCACCAACAATAATAATTATTGTACGGGTTTTACGTCCCAAACCACGACATGATTATGAGAGATGCCGTATATAGTCGAGGGCTCCGCAAATTTGGACCACCTGTGGAGACACTATCAGACAGCCTCAGAAACAATCCCGCGTTATCAGGGACAGCTGACGAAGCAACAACTGTGGCTTTGATGCCACTTTGCCTCGCTGACACTTCGCTCGCTCATTATAGAGGATGGAAGAACCAGCGACGCAGACTTTTTACCGCCAGAATCAAGTACGCCGGTACGAGATTGGGCGCTGCGTCGTCGCAAGGTCAACATTTCGTTATTGAGTTTATCCACTTTTATGTGTTGCTACCGCCTCGCTTCTTTGGTATTACAATAATTCAAACGAATCTCAATTGCGCTGGGATTCCGGTTAAAGATGGGTTAGGCTAAAACGGCAAAAGATCTTCGAGCCGCTGTTTTGGCACGGTATAAACGAGAATTAACAATAAGAGCAGCAGCGTGCACTTGCGAATCGCATCGAAATCCTCAGCACGTTCTTTACGCCGGTCATAACGCACGAAAGAAACGAAGAAATAGAGGGCGCTGCTGGAGAGAAACACTGATGCAGCGCAACTCTCGGTATTTGTCGCTCATGGCATTGCCTTTGTATCAGCGAAGTGAGGCAGCCAGTTTAGGCGACACAACGACGTTTCTTATTGCGCTGCCACCAATTCCATCCCCACGTCGCAAATACATAAAGGATAACAATAAGAATAAAAAGGAAAATGAGATATAAACACACAGGTGTGTATTTGCGTGGCCTATAACAACAGACGCCAAGCAAGGAGATCTTTTCGATTGCTTGCTCTCCTCCTCTTTTATTTCACTTCCTTGTCTACTTGGAACCAACACCCTTTTTTTCCCTCTTTCTTATCGCGAAGGACTTCTTTGTTTCTCATCTGTGTTTGCTTTATAGTGTGCACAATTCGAGCTCCTTACATTCCGAAGAAGCATTTATTGCTGTGCCTTTTCTCCCAGCCGGGAAGAAGTGCATCAGATTCTTCTCGAGAATGTTTGAATCAGCGCCGGTGTAGTGACTATCGGATGATGCAGAATCCAGAGTCGTTCTTTCCGGTAGTCGTTTCAAGCAGGCGTCGCCTAGTTCAGTGATGCGTTGAAGAAAGTGAAGGGGTTCTCTCTCAGACAAGAGAGAGGGACACGAATGAAGAGGAGGCAGAGAGCCTGGCGTGGAAGGTATGAAGTAGTCGTGTTTCAGAACTAAGTTTTAAAGAAAGGGAAATAAGCGGTGCTGCTTATCGAGGAGCTGCCCGCATGCCTTAGTTTTTGGAGCGACGTGAAAGAAACACAGGCATTGCTTCGTTGTGGCCGCGGATTTCTCGGTATTTGTTTTGTCGGCGGCACTTCGCAAAAAATAAAGAAAGAAAGAAAGAGAAAAGAAAAGAGCAAGCACATATGAGAGCTATGAAAAAACGATTTCTAGCTGCTTCGTCGACCAGGAGCGGTCTAACAACAACAAAAAAAAAGAAGAAGAAGATAGGAAACAGATTGCTCTGAAGGGTGTTCGTAGCGCTACTGACACGTAATTGGGCTGCTGAACAGTTGGGTGAATGTTTCTTGCATTGTTCATAGTTGAAATAAATCCTTTTCCATCGCATCCTTTCCCGTTTTCTGCAGAAACGGGAATAGATACGTAGCGAGCCAACTCGATATCGAAAGGCATGACTGGCTTCGTGTTCCTGGAAGTTTCATTTGTACATCGTTTAGTGCCTTCAACCACACCAATGGCGTGCTCCATTCTGACCGGTGTCAGTGCACGTTAAGAACACCAGATGGTCGAAATTTCCGGAACCCTCCGCTACGGCGTGCCTCATAATCATGTCGTGGTTTTGGCACGTAAAACCCAGGATATTATTATTATTATTATTATTATTATTATTATTATTATTATTATTATTATTATTATTATTATTATTATTATTATTATTATTATTATTATTATTATTATTATTTCACTTCTGACCGGAACGGTCAGCCTTCCGAGGAATGGCGGAAGTTAAGTGATATGCAGACAACACGCCGAAAGAAACACTCCCCTTACTTGGCAGCAGTGGTCGCCATGATTTGGCGTCAGACTCTTCGCCATACTTTTCTGTTCTCCGTTTGTCAATCCCAGCAGACACCGCTGTGCACAGCGACATCTTAATGCTATGTGACACATAACAACACTCGTATTCAGGTAAATAGATTACTGCTTCTCGATCACAATAGTACGCAGTGACATGTTCCATCTTAAGCATTTTATCGATATTCTCGAATAATGTAAGGCGAATGCATAGGAAGTTCACTGCGGTTGGATGTTTTATACGGTTACATGCGAAGCATTGCTTGGCGAACGAAAGGCACTTTGTCCGTTTCTATCTATCTATCTAGCCGCCTACGTCTGGATGCTCTTGCGGTCACCTCCTTAACTTTTCTTTTTGTTGTTGTCGACGTGATGTAAGGAGATGTTGGCGCACAAATAAGGCGCCGGTTACTCCTTAGCTCTTGGAGTACATAGGGCCCATAAACATAAAGTACATATGTACCAAAATTGGCACAGAAGGTAATAAAAATATGAAGAACATGGTTAACCGGCCATGATAACGTGACATGCCATATGCAGCTTTCCTGGACACATAACAACCAGCGCCCGCTTCGGTCGCGGCACGAAGCTAGTGCATTTTATGTGAAACAAGCGGTTTTTCGCAAATAGTAATGCGTACAGCTAGTACGTTGAAAACCGCAGAGCACAGAGAGCTACTAGAGACGAAAACGCACGATACGACTGCAGCGACCATGTTGCGGTAAGTTTCGGTTTTGTTCCCACAGCAAGACGGAGACTTTCACTGCGCAGTGATCACTAACGCCTTCTCAAAAGCAAAAAAAGAAAAGAAACACTTCGAACGAAATCAATTTGACGGGTTAGAAACCTTTACTGACCTATCCACACCATGAATGACCTGGGCATGCTTAGGCTAGGCCTGATCTTCGCTGACACAACGCATTTTCGACTGTGGAAGGAAATTGTGCAAACCATAGTTTCAGCAGCTCTCCAACAGAAATAGATGTAAGCTTCATAGGACGAAAAATGATGTCTGGCACTGCAGCAGATAGAGCGGGTAGTACAAAGCCCTTCGCTGAGGCGGGCGACGTTCATCTCGAGACGTCACAGCTTCTTGGGACTTTGTGATCAAAATGCAATCGTGTCAACGGCTACTACTTAAGGAAAAGCCAACAAGGAGCGGTGTCAGCTCGTGCGCGTACGCGCTGACCCCGCATATCACTTTAAAGGCGGTCTCCCACCTTCGTAATCATGGCTGTCCATGTATCTAGATTAGAGTGTGCGTCAGTCACTATAAGCCCACCCGAACTTGAGCACGCAGCGTGTGGGTCGAAGAAGCACGAAGTGACGGCTTCTACAGAATAGAACCTCCTACTCTTATTCGTGCTACAATAACCGATACACCGCTTTATTTCACTACCGGTGTGTCGAATAACACCAGCATGTCCCTGTCGCCGCGATGGAACCTGCAAGCTAACTTGGTGCCTTCTACTCAATATGCAAATTGAGTTTCGAAATTCCTTTTGGCGTTCCTTTCTTTCACGTATATTCGTTACGGTACTCGTCAAAGTGGGCGCCCCGAGACCTTGTTGCGCTTCTGGCACCAATCAAAGAAATATATGTCAGTGTCCGGTCTTCATTTTTGCGTGTTTTTCGGGAATATTATTCAAGTCACTATATTTGTCGCGAGCTTCCAGGTAGCGCGAGTGATCTTGAAAATTTACCCTTGGCGCCTACGTGAAAATTGAGTCCGGCAGGTTTCTTTGTGCGTTGGCGCGGAACCCATGATTAAAGTAGAGAATAGCGCGCATGTACTTGCGAAGCACGTAGCATTGAAACTGTCAGTTGGTGTGGTGTAGCTTTGGTAACGCCGACGACAAAGTAAGGCTTAGCTTGAGTAACCAGGCGGGATACTTTTGTTGATAACGTCAGCAATTGGTATGGAAGTTTTGCTATTTATAGATAGGAAGATGGAGCAAAGATGTTAATACATACATACAAAGAACTTTATTGAAGGACCAGAGGGACTGGTGTATGGAAGTCCTGAGACCCCATCAACCAGTCGGTGGCTCCATCCAGGTCGGCACCGGAAGATGAAGACCCTATCATTTTTTGGGGGGGAGGTAGGGGCGGGGCGGCTGGAGAGGGCTTCACGTCTCAAATCAAAACCACAATATGATTATGAGGAACGCCGTAGCGGAGGGCTCCGGTGATTTTGACCATTTGCTGTTCTTTACCGTGCACCTAAATCTAAGCACACCGGCTTCGCATTTCGCCTCCACCGAATCCCGGCCGCCGCGGCCGGGATTTGATCCCGCGACCTTCGGGTCAGCTGTCGAGCACCATAACCATTAGACCACCGTGACGGGTCGAGCACACGACGTTTGCCAGCACATATGGTAGGACTACAATAATACGTGTTTTTGGGCGAGCCTCGTTGCCCAGGTGTAATAATTTGTGAGGTTTTACGTGCGGAAACCGCGATATGATTATAAGGGACGCCGTTATGATTATAAGGGACGCCTTTACCGTGAACCTGAAGTGGAGGGCCACGGAAATTTCGACCACCATGGGTTTTTTAACGTGTACCTGAATTCGATGTGCGGGTTTCTAGCAACTGACCTCAATCAAAATGCGATCGCCGCTGATCAAACCAGCGACTTTCGGGTCAGCAGTCGAGCATCGTAAAGCCTGTACCGACACGGCGGCTGCCCGCGTGTTGTCTACAGACAACATGTCCGTGTTCTGTACAAAATATGTGGCGCGCAAGCAAGGTGCCCTCACGAAAATCAATCTTTTGAGCATATGTGTAGCGCTGTAAGACTGGCTATGGATTTGGACACCGTATTTATGAAATCTGATAATGTATATGGTTCAGTGCACCGATATTCTATGGTAAACAAATGATGCACATAAGCACCATTTAAGCGTGCATATGCAGAAACTATAGCGAACTCTTCGAGAGCAGACACTCTGCCCTCGAGGATTTTCGTGACTAGCCCAAATGTGAGGCCCAATTTTAATTCTTTTCTCTCTTTGTTGTACACAGAGATGCTACGGAACTGTCGCTTCTTTATCAAGTTTTGAAGGGTTCAGTCATTTGGATTTGAAGTTTTGAAAGGTTTAGTCATTTTTGAAGGGTTTAGTCATTAGTCATGGTCAAGCAGATCAATACGCGGCAGGAAATTAGGCATTTGCTCTATAACAGGCCTAATTTAGGACCTTTAGATTCCGTGCACAAAATTGACATGAATTAGATTGAGCATTTCGACGAAATAAATGCAGCTTAAATCGTAAAATTCGCTTGTAACGATTGTAAAGATCCCACGCCTTGTGGGAATTGAATTCATGCGAAGCAAGCAACCATTAGTTCTATGCTGCATTTTTTGGCTTTGAGCCATGCGTTACGAGGTGAATCGACGTGTTTTTGTAATGGAGGAGTTGTGTGCACATCGTGGGCTAACGAGGCACGCCGACTACACTGACATTTGGATGGTAACTTATGGTCTGACGTAGTATCAGCGTTTATGTTACAGCACAGAAGTCTCTGTTATCGAAACGAAGCGCACGCTTCGATGCGATGATGTGAATATTATACGTAACTTTCGTTAGGCCGGTGTCCAGCAACGCTTGAATATAGCTTGCTGAATCATAGCAACACAAATGTAATGTTCATTAGACTTCTATAAAAGCGAAGCCAACACTGGAACCACAATTGACGTTGCACCGACATTACGCCTGTATATGGTCTTTTTACAAACCATTTTCTATACTAGCGTGGCTCTGCGGTAGAATGCCACAGAGCCACGCAGATTACTTGGGTTGGATTCCTGCTGCGGTCCTAATTTTTATTCTTTCCATTCTTCGGGTCAACGCTGCCGATGTCGGTTTTTCTTAACACTCTCGCATTTAAATTACCAATGTCTATTCTCGCGTTCCTGGGTAGATATAAACTGTCAATCCCCTGTGGCGCATACCCGTACACCGCGGCCCGTGGTAAACGGGTATGTGCCACACGTGTCTGGAGGGAAGGGTTTGACGACGTACGCGACAGGATTTTCACGTTATTTATATCATGACCAAACAGTCACACTCATCACACCCTCTTACCCTCCCATGCCAGTTTTGGTCTACACTAAGTTAAGGAGGCGTTCCCGAGAGCCACCCACACGTAGGCAGCTAGACAGATAGATAGATACGTCGATAGAAACGCTCAAAGGTTTCGCTAATAAAAACTTGATTGCCTAATCTTGCGTAAATACGTATTTAATTAGCTTGATTATTCAACAACATACATTAGCTTTGTTGTGATAGGTTATCTTAATTAATTTGTAAAATACAGATATAAGAAACTCAATAGACGCCTTGCAAGGCATCTGAAACACATCCGATAGGAGAGGTTGGAGCGTAGTGTCGTCACGCTCCAACTGATGGCGCCACCGTCATATAAAATGACTATAGGATGCTGATCTTTCGTTTGCTGCGTGGGTTGAGGCCTTGTTGCAAAGGGAAAACCGTTCTGACAGAGCACGCGTGGTATCAATGCGTATTTTTTACAGGCGCTGGCGGTACGAATACAGAAAATCCTAATGGGTCATGTCATTTCTGTGCCCCTATTCGGCGGTCGTTTCCTTTAAATACAAGGAAATATTATTCGTGGTATAAACTAATGGGACTGGGAACAGATGTGGAAGAAAGTTAAGGAGGGCGCTGAACGCGTCATGATTGAATGGTGTATGCTTGAATGCAAGATTGTACTATGCAATAGACAGAACACATGGTTACGTTTTAATTAGAACTAGGTTAGCCTTTCTTGTTAGGCTTTCTTGTCTGCTAGTTCTAAATATTGTTGTGTAGCAAAAAAAAGTAGCCCTTAAAATGCCCCATCTTACAGTTACGTTTAGTAATACACGATGCACATAGAAAAAGTGGCTAGAAGTTCGCGGTATACACTTGGTAAAAAATAAAGACGATGGTTAGCTAGTACACGTCGTGAAGCAGACAGAAACCTACGACGATGTTGATTACGATGGCATTGCATTTCAGAGCCGCAGCTCGGACCTCGAGCTAAAGAACTTGCCTCGTTTGTTGGGAGTCTCAGTTCAGTCAGGAAAATTCACCGGGCTGTCTAACAAATCGGTAGGTGCGTCGGCGTGTTTTATTTTTCAGTGCCCGTGGGAGCTCTGAATTCAGAAGCGCGCTCCCTTGAAAAAATTTATAGCACAATATCAATACCCTAACCACTTGAACACAACGAAAGCTGCGGCAGGCAGGTTCGAGCTACTGGCGGGAACATGTAGATGAAACTTCTTCGCTACTGGCCATACGTTCCTTCATGATAGTGGTGGGCACCTTTCTAACAAGAAAGGCTAACCTAGTTCTAATTAAAACGTAACCATGTGTTCTGTCTATTGCATAGTACAATCTTGCATTCAAGCATACACCATTCAATCATGACGCGTTCAGCGCCCTCCTTAACTTTCTTCCACATCTGTTCCCAGTCCCATTAGTTTATACCACGAATAATATTTCCTTGTATTTAAAGGAAACGACCGCCGAATAGGGGCACAGAAATGACATGACCCATTAGGATTTTCTGTATTCGTACCGCCAGCGCCTGTAAAAAATACGCATTGATACCACGCGTGCTCTGTCAGAACGGTTTTCCCTTTGCAACAAGGCCTCAACCCACGCAGCAAACGAAAGATCAGCATCCTATAGTCATTTTATATGACGGTGGCGCCATCAGTTGGAGCGTGACGACACTACGCTCCAACCTCTCCTATCGGATGTGTTTCAGATGCCTTGCAAGGCGTCTATTGAGTTTCTTATATCTGTATTTTACAAATTAATTAAGATAACCTATCACAACAAAGCTAATGTATGTTGTTGAATAATCAAGCTAATTAAATACGTATTTACGCAAGATTAGGCAATCAAGTTTTTATTAGCGAAACCTTTGAGCGTTTCTATCGACGTATCTATCTATCTGTCTAGCTGCCTACGTGTGGGTGCTCTCGGGAACGCCTCCTTAACTTAGTGTAGACCAAAATTGGCATGGGAGGGTAAGAGGGTGTGATGAGTGTGACTGTTTGGTCATGATATAAATAACGTGAAAATCCTGTCGCGTACGTCGTCAAACCCTTCCCTCCAGACACGTGTGGCACATACCCGTTTACCACGGGCCGCGGTGTACGGGTATGCGCCACAGGGGATTGACAGTTTATATCTACCCAGGAACGCGAGAATAGACATTGGTAATTTAAATGCGAGAGTGTTAAGAAAAACCGACATCGGCAGCGTTGACCCGAAGAATGGAAAGAATAAAAATTAGGACCGCAGCAGGAATCCAACCCAAGTAATCTGCGTGGCTCTGTGGCATTCTACCGCAGAGCCACGCTAGTATAGAAAATGGTTTGTAAAAAGACCATATACAGGCGTAATGTCGGTGCAACGTCAATTGTGGTTCCAGTGTTGGCTTCGCTTTTATAGAAGTCTAATGAACATTACATTTGTGTTGCTATGATTCAGCAAGCTATATTCAAGCGTTGCTGGACACCGGCCTAACGAAAGTTACGTATAATATTCACATCATCGCATCGAAGCGTGCGCTTCGTTTCGATAACAGAGACTTCTGTGCTGTAACATAAACGCTGATACTACGTCAGACCATAAGTTACCATCCAAATGTCAGTGTAGTCGGCGTGCCTCGTTAGCCCACGATGTGCACACAACTCCTCCATTTACAAAAACACGTCGATTCACCTCGTAACGCATGGCTCAAAGCCAAAAAATGCAGCATAGAACTAATGGTTGCTTGCTTCGCATGAATTCAATTCCCACAAGGCGTGGGATCTTTACAATCGTTACAAGCGAATTTTACGATTTAAGCTGCATTTATTTCGTCGAAATGCTCAATCTAATTCATGTCAATTTTGTGCACGGAATCTAAAGGTCCTAAATTAGGCCTGTTATAGAGCAAATGCCTAATTTCCTGCCGCGTATTGATCTGCTTGACCATGACTAATGACTAAACCCTTCAAAAATGACTAAACCTTTCAAAACTTCAAATCCAAATGACTGAACCCTTCAAAACTTGATAAAGAAGCGACAGTTCCGTAGCATCTCTGTGTACAACAAAGAGAGAAAAGAATTAAAATTGGGCCTCACATTTGGGCTAGTCACGAAAATCCTCGAGGGCAGAGTGTCTGCTCTCGAAGAGTTCGCTATAGTTTCTGCATATGCACGCTTAAATGGTGCTTATGTGCATCATTTGTTTACCATAGAATATCGGTGCACTGAACCATATACATTATCAGATTTCATAAATACGGTGTCCAAATCCATAGCCAGTCTTACAGCGCTACACATATGCTCAAAAGATTGATTTTCGTGAGGGCACCTTGCTTGCGCGCCACATATTTTGTACAGAACACGGACATGTTGTCTGTAGACAACACGCGGGCAGCCGCCGTGTCGGTACAGGCTTTACGATGCTCGACTGCTGACCCGAAAGTCGCTGGTTTGATCAGCGGCGATCGCATTTTGATTGAGGTCAGTTGCTAGAAACCCGCACATCGAATTCAGGTACACGTTAAAAAACCCATGGTGGTCGAAATTTCCGTGGCCCTCCACTTCAGGTTCACGGTAAAGGCGTCCCTTATAATCATAACGGCGTCCCTTATAATCATATCGCGGTTTCCGCACGTAAAACCTCACAAATTATTACACCTGGGCAACGAGGCTCGCCCAAAAACACGTATTATTGTAGTCCTACCATATGTGCTGGCAAACGTCGTGTGCTCGACCCGTCACGGTGGTCTAATGGTTATGGTGCTCGACAGCTGACCCGAAGGTCGCGGGATCAAATCCCGGCCGCGGCGGCCGGGATTCGGTGGAGGCGAAATGCGAAGCCGGTGTGCTTAGATTTAGGTGCACGGTAAAGAACAGCAAATGGTCAAAATCACCGGAGCCCTCCGCTACGGCGTTCCTCATAATCATATTGTGGTTTTGATTTGAGACGTGAAGCCCTCTCCAGCCGCCCCGCCCCTACCTCCCCCCCAAAAAATGATAGGGTCTTCATCTTCCGGTGCCGACCTGGATGGAGCCACCGACTGGTTGATGGGGTCTCAGGACTTCCATACACCAGTCCCTCTGGTCCTTCAATAAGTTCTTTGTATGTATGTATTAACATCTTTGCTCCATCTTCCTATCTATAAATAGCAAAACTTCCATACCAATTGCTGACGTTATCAACAAAAGTATCCCGCCTGGTTACTCAAGCTAAGCCTTACTTTGTCGTCGGCGTTTACCAAAGCTACACCACACCAACTGACAGTTTCAATGCTACGTGCTTCGCAAGTACATGGGCGTTATTGTCCACTTTAATCATGGATTCTGCGCCAAAGCGCAAAGAAACCTGCCGGACTCAATTTTCACGTAGGCGCCAAGGGTAAATTTTCAAGATCACTCGCGCTACCTGAAAGCTCGCGACAAATATAGTGACTTGAATAATATTCTCGAAAAACACGCAAAAATGAAGACCGGACACTGACATATATTTCTTTGATTGGTGCCAGAAGCGCAACAAGGTCTCGGGGCGCCCACTTTGACGAGTACCGTAACGAATATACGTGAAAGAAAGGAACGCCAAAAGGAATTTCGAAACTCAATTTGCATATTGAGTAGAAGGCACCAAGTTAGCTTGCAGGTTCCATCGCGGCGACAGGGACATGCTGGTGTTATTCGACACACCGGTAGTGAAATAAAGCGGTGTATCGGTTATTGTAGCACGAATAAGAGTAGGAGGTTCTATTCTGTAGAAGCCGTCACTTCGTGCTTCTTCGACCCACACGCTGCGTGCTCAAGTTCGGGTGGGCTTATAGTGACTGACGCACACTCTAATCTAGATACATGACAGCCATGATTACGAAGGTGGGAGACCGCCTTTAAAGTGATATGCGGGGTCAGCGCGTACGCGCACGAGCTGACACCGCTCCTTGTTGGCTTTTCCTTAAGTAGTAGCCGTTGACACGATTGCATTTTGATCACAAAGTCCCAAGAAGCTGTGACGTCTCGAGATGAACGTCGCCCGCCTCAGCGAAGGGCTTTGTACTACCCGCTCTATCTGCTGCAGTGCCAGACATCATTTTTCGTCCTATGAAGCTTACATCTATTTCTGTTGGAGAGCTGCTGAAACTATGGTTTGCACAATTTCCTTCCACAGTCGAAAATGCGTTGTGTCAGCGAAGATCAGGCCTAGCCTAAGCATGCCCAGGTCATTCATGGTGTGGATAGGTCAGTAAAGGTTTCTAACCCGTCAAATTGATTTCGTTCGAAGTGTTTCTTTTCTTTTTTTGCTTTTGAGAAGGCGGTTAGTGATCACTGCGCAGTGAAAGTCTCCGTCTTGCTGTGGGAACAAAACCGAATCTTACCGCAACATGGTCACTGCAGTCGTATCGTGCGTTTTCGTCCCTAGAAGCTGTCTGTGCTCTGCGGTTTTCAACGTACTAGCTGTACGCATTACTATTTGCGAAAAACCGCTTGTTTCACATAAAATGCACTAGCTTCGTGCCGCGACCGAAGCGGGCGCTGGTTGTTATGTGTCCAGGAAAGCTGCATATGGCATGTCACGTTATCATGGCCGGTTAACCATGTTCTTCATATTTTTATTACCTTCTGTGCCAATTTTGGTACATATGTACTTTATGTTTATGGGCCCTATGTACTCCAAGAGCTAAGGAGTAACCGGCGCCTTATTTGTGCGCCAACATCTCCTTACATCACGTCGACAACAACAAAAAGAAAAGTTAAGGAGGTGACCGCAAGAGCATCCAGACGTAGGCGGCTAGATAGATAGATAGAAACGGACAAAGTGCCTTTCGTTCGCCAAGCAATGCTTCGCATGTAACCGTATAAAACATCCAACCGCAGTGAACTTCCTATGCATTCGCCTTACATTATTCGAGAATATCGATAAAATGCTTAAGATGGAACATGTCACTGCGTACTATTGTGATCGAGAAGCAGTAATCTATTTACCTGAATACGAGTGTTGTTATGTGTCACATAGCATTAAGATGTCGCTGTGCACAGCGGTGTCTGCTGGGATTGACAAACGGAGAACAGAAAAGTATGGCGAAGAGTCTGACGCCAAATCATGGCGACCACTGCTGCCAAGTAAAGGGGAGTGTTTCTTTCGGCGTGTTGTCTGCATATCACTTAACTTCCGCCATTCCTCGGAAGGCTGACCGTTCCGGTCAGAAGTGAAATAATAATAATAATAATAATAATAATAATAATAATAATAATAATAATAATAATAATAATAATAATAATAATAATAATAATAATAATAATAATAATATCCTGGGTTTTACGTGCCAAAACCACGACATGATTATGAGGCACGCCGTAGCGGAGGGTTCCGGAAATTTCGACCATCTGGTGTTCTTTAACGTGCACTGACACCGGTCAGAATGGAGCACGCCATTGGTGTGGTTGAAGGCACTAAACGATGTACAAATGAAACTTCCAGGAACACGAAGCCAGTCATGCCTTTCGATATCGAGTTGGCTCGCTACGTATCTATTCCCGTTTTCTGCAGAAAACGGGAAAGGATGCGATGGAAAAGGATTTATTTCAACTATGAACAATGCAAGAAACATTCACCCAACTTGTTCAGCAGCCCAATTACGTGTCAGTAGCGCTACGAACACCCTTCAGAGCAATCTGTTTCCTATCTTCTTCTTCTTTTTTTTGTTGTTGTTAGACCGCTCCTGGTCGACGAAGCAGCTAGGAAATCGTTTTTCATAGCTCTCATATGTGCTTGCTCTTTTCTTTTCTCTTTCTTTCTTTCTTTATTTTTTTGCGAAGTGCCGCCGACAAACAAATACCGAGAAATCCGCGGCCACAACGAAGCAATGCCTGTGTTTCTTTCACGTCGCTCCAAAAACTAAGGCATGCGGGCAGCTCCTCGATAAGCAGCACCGCTTATTTCCCTTTCTTTAAAACTTAGTTTCTGAAACACGACTACTTCATACCTTCCACGCCAGGCTCTCTGCCTCCTCTTCATTCGTGTCCCTCTCTCTTGTCTGAGAGAGAACCCCTTCACTTTCTTCAACGCATCACTGAACTAGGCGACGCCTGCTTGAAACGACTACCGGAAAGAACGACTCTGGATTCTGCATCATCCGATAGTCACTACACCGGCGCTGATTCAAACATTCTCGAGAAGAATCTGATGCACTTCTTCCCGGCTGGGAGAAAAGGCACAGCAATAAATGCTTCTTCGGAATGTAAGGAGCTCGAATTGTGCACACTATAAAGCAAACACAGATGAGAAACAAAGAAGTCCTTCGCGATAAGAAAGAGGGAAAAAAAGGGTGTTGGTTCCAAGTAGACAAGGAAGTGAAATAAAAGAGGAGGAGAGCAAGCAATCGAAAAGATCTCCTTGCTTGGCGTCTGTTGTTATAGGCCACGCAAATACACACCTTGTGTGTTTATATCTCATTTTCCTTTTTATTCTTATTGTTATCCTTTATGTATTTGCGACGTGGGGATGGAATTGGTGGCAGCGCAATAAGAAACGTCGTTGTGTCGCCTAAACTGGCTGCCTCACTTCGCTGATACAAAGGCAATGCCATGAGCGACAAATACCGAGAGTTGCGCTGCATCAGTGTTTCTCTCCAGCAGCGCCCTCTATTTCTTCGTTTCTTTCGTGCGTTATGACCGGCGTAAAGAACGTGCTGAGGATTTCGATGCGATTCGCAAGTGCACGCTGCTGCTCTTATTGTTAATTCTCGTTTATACCGTGCCAAAACAGCGGCTCGAAGATCTTTTGCCGTTTTAGCCTAACCCATCTTTAACCGGAATCCAGCGCAATTGAGATTCGTTTGAATTATTGTAATACCAAAGAAGCGAGGCGGTAGCAACACATAAAAGTGGATAAACTCAATAACGAAATGTTGACCTTGCGACGACGCAGCGCCCAATCTCGTACCGGCGTACTTGATTCTGGCGGTAAAAGTCTGCGTCGCTGGTTCTTCCATCCTCTATAATGAGCGAGCGAAGTGTCAGCGAGGCAAAGTGGCATCAAAGCCACAGTGTTGCTTCGTCAGCTGTCCCTGATAACGCGGGATTGTTTCTGAGGCTGTCTGATAGTGTCTCCACAGGTGGTCCAAATTTGCGGAGCCCTCGACTATATACGGCATCTCTCATAATCATGTCGTGGTTTTGGGACGTAAAACCCGTACAATAATTATTATTGTTGGTGACAGTTTCTCAGAATCGATATAAATATACCACCTGGTTGCAACAAGCGATTACTTTCCAACACCGTTTACGTTGCTTGTGTGAGTTACTGCATAATTTCTGCAGCCGGGTACCTACCGGTAAATTAGGTACAAGCGCACTTCCGGTCAAGTTCTCGGCAGAACGAAGCACATAGAAGCTTGGGTGGGCAACCACCCTGTTGGAATTTGACGGCATGGAACCGCCAGACCTAAAAATAAGGTCATCTTCTTTTTTTTCTTGTATTCTTTATATCATTCCCTCTTATCCATATGATCTTACTGAAGAACCTCGTTAATAGAAGATATTTGATTGAACGCCTTTGTATTTTCTCCATGTCGGGTCCTTCCTTGCTAACCGTTCTTGACTTCACTTGCAAAGTAATCTTCGAACGTGAACCAGTCCTAATACGAGCACTGGTAGACCGTTGTTAAAGCGGCAGGCAATTGTGGAAGTGTTTCGCCTCTAGCGGGGAAAAAAGTGGACTCACTCCCCAGTTATGCAGTCGGCACAGCCTACTTTTTTATTTCTACGATGCGCGACCAAGGAGTAGTGAGTTGTAGATCACGAACAAAAAAAAAAAGTCAGCAAAGACTGCCACGCCGTCACAATACTAACAAGTCGAAACATTTACATTGGAAGCAATATAAGCTAGCAGAATTTCAACCCCGACTGCACTTCCCATTGTGATGCAAATGGCTTGCGAGAGTGCACAATGCCTGATGAAGCTCGCGAGGCCCGGACACCAACGCTCGCACAAATGTTTCCCAAGGGTCGCATCAGGCCTCACCTCAAAGTGTTTGTTGCTGCAACCGCGTCTTACGCGGCCGCTTTTATTTACGACAGCCTCTCTTTGCAAAGTTCCCTCCGTCGCACTCAGCAACACTCGCACTCACTGGCACTGAATCGCAAGTTTACGCGGGAACTAAGTTAAGCTAAACAACCACCAACACAGTACACACTGAAGGTGAAGTAACGTACGAAAAATACTGCGTTCGCTCATCCTTTTCTACGAGATAACAATTAAAGCGGCTCTAAAGAAGCACTGCGCCTTCACTGTGGTGTTTTTCTTGGGACGCTGTAGCGAAAGCCGTAAACGGCAGTGCGTAAATCAAGATGCGAATGACCACTCTCAGTTCTACTGAAGCCAAAGCCGCAGTTTGCTAGTGCGCAAACTTGAAGAACCTCGGATGAACGAGGAGAATCTTGAGCAAGAAGTGGCAAAATAGAAACCGAGAAATGAATAGCGCAATATTAGAAAAAACATGGCTGATCCCTCTGTCATGGGAATCGGTATAACACGAAAGTGAAACGTGTCTTCACAGACGTAGTTGAGCGTTTGTTGCGCATTTTTTTCGCCCCAAGGGCGAAGGAATGAATGCTACAGCAACAAATTGTAATGTCACGCGAAGAACGGCAAGGAGCTCGAAACTTGCAACGCGCTGCTCAAGCAGAAAGGACGCACGGAACGAACATACACAGGATGAACGCGAACTAACTGTCACATTTGTAACTTTTCCTGCGTGAGCACCGCGCTCCTTTCGCAAAAGCGGCCGCTGCAGTGAGCCAAGTGACCTTCGCGCTCTCAAAGCGAGAAGTACAAGCCACCGCGATCACGAGATAAGCGCACGCACAAGCGACCTCGCCCTGTAGACGCGGGCGCTCGTCGCAACGGCGACGACCTTTAAAGCGCGCTCTTTTAGAGTTACTCTACGCTCTTCGAGCCCTTCGCGCCATCTCGCTAATGATAACGAAAACACGCTGTAACACCGATCTCTGAGTACCGCCACCGGCAAATGGTGTATATAAATAGCTCGCCGTTAGCATTGCGAAGAACGCGCCGTCCGTGGCCGAATCGTTTTCCGCTGCGGAGCGAGGGGTCGTAAGTTCGATTCCCGGTGACGGAACTTTTTCTTCTGGTTTTTTTCTTTGCCCACTGTTAGTCTTTATATTTTACAACGTCATATCCGTGACGGAAATACGTCAGTGGAGCCGTGGTGGACCCCGGCATAAAACACTTTCGTGTTAAAAAGTGCCGCGAAAGATAGACTATAGACAAACGATAAGATATATAAGGTTAAGCGGGACCTCCCTGAGCAGTAACTGTCCAAGGTATACGTAGTGTACAAGCATGTAAGCTTGAGGAAATTAGTTGTAGTACATGATGGTAATGTCGACAGCGCGAAATCGTCTCAGGAAAGTAGACAAATGAGAGTGAAAAAAGGTTTATTCTGTTCCCTCTGTTCTGTCTTTTATCTTAAGTCAATTTTCGAGCTGTGCACACCACCATCAAATCCTGGATATGCACCGAGTTATATTTGGTGGTAAGTGAGGTGTTTGCTATATTGTTGCAGTACTAATAAAGGCAGTGTAAGAAGCGCTGGAGCGCGCCGCTCCGTAGAAGCCGCCATGGCCGTGGCGCCGCCCTTGCTTGGCTGAAGTACAGCAAGAGCCGCGTGCTCATGTGCGCCTGCGCCGCTTTGATTCGATGCGCGGCCGCTCCGGATGCAATGGCGCTCCGCGGAGAGCGGCCAGCGGCCACGCTGAGCCGTGTTCACCCTAAGAGTGGACGCCACTGTACATTAACGCATCGTAGTGTAAAGTATTAGTGCTAAAGCTGACGCCCGTGTTCTAACGTGAGTACCGAAGTAACGTCGAACCACGAGCTACACATTACATGCTGAATCATTCATCATTACATGCCAATTATTCAGCTGAATCGTTACTTAAGAAGTACGGCTTAATTAGTTTAGACAACCTCTATAATTTTAAACTATGTTTGGCACTGCGAAATAAAATTAAGAAAGACACTCATAGTTTACGTACCCTGGCTGAATTAAAAGTAAACGCGCGTAGCTATACCACTAGGCATTTTGAATATCGGGATGTGCCTCTCAGCAGAACGAACTACGGTGGAGATAGACTGTGCTGTCTCATTCCGAGAATGCTGAATCAATTTTATGAACAGGACACACATATAGATTAGGCTACTTCACATTCGACCAGCTTAAGCAATATTACATATAACATTAATTATATGCTTTATTCTATTTTTTGCCCTCTTTTTTGTGACTTTTCTTTCTTACTCTTATTCTGAAATAAACTGAAAAGTTTCACAATTTGTCTACTGTATAAGGGTGCATGCAGGATCATGAACTATTTATTCTGTGTATTGTTTTCTTTTATATTTTGTACCATATTTCTCGATGATAATAGTGTGCAAACTTGTTATTTTAATGATTTGTATATATAATTTTTATATATTCTATTGATGTCTGCATGTCTGTGGCCAAATGCTGACCGAAGTCCAAGATACACGGGGTGAGAGCTTTGTCAAGCTGCCTAAAAGCAGCTTTTCCTCTCACTCCTCATGATCTGTACTGCTCATGAAATAAACATCTATTCTATTCTATTCTATTCTATTCTATTCTATTCTATTCTATGTGTAGTCGACATCCCTGGCCAGCCCGCGATATGCGCATAACTACTCAATTTACTCAGAGACGTCGATTCACCTCGTAACGCATGGCTCAGTGCTAAAAATCCGGCATACGTTGCTGCTCGCTGTGTCCTTCGCATGAAATTCATCCCCGAAATACGTGAGATCTATACCGCACTTTGTTCATTTCATTTCTCATGCTCTAATCGGATGTTCTTAGGGTGCCTTATCCTATTGTCACAATTAATGGCGCATAGACCGTGATGACCTTCCAGGAATGTCTCATTTAGAGTCGTTTAAACTGTTATGACGTCGTATAGAAAAGGATTAACATGCACTCTCTGAAAGCATACACCTTCAACATAGCTTTCACTGCCATTTAGATTTGAAATACTCAAACGTATCGATAGTTTTATTGTGCAATATTTTCTTTAGCCAAGTTGTAGCGCAATGAAGAACATTCGCTCAACAGAGATAGCTCCAAGTGCTAAACGCAGAAAAACAGATGGCTGCAACAACGAAAGCATGAAAATGAGAATCTCGTACGTGTCACTATAGTATAAACAATCCTAGAAGAGGCGGTAAATGGACTTTACTTTTATTGTCCCAGTGCGGTGCGAAAGAAATCGTTTTGATTAAGGCATGTGTTTCATTGCTTTGTTGTGTTCATGTCAGTATTATAACGGTATTTATATGGGTATTTAACGCCAGAATGTGTGTGAGAATTTTGTTTTGTTCTGTTTTTTGCAAGACGACCTTTTTCTGATAAAATATGAAAGTGTGCCATAAAAACTGAAGCCCTGGATAAGAACACTTCACGCGGTCGAAGGAAAGTTTTAACTGCTCCTATATGCATTTAAATTGTTTTTAGCCACTTGCTTTGGTCGCTCGGTACTATGCATAAAATGTATATTACTATGCTACCGCAATAAAGACTCAGGATACGCGGTGGCCACGTGCCAGATTTATCGGGGCAGAAAGGCGCATTCGGTTCGCTGTAAATTTTACAAACGGTAAAACTGCATCGCAGGGGAGGACATCAAAATACCCTCGGAGAAATTTCGTCTCGAAGTTTCACATCGCGACAATTCTGCCAGCGAGGTCGGACAAAAGGCAAACTTAATGTCTGAGGTCGTTTAGTCGAGGAAACTGGCCAACGAATGGCACGTGCTTGACAAGATATCAAGGGAACTCGCGATTTGAGTATGCATATACCGAAGGATAACCTAAACCTACAACTGCCAACGCGAGATAAAGACGATCGCATTTAACCCTTCTGCTACAGTAAAATATTTACTATTTCACGTAGACTTGAAGGCTCTTCTTCATCTTTTATGCACTGCCATCTCAAAAAGACTTTTCTTCTCCTGTATGCAGATGTGTTAGGAGGAAGAAGGGAGTTTTTCTTTGCCAGAGAGCCCCGACTTCTATTAAGCTGGCGTTACGAGAAATGTCACTGGAATATTTAACTCGCATTCGCTTATGCTGAGTTTCAACGCATAGTGTATGCCACAGAAGTATATTCCAGCACTGAACATTCAAAGCACATACTCATTTCATGTACTTTGAACTGATGCGACGGCCCCGTATTTTGGAGCTTTAAGCGCAGGGAGAAGTTCAGCGAAAACGTATGCATTGAACTCTACAACTGCAGCGCGTACACGGTTGGAAAACAATTGCTGATTTCATGGATTTTTCTTCTTTTTTCTCCACATATGTCCATTTCCTTTGATCAATGTTTTACTTCTTATTCAACCTCGCGTCACAATGGTTATTTTTGTATCTTTTCGCAAGAGTAGGCTGTACGTTGCATGCAATATTCCGAGTAGATTAAAATTCCTCTAAATTTTAGAATATTCGGTATAGGGAGGTGATTTTCCTGAGATTGACGGCTAGATAAGCATCCTTGGCACCTACTGAAAAATTCCCCTTTTCTTCTCGAGATCGTAACAATAAATGCAATGATAAAATGCCAGCAAATAAACCATCTCACAATTACTGTCGACATTGATGCGATGAGCACTGAAGCGGGCTTGACGTGTTGCCAGTATGAGGCGTTACTGAAGCTTGACTCCACTTTTGCACATCTCTGTCTACACGCTGCGCCATCTAGCGCTGCTGCCGCAAGATTAGATGTGAAGTCCTTGGTGTGGCCCCCGGGATCGCTATGGTGACGAACCGGTGAGTATGAGCCGTAATCTGCAACCGGGCACCACTATAGCGCTTTTTTGTGGACAAGTTGGGCCCTGTAGTGGTCCACTAATAAACCAAAGCACGCCCTCCGAAATGCATGGCGCGTCAGTGCGTGCGTGTCATGCACGACTCATGAAGGAAAGAAACATAATACTATCAGTTGACTTGAACGGGTGTTCTTGAAGCCAAGAAAACTGAAAAAAACATAGTCCAGTTACTTTTGCAGCTTTGAAAATAATTTTAACTACAAAACTTTGTATGGTGTTGTCGTTAGTGTTAGCTAATTGCATTTGAGGTATTATCGTGTCCAGGTAGAGAAGTACGTACATCAAGTCAATTGTGAACTCGCGATTTCGTTCCGTGAAAATGCGCTGTAGGTTTTATTATTTTTATTATTATTGCGTCCACTAAATACAGAGCTTAGTTATTCAATATATTTCTATGTCTTCGGTTCAAAAGAACGTTCACTCATGCTTCGCCTTTTCTTCGCTCTTCTTTTCTGCGAAATAGATACCAGTCAAGTTTATTCCATATTAATGTATGGATTTATTTCGCCTACGTTATCTTCTGTTTGAAGACAAAACTAGCCTTCCATTTCCTGGGGTCGTCTCCGACACAGTGCCGTTAAACAATCATGTATGCGATAGCTCGCTTTCTGTTTCGTGAATATGAGTTCACTATTTGTAGATTTTAAATTTATGCAAGAAATATTTCTTGTGAGGCCGCTTTCCTCTGTGCGTTCGTTTTATGTATTCCCGAATATCTCAACAGCGGCTGCAAAATCTATAAAAATACAACGTAAAGCACGCGCTCGTGAAACGTGCAATTAGCTTTTTTCATGAGTTTTGCTAATATTGTTTCTTTATTCCAGATGATTGGGCCTATTGCAACTGAAACGCAATATTGAGAAACAATTTTCGCGTCACAACGAGCAAACCACTGATTATCCACAAGAAGTATTACCCTGTTCATGCTTCAAATTTTCTTCCACGACCTTCCGCTTTACTGGCGTATTGATGCTTTGTCTGACTCGGCTCATATAATCTTTCTTTATGGTTGGTCTGCGTAGAACGCCGGACTGTATTTCTCAGCAACACAGTTTCATGTTTCTCTTTCGCTTGTAGACTTCCTACTGTATTATCCAGCACCGAGGCGGCAGCATTTCACGTTAGTGACAGGCCCCGTTCTGACATTTGCTCGCTGTCCATATACCACGAGACAATCGTAACTTACCGTAGGGTCAGGCTTATCGCAACGTCCTTTCAACGAAGCCAGCAAAACAACCTGGTTTCACCGCGCGTGACATAACGTACCTTCCTTGGTTACGCTCGACCTCCCCCCTCAATATGTAGGTGCAACAAAAATTAGTTTCGCGAATACAAAGTTTGCCGAAAACGCCGAACATGAATAACGCAAGAAACGCAATTCGTTCCGCCGACGCTGATCTAATGGCAAGTGATAGGTGCACGCCAGGGAACCGCATCCGCTGTCTGACACTTCCATGCTTGTTTCGTTAAGTTTGGGGCTGCACGCCTGGTAGTCATGCCTCTGTTTTTTCGGTTAAAGCCTACCGCGGCTGTCGCAGCAGAAGCGACGCTTCGGCGAAGCGCTGCCGTTCCGCTTGGCACGTAATAACGACGGATGCTTCCGGGTTGCGGTCTTTGCCTCAATACGCGAGAGTGTGCGCCAGCCGACGCTCGCTTCACTCGCTGTCCTGCTCAGGGTAGTCGATGCTGCAGCGGTGGCTCTTTCTCACTCTCGTGTCGCCGAACGTTATTTCTTCGTTGTGAAGCAACAGACGTTTTCCACAGAAATTATTCTAGGCATCTATACGGCCGGCCTAGCTTACCAATCTTCACGGCTGCTTCGCTTATCATTTATTCAATACTTGGCTTACGCACTGCAGAGCGAACATACGGACAACACTGCAGCATGTCGTCGGCCGAAATATGGATTAGTGGCAAACTACGACGTTCTAAGTTTATTACTATGTGCAATCATCTTCAGAGGTGCACTTAGTCAACACAGACACACTGTTCCACGAAAAACAGGAAGAATAAGTAAAGTTGGGGTAGTGCGTAGAACCTCGTCACTGCTCTAGCGTTTGTAAGTAAGGGTTATCTATGCAAGTGTATAGTAAGTAAGTAAGTGTGTACGAATAAAATACAGGACAGACGACGTCGAGCGCAAGCTGCGCTCGACGTCGTCTGTGCTGTATTTTATTCGTTCTGTACTGTGTCTGAGTTAACTAAGCACACCTTTGAAGATGAATGCAAACCAACTGGCCCATCTTATAGCTCGCAACTATGCGTAACTTCGATATACATAGAACGCGACTTTTGGACAAAAATGAAGTCGTAATATACAAATAGCTTCTACCAATGTTCCTTTTTTCACTTTTCCGTAGTATACACTTACGTGCAAACAATACAGCAGTGACGATGTCCTACGCACTGCCCTGGTTTTGCCGATTCTTTTTGTTCTTCGTCGAACAGCAAACCCACCTTTGGTGCCTGTTCTATACACGGACAAATCTTTCCCGGTAGACAAGGAGGCGCGACATCCGCCTAGCACTGTGGGTTGATTATACGCACCACGTTATGTAACACCGATGTGCGGACTCGCACGGACAGTACACAGAAGGAAAGGTTTTATCAGTTTTACGCTAGGCGGCGCGACCAGTGAGGGTGCGAAGAAAAAACGTAAAAACGAGCCGAGCTTTCTTTTTTTCTTTTTTCTTTTTTGTGTGTGGCTACAGAGAAAGATTGCATTAGACGAAGGACAGAGGGGGCGTGGCGGTGCCCGAGTCTCTGACAGAAAGGACAAAGTGCCCGGTGGTCCGGACTTCCGATATATTGCCGGCCGAAGGAAAGCATCACTCGTTGTTTGAGTGTCTAAGTTCCCGCAGAAGATGAAGCAAAAATGAACAGAGCGCTAGCTTCATTTGACGCCTCTATCACTGTGTTTGTTTTCATTCGTGCCATATACTACCAAGTCTCCTGAGCCTGAGGCCTAGGGAAGACGTTGGCAGGAGCATCGCAGATGGAATCAACAGCAAGGCTGGCTCTGCCTAGCTACTCATCTTCATGATGCAAATGGCACGCACGTTTACAGATGATGCTCATCGCGCCGACGAGATCACGAGAGAATTGAGCATACTCTGCAGCAGTGGTTGTCGCCGACATTTTGATGACGAAATCTCCTGTACCCTACAAATTTCGGGACTCTGTTTTTGTGCCTCATTTTGAGTTAATCTTTAATATTTACTCTTTTGTTTCAGAAATGTTGGCGTTCCCATCGAAAGCTGGTTCGCAAATGGTTGCGTTAATACTCTCGGCAGTGTGCATTAGAGGTACGGTTCCGAGAAATCTGCGAGATCGCGCGAGCAGTCTTTTTTGCCATGGCGCATGATTGATGCGCCGGGTAAGCGAGCTCGATGCTTTTCCTTCTGCCTTTCTGCTTCCTTCCTTCGTTGCACGTTCTGATAATGAGCGTTGAATGGCACGAAACTAGCGTGAGATTGCGCACGCAAATGAATGAACAAGAAGCCTTCCTTAAAAATTTTCTTCTAATGTACTGTTGCCTTGCGGGAAAAAAATATTCGGTATTTAATCACAAGAAACGCACCCATTTTAAGCACTTGAAAAAAGATAAAGAAGCTTTTTTTTTTCTATAAGTGTGCTTATACTTATACTATAATCGTGAAAATAACTACATTTTCTACCAAAATACACATAAATTGCCGGGTTCCCTTTTTTTGAGGGTGACTGAAGCACGCCTACTTGCCCAGATTGCTCTGACCATCCCTAAAGCCCCAAGCGCGGGTCGGCCAAAGCGCGATAAGCCTATATACAGCACAATATGTCCGTATTCGGTACTCCCAACTCATTTGGACACATGGCTCTCGTGCGCTAACAGGCAGAGTTTTTAGAACGCCGCGCTTCTGAATGCGCTTCACTCGATCGCATTCCGAAACAACTTTCATTCTGACTCTCTTCGTGAAAAAGCTGGCGCACACTGAATGTATATTTCGCTTACAATACAGTATAATTTTCGCCCGAATGTAGCGCGCTTCCGCAGGTTCCATCCGAACGCCGGGGATTCCGGTGAAAACAGCGCGTGGGGCTCATTTGTGACGTTGACTGGACGGAATGTGTAGCAAATCGAGACTTTTGCGATGAAATGAAACAAAAGTGATACGTCTGCGTACGTTGCACCCTCGCTATGTGTGCCATTTTCGATAAATAAAGCATACAAATCTTGCGCCACATTCGAGGTTTCTACTCGATAAAAAGCTTTGCATGAGCAGCTCGCCATCGAAGTTCCCAAGTACGAAGGCTATAAAGCATGTTAAGATTCAGGTCATTCGATTGTATAGTGTACTGGTAATTACAAAATATTAGCACTGCAGCGCCGGCGCAAATGTTGTTTCGAGGTCTGACACATTTCTGACAAGGGTTTTATGGTAAGGCGCTGCCTATCACGGCCCGCATGATCAACCATTGAATTGATCACAAATCAAGGTAGCGTAATCCTCATGCAAGCAAAAAAGTTGTCAGCTATTCGATTGCAATGCTATGCTACAGCAAAAGTCGTACGAATTTCGCAGTAGCAAAGCTTCCCAACTGACAAAAAAAACTCATCTTGATCCGAAGTTCGAACGCGACCCCGAAAGTTTTCGACCAACAAGGACGCATTTCTCATTGATTGGGAAGATTTATTTGTGAAAATTTTGTAAGAATTTCATTGTTGTGCCCCGCTGAAAACAGAGAACATAAAATTTTTTTTCTTTTCAGCTAGATTTTGTGTGGCTGCAGTACGCGTCTTTGAAGAACACCAGCCTTTATCGAAAGTTTATACGGTAACGTTGATAGGAATACGTTTCACAGTCGCAAATCTACCGAACACGAGATGTTTTTATCAAGTTCGTGAAGGCAAGTTCCTCATCTCCTACCGTAACACAATTCCTACTTCCATCCAAATTCATCCTCGCCTCTGTCTGAAACGAACCCCTAACAAACGCCTGCTTGAATTTTTTCGGAATAAACAATGGAAATTCCACCCAAATTTGATTATAGCCTACGTCACTTACAATGATATGGATGAACTCGCCATGGTTAGAAACGTTCTCGGATCTGTGTTCAAAAGCAGACCCGACACTTCGTTAAGATCTCTCGGTAGAGACACGCATGACAAGGTCTCGACGGGGCTCTCATTCGGTTCCTCCCTGAATAACGAGCGCCCGGGAATCCGATTTCGCAAAGTCGGCTCGCCTTTCCCTAAAAAGAAGGCTCGCTTCCGGGTCCTGAAATACAGAATGGCCTTAGTCTTCCCTGTTCGGACTCGAAAGCTTCGAGAGATGTCTGTAAATGATCACCGCTATACAACAGACAATGCGTATATCTACGTGAGGCAGTAGAAATTAAAGAAGACCGTCTTGCTTTATCTTGTAGCCGAACCATAGCTTTAAAACTTTCCTTTAACACAACATAACGTAATTTTTTTATATTTGTGCGTGCACGTAGAGGCGAAGCACGTAACATTCGCAACTGACTTTATTCACGTTAAAAGAACTGGAATAACACGTTTCGAGCTAGTTGGTTGTTCATGCCAGCGCCTGTGTCTGTGCCTCTTCTTGTGTCTGTTCGTAGTCGTCTTTACGCGCTGTTTTCGCCTCGGCACGTTAAAAGGCTGGGCGTGCAAACACGGACACAAGAGAGAAGTCAAGACACCTCTTGTATCTCTTGTGTCTGTGTTCCTTCCTTATTTCAGGTAGCCATGGCTTGCAGCCGACGTCCGACGAAAAAAGAATTAATCTGACCGCTGTGTGTGTGTACGTGCGCGCGGACAGCATGCGGACATGAAACTGGCGAGATCACGGAAGCACCTATAACTCCTCCGATGGTAAGATAGTGGATCTCAAAAGGGATTGTCTCGCATGGAACAAAATTTGCGCCGAATAACCGAAAGAGTGACAAAAATTTATTTTACAATGAGGTAGTTCGGTGGCAAAAAATTGGAGCCGTCACTTCATCACGTCTATTGGACATTTTTTGATATTATCTTACGAATTCTAAGTTAATAAGGTCCGGGTTGTCAAACAAAATTGTTGTACTCGCCTACTCTCACGTGCTCCTGCGTTTCAGGGTTCACTTTTTGACACTCTACTCGAGAATTCGCCATGCAGTTAAACTGTTGCTGTTTTGAGAGAATTGTTTTTCGGGCTTTGAGTGTTGGCCAAGAATCCGGTAGGAAGTGCACTTTCTTTCCCTATGTCAACTACGGTAGAAACCGGTTTAGCAAATAAGGATGAAAGACCGCCTTTGATGACGTCGACATTTGAGTTCGGTTGATGCGGTGACATTGCCTACAGAATTGTCTAGCGAAACTTTTACTTTCGAGAGAAGTTTCTTAATATCAGTTACGTGTAAGAAAATGTCCATCTTGCTGCTGATTTCTGTTTTTAAATTTCTCACGCGCGGATTCGGCATCCTTTAGGGCTTCGACAACCATATCCATCTTGTCAGAGCCGGGGTTTGCTTCGATGTCAGAAAATGAGCCACAGAAAATGTAAGAACAATCAGCCGCCCTTTCTGGCGCCGCGTAACAAAAAGACAAAAAAAAACGGCAGGTGCATGAAAACGAAAGCTTTCACGAGAACTATGCAGTAGTCGGTGGCCGTGACAACCCACGCGCGCTCAATATGCGACAATGACAACACACATACAATCACAGGCACTTGGTTTGGCATTTGCGGCCTGCACTCAGGCACAGTTCACAAGGCTTTATAGGCATGCACTCACCTAAAAGGACAGAAGAGCGATGGTTAACGCTTTCCCCAAACATCGTAAATCCTAACGATGCACAGTACACAGGGCCTTTCGTAGCCGAATTACATCCGACGAGTGCCGAATCAGTAATCACGTGAGCCATAAGTCGACGCAAGCGTCGTCGGTAGCGATCGCAGTTAACTGCGTCGATGTACTGTGGTTGACGATACGCTGATCACAGCCGCGGTACGAAGCACGAGAACCCGACAAATTCAGCAGTGACGCCGAAGGTATCGCTAAAAGTACAGTTAAAAACGTAGTGCAATACAGCCCTCATAGTCTGCACCGTTGCTACCACACGCGAGAGCGAAAAGAGAGGGAGAGTAGGAAAGAACACAGGCAACCTTGGCACGCGCATCGTAGCGGAGTCGATTAATTCGATGGCACGTGTATCGATGAGGATAGGAGTTGTAGGTGACATACTGATGCTTGCCAAATGCTGACCGGCAGAAGGCGGGGGGCGCGCAGCGCCAATATATAGTTACGTAGCTAAACAGTGATGCAGTTTTTTTACCGCGTGAGCGAAATGCGTACGTCGCCGTGAAGGTCACGTGAGCGGACGATTCCCATAGCAAAAAGCATTCTAGATTCCCGAGTGAGGGCAGTCTAAATACTTCTAAGGTGGCTTCTAGAATGTAAAAGCCACATCCTGTCCTGTTCGCCCTTTCATTTCGCACGTGCGTGTAGTATAGCATCAGCTAAATTTCAAAATATGCCAGCCGGCCAGCCGTCGAAACTGCAGGGCTGTTCAAGTGTCAGCTGCTCGAGATAGGCAATTATAGCTGCCATCATTACTCTCTTCTTTTCCTTCCCCTGCACTCGTTTTCCGTAAATATTTCTTCCGAGAAACAACCACTTACTAATAAACCAATGAAAATGTGTTCACAAATGCAGCACAGGCGGGCCCACACCTCTGTTACAGGGTTCGATTGTGCTTTTTTTCTTTGACTTACTTGTTTGCTGAAAAAAATGTTTCCAGCCATATTCAGGAAATAACACGTGCACAGTATTGTGGACACTCCCCTTATAGAGATGGGCACATGGTAATTTGTTTTATTTCTCCTCCAAACCTCGCGTATCCTTTTGCGGTATCAGTCCAGAACATGAGGTACACATAAAGGAGGAACGTTTGCTGTTGCCACGGGTTCACTTCATTTACACCACCGAGAGAGCGGCAGCAGGGCGAGTGTCTGCCGCCGAATGGGGTCTTCAACACGGCCGGCGAGAATGAGAGAACGGCTGTAAGGCACGACGCAAGGTTGAGCATTTGTCGACGACCGATGGGGACGATGATGGCAGGCCTTGAAGAACCGTGACGGAGGTCCAGTTTTAAGACCCGCTGAGATGTGAGAAGTCTGTTCACACGACAACGGGGACGGCCCCAGGCTAGGACGGCGACGACGCATGTAGTTTGGACCGGGACATCATCTTCGGCCTGCCGTCAGAGCCAGTTTTGGACACGACAACTTCCTTCGAAGTGATCATGTCAGGCATGTTTGTCGCTGCACATAAGGACGAACAAAAAGAAAGCGCATCATTCACATGAACAATAGCGAGAAATAGAAAAAGAAAGATAAAGGATATACAGGAAGGTTAACCAGAGTAAGTCTCCGGGTTGCTACCCTGTGCTTTGGAAGGGGGAAGGGTGTGTAAAGGAATGAAAGAGAAGGAAAAGAGTCTGTGACACGCACTAGGTGACAAAACAAACAAAACAAAGTCATGACTATAGCAACGTCCAAGTACTACACACCAATATTGCCTATGAACAGTCACAGTTTGCCGTTCAGTCCGGTCATTCAGAAACCGCAACAAACCCTTTCAGAGCGGCTTGCGTTGAAGACCGGGTAGGCCAGTGCCCTAGGCGTTTGTTCTCTGTGAGAGGGTAGTTTGGTTGTCCAGCTCGCCTAGTGCGGCTGAGAGGGCTGCTCTTTAGGAGTTGAAGCGGGTGCCCTCATGGAGAAGGTGCGAGATTGTTTCGCTGCCCTCGGGGACCTCACATGACGCGCTATCAGCCATTCCAATAATAAATGACTAGAGAATTAAAGAAAGGCAGGGAGGTTTGCTACCCTACACTGGGGGAAGAAATAAAGTGGCGAAAAGAGAGACAGAAGAAAAGAGAGAGATGGACAGAATCACGCGCACACTTAAGGGACCACATCAAGAATAAAGGCAGTCGCACAGATCTGTTGACTTCAAGTACTACAGTAGCACCGAAAACTAAAAAAAGCGTGTGCGTGAGGAGGCAGTACATAAATTGTGTTAGGGCTAATTCATACCGGCGACCACTAAGGCCGTACGACTGAGTTGGTCGCGAATGTTCTAGGGCATTGAAGTCGCAAAGCGAGCGGTCACAAACGGTCGCATTTTGTCAAAATGTAATTGGTCGCACAACTTAAGTCACCGGTATGAATGAGTCCGAAGTGTTATCCGTAGTATGGTATGATGAACTTTATTGGGGTCCTCAAGATCAACCCTTAGGTTGACGCAGGCGGCTCCCACGCGTATAGTGAGAATAAATTATGGTGGATCCCCCACTCAGCGCTATGAAAACCTTCCCGAGCTATACGGTCATTCTCCGAGAGTGAAAACCTAGTGCAACAACAAGGGAAAATTTCTGCTCCACACATTACGCACAACCTGTGTGTAAGGTTTTAAGCAATGTCGTCTTGTCGTTTCCTTTTTCGTCTTCTTTCCTTTTTTTTACAACATCTCTTTTCTATGATCTTTTATTCCCCTTACCCCCTTTGCTTAGTTCAGTGTAGGCAGCCGGTCTCAGAAATGATTAACGTCCCTGTCTTTCCGCCAACTTCTTCCTTATTTCAAGTAGCAATCGCCGCGCGGGTCCTCAAAGAATCTTGCCATTGGCACTGCTGTTGTCCATTGCTATGCCCCTTCATTCGGTTTTACATCTGCACTGAAGGGCGGCCATTCATTTCTTATGAAGAAGCCCATAAACATACTCGGAACGCATAGACTGCAAGACTTGATCGCACAAAGATATTGGTGTGATGACGTATATAATATAGAAAAATATTCGTGAGCCGTTGCACTCTGTGACGGTGAATAACCAGCAAAGCTGTGTATAGGACATGGCTCAGAGGTGACAGTGAATTTTGATGAAATGTACAGAAAGGCACAAAATTTTCATGAGAGGCACATACAGTTTCTTTTGAATTTAACGAATGCTCCTTTAAAGCTTTCCATTTGAGCAGCGTACATCGGCAGCGCTGTCTTATAACTGCAATGTCCTAGCCCTCACTTTTGATTGCTGCTTACAACAGCTTTCTTATGTTTCGTTTTTTTTTTTTTTTTCACTGTTCACGTACGCAGGGTTGAAAGTAAACAAATGTAAAGAAACAGGCAGTTTGACGTAAATATATGGTCCCCCCACCCCGGTGGCCTAGTGGTTATGGCGCTGGACTGCTGACCCGAATGTTGCGGGATTGAATCCCTGCCGTGGCGGCGCATTTTGATGGAGGCGAAATGCTAGCGGCCCGCTTACTTAGATGATTTAGGTGCACGTTATAGGATAACGTGGCAGCAGAGAGCACAGGACCGGGTTGATTGGCGGAACATGGGAGAGGCCTTTGCCCTGCAGTGGGCGTAGACAGGCTGACGATGATGATGATGATGATGATGAGATGATGAAAGAACCCCGGGTCGTATAAATTTTCGGAACACTCCTCTACGGCCTCACTCATAATCAACAAAATATCTGCAGTGTACAAAAAAAAAACCGAAGCGCTTGATTTGTCTCGCTATTGCGTGACTGGGTGTTTGCGCTGCCGTACCGTCAACTGTAATATACGTCGTTCGCAACAACGCCCTCCTTATCTGGACATGTCAATAACCGTGCGGTGCTTGGGACGCCTCCCAACAGCCGTACCTGGCACCTCACTGTGGGCGATCAATGTACCTGCCGTGTCCCCGACCCGCAAGTGTAACGACACGGAGCAGACACGTGTATGCGTCGATCGCGCGAGGTTGCGGCGCATCTTCGATGTCTCGCAAGTACGCTCAGCGAAAGCCAATTAAGGGAAGTGCACGAGAGTTGTCTTTAGTCAGCAGATATGGCGCAATCGTACCTGGGGAGGCTACGAAGACGCGCTTGTACTGTAATAGTGCGAATGAGAATGAGATAATCTGTCATTTCGATATAGCGCCCGCAGCTTACATTACACCTCATTTAAAACAGGCTCTACTAGCCGTATAGAAGTAAAACCTCGGAAATTGTCTTTTTGTTCCGTGTTCTCAGACATATTTTTAAAACCCGTCATACGCGATCCTGTCAGTTTAAGACAACAAAATTAGATGTAGGGGTTAGGGAACGCCGAAAAAGTCACTGCTATGTAATGAAACTGACATACGTTAGGAGTTTGAAGGAGCCTATTAAATAGAGTGTGTCTATGTGTGTGTGAAGGGAGTTGGGGAGACATGTCCTGAGAAGTCTCCACTGCAATTTTTCATACATCAGCGTAGCAGTAGTTTCTGAAGAGTTCGTCATGGTCTGTTGGTGTAATATCGAGTTTCTGAATTGTCCTACTTCAAGACAGTGGCCTAATAGAACAATTTCGTTGTGCTCAAAATACCTTTCACGCGGTAAAGCAGTGACAAGGCGCACGCAGAATGCAACGCAGAAATACGAAACGCTTTTAATGTACCAATCAGCAGCATTTTTCGTGCTGCACTTGCACTGTTGCTGCACAGAACCTATAAAATCAGGTGCCCTTGCGAAGACCTCAATATAATTATTTTTCCCTCTTCAATAACATATACGCATGGAGCATGGAGCGTGTATGCTTGAATGCAAGATTGTACTATGCAATAGACAGAACACATGGTTACGTTTTAATTAGAACTAGGTTAGCCTTTCTTGTTAGGCTTTCTTGTCTGCTAGTTCTAAATATTGTTGTGTAGCAAAAAAAAGTAGCCCTTAAAATGCCCCATCTTACAGTTACGTTTAGTAATACACGATGCACATAGAAAAAGTGGCTAGAAGTTCGCGGTATACACTTGGTAAAAAATAAAGACGATGGTTAGCTAGTACACGTCGTGAAGCAGACAGAAACCTACGACGATGTTGATTACGATGGCATTGCATTTCAGAGCCGCAGCTCGGACCTCGAGCTAAAGAACTTGCCTCGTTTGTTGGGAGTCTCAGTTCAGTCAGGAAATTCACCGGGCTGTCTAACAAATCGGTAGGTGCGTCGGCGTGTTTTATTTTTCAGTGCCCGTGGGAGCTCTGAATTCAGAAGCGCGCTCCCTTGAAAAAATTTATAGCACAATATCAATACCCTAACCACTTGAACACAACGAAAGCTGCGGCAGGCAGGTTCGAGCTACTGGCGGGAACATGTAGATGAAACTTCTTCGCTACTGGCCATACGTTCCTTCATGATAGTGGTGGGCACCTGAAAAGCGGGTCGCCCCTGCATCCTGAGTGTGTTCCCACCTTTCAGCTGTATTGGGTAGCAACATTTGAAAGTTATCGGAATAGAAGCTGCCTTCTCTTTTTTTGACTGTTGCTCATGCTCAAGTGGTTTTCTGTAAGCGCTTGTGTGGTCAGTGCATCTTCTTGGGTCGATTAATCGGACAGTATGGTGTCAAGTCAGTGGCATTAGCTCCCATTTTTATGGCTACGTAATCAGTTCATGCTGGCTATATATTTATGAACCCACCGCTTCCTGCCTCCGAGGTGGACACTGAAGACGAGGCCTTAACTGATATAAAGGTACTGCTACTTGCTTTTATTACATTTAGCGGTATTAGACTCTGCTGGCCCTGGCACACTGATGCTTGCGATTCATCCCACTACTTGAGGTAGTATTTGTTTGAGTATTTGTTTTTTAGGTGGTTGTTGAACTAGATGATAAAGGAAAGCGTGCACGGACACAACAAGTAGCAAAACGTACCGTTTAGGTATTTGTCCACGTCACTTTTCATGCCTTCATGGAAAGCGTCGGACACTCGCATGCAGTTAAGTCTAGAAGTAGGACAACATGGCTGCTGAAGTAAGCTTTCTACAGATTTCTTAAACAACCTGCCCCACATCATACACAAAGGCGAACGTATCTAAAGTAAGAAAAAAAATAATGTTGTATTATGCGCTTCAACATAAAGAGTCATTCACAAGCATCTTGTCACTACAAAGCGCAGTGTGTAAGTGAACATTTCATGGACTGAAGAGGTTTTGTTTTCAGAAATGCAGAAACCTTCATTCTAAATAAGCTGCAATGTCGCGGTTTACACGCGGCTTTTAATTTGTTTCATCATATATACCCAAAGCCAGTTTAAAGCCTGCTTGCGCAGCGTTTGCGTTCGACGAGGCGTATAGCACGGCATCTTTGAATTGATTGGCCGAACGAGATTCTAAGTAATCATGGGTGGAGGAAAGAATAGATTAAAGAAAGAAAACGCACCAGAGAAAGAAGTCAAGTCGCTTGTTACAATCTAAGCTAGAGCTTGTAAGAACGTACATGGTTGTAACGAGGCTCGCCACGATCAAGCGCAAGAAATAACAAAGGTTGAAGGAGCTACAGGCTGAAGGATCTGCGTGGGATGACCGTGAGAAAAGAAAGGAACTTATCGAAGGACAGAACAAGGAGCAAATAAGTAAGTTGAGTGCCAGTCATTCTCGTGGAGAGGGGCCATCCAGTGCAAGGACAGCAGAAGGAACCAGGTACAGGTCGATATTGATCTGTCACCTGGCGTACTTCACCGTATGGAGCCGCAGCTGACTCCCGCCAAGAATCCCAATAACGGTTCGTCGGGAGCTCTTCCTGCTCTTTCTTTCTCGTCTGGGTGTCCAGGGAGAGAATTCCGCGTGTACTTCCCAACGGACCTCTGCCACCGCTGTCGCTGAGTTGTTCCTCAACGTCGAGCTCACCGCGAAGGGCGGCAACTCGTTACTTCAGGTTTCGTGCGAGAAGAACCGACTTCTTGTGCAGCTCTATTATATTGCTTTGCTGCTGCTCTGTATACAGCGCTCGGAGCGAAGAGAATTGTGACTTCCGCGATGAAGCTGGAAAAGACGACTTCCCCGTTGGCATTGGTTTACCAGGAAGCAAGGAAGATATACAGGAGACCGAAGTTTGGCGAGAGCGAACGATGGTTCGTTCAAAGTGGAACTCGTACAAAGTGGCAGCGCACGCGAAATTGTCAACCGTTTCAACCAAAGCGCAACTAGAAAAAATGTAGCCATCGAACGGGCTGGTCCAGATCTGTGTTCTTCTATCTCCCATACCGCGCACCCGCGGGTGCACGTGACGTTAACGTCACGCTACTGTTATTTGTTTTTAAGCGAAGCCTTTATAACTCACAGAATTCAGTGGCGGCTTCGTAGGCGAAAAACCCGGCGCCGGCGAGGCTACGGAAATGCGGCCCTAGAGCGTGTGCCGGTCATATACCTATTTGTATGCGCCGTTTTCCAACAACTGGTGCTTTCTAGATCCTGGGCTCGTCGGTGATCGGCAGTTTCAACCGATGAAAGATCAGCAATCGAGCTGACTTGTCTTTCCCGTTGGCACATTTCATTGTCGCCTGGTTATGAACGCCTCACTGTATGCATGAATCTCAGCAATTCGGATTTTGAAGCGTTCATGCTCTACTTATATACGTTTTTGCCTGAAGGTTTTTGCATTTAGTCATTTAAGTAAAAATACCGCAGTTGTTTTCACACACGCCTGGTTACTTTCGGCTACCCTTGCCACCCTTGGCTCGGGTTGGCTTCTTTTTGGCTAGTTTGTTTCAATTTCTTGGCTATTTTTTTTCGGTTTAAGACCTGGCAACCCTTGTCTCGTTGTTGTCGTTCTTTATTCTGTCGGAATAACCCACATCATTAGGCGTGATTGGAGGTTACATTTTTGCGCGACATTATTCCCGTGCTATGCATACGGGGCGGCTGGAATTGTGTCGTCGCCGCACTCTTGCCGTCCCTGGCGTGAACTTGCCTGAGCAGGATGGCAACGCATGACGGATCCCAGTGGCACTGAAAGACGAAGCCTTCGAACGAAGCACCTTCGCCGTTTTAGCGCATTGCAGGTGAGTTCTGCCCTCTGTTCTGCCGACACCTATCTTCGCCGCGCTTGACATTGCGATTTACTGGTTGCAGAGGCTTTGATATTTTGTTGCAGTGGCTTTCCAATCAATGAATACCACACTGTACTAACCCGTAACGGGTGACATGGTCAGTGACAGTGGCGCGAGCTCATGTCGTGGTTTCTTATTCAATCACAAAAATTATGATTTATGGCGTAGTCGATACCTTGCGGAAAGCCAAAACTTCAAACACAGTTGGCCTTGACACAACACGAAGCTGCGCTCAGAATTCACATTAGGCCGTATCGTAATCGTGGTGATATTTTTTTTTTGCAAGCTTAGTGCAATCCAACGTAACCGAGCACAACGGTCACACCGCTTTACTGCTGCCCGCCGTGGTTGTTTACTAGCTACGACGTTGGGGTGCAAAACACGAGATCCCAAGTCCAAGCCTCAGCTGCGAGCCGACTGTGGCGACGCGTAAGAACGCAAGGTGTAGCGTGATGTATGTGAAGGGTAAATAAGGCTAGGCGGTCAAAACGAATCCAGCGATTACCGCTAGCGCGCTTCACTGCCATAGCTATTTTACTTTGTAGGCAGTGTTTATGTGGAGTAAGCGACTGCTTGCGACTTTGTCGCTGTGTGTTTGGGATAGTTACTTTTATGGAAATGAGTGGATAGGCTTTTAATGTATTTCCTTTTTTTCGCACATTCATATAATATACTGAGCAGACGCTATGGTTAGCTTTTTACCTTGACGCTACGCTTGTTTGTTTGCAATACCCAAATCTATTGAGGAGCCATTTATGCAGACATGAAACTACCACACACCACTTTATGCAGTGTACTCGATAGCCATGTAGCGTAATGTAGTCTATGTGTCCACGGCGCCGTTCTTAGATAATAGAAAAAGGGTATGGTTTTCTTTTTGTCGGATCAACACTGCAGCAATTCCGAAAGACTGTTCCTGTTGAGATCGCGCAGCCATAGAAACAACCCTTTATAAAGAAACCTGACGTACCGTCAGTAAATATGTCTACTAAGGAATGTTTCATCCTATGTTATTGTCCACTTTCAAGTACATCACCTGTTCTACTACAGTAATTTCCTGTCCAGTGCCGATTCTTTTAAAGTAATTTGTTATTGATAATTATCGCAGTTTCAGCGAGTCATTTGTGCTTCAGTCTTGGCTCACGCAGATACATTCCTTCTTACAGGAGTATTAGAATTCTTTTTCAGTTACTACAACTCCACTTCGTAGAAACAGCAGGAAGTGGAAGATTGAAGGTTGCGATGAAAAAATCCGTAAACAGGGGGTGGGTGCTCGAGCCGACGTCAGGCCCCGGAAACTGAGCGCCAATTTCGGTTTCAAGGAACATGCGCGCTCGTTGCGGTTGCCGGGCATCCTAAGTTCTGATTGAACGAAGTGAGGTTGATGTGAAGTGAGTTCGCTGCATAACTTCGTGATATGGAGTAGCCGAGGCAATATGGACCTCAACCTCTCCACAGCAAAACAGTTAGAACAGAACAGAACAGAGGTTGATGTGGATGTTCGCATTTATTGTCTTTCACGAGTTTTTACAAATAAAGAAATTTGACCGGACTGCAAAGAACTCTCCTTTTCTTTATTTGTCTCTTTTATTTCTCATTTTTGTGAATTTTAAACCGGGCGAAGCGCGGAAACTGGTTGACTTGTGTTCGCAGTGCCTACCACCGCTCACCCTTGCCATTCGCTCAGCGATTTCACGAGTTGGATTGCGCTCGGTTATCTCTCTCGGTCGGTATGCCAAGTATGAATACTGGAAAGATAAGACATTCGACGGGGCGTGCAGAAAACGGAAGCCGCAGGGAGACACGTCAACGAAATCAACCGAGTATTAGACGAAGATGGCTAAATCAGGACATCACTTGCTTTGCGCGGCTCTGTGGTGTGTTAACCCAGGGATTTCCAGTTCCGCGAAGGTTTTTCAGGTTTCCTAGCGACAACGGATGAGTACAAGTATTTGTGTCCGTTATTTGAGCGGGCATTTATTTCGCATGAGTACATGAGTAAATCCAGTTCTCTGCAAACCTGACCATGGACTGACATAAGCGCAGTGTCGCTTAACTCGTCATGGCGACAGCCTACCTGTTGCCGGCAAAATGCGTTTAATGAAAGGCTTGAATGCGCGTTGGTTCGGTGACACTGTTTTTTTATCTTTTACTTTTGTAATGTAGTTCAAATGGTGTGAAGCAATTATAGGCTCCTTCCAGTTCATGGAAATGCATGTAGCCAGTTCGAACTTTTGTGGGCCTTTACTTGTAATACTGTCACTGAAATACATGTGATGGGCTGACTGATGCTTTGAGAAATCGTTTAATAGCGAATGTCGCTGGAGCCAACGTTTCGACAAGCGGTCTTTTCTTCGTCAAGGCAATGCTGCTGCCCTGGCGAAGACAAGTCAACATGTCGAAACATTGTCTTCAGTGGCATTCCCCTTTCAACAATTTCTCATCGCTTCAAACTTCCATCTTCCCGTGAACTTCTGTCTTGTTTAGTACACAACTTCTGTAAGAAAAAATATGTTCGCCGTCGTAACCGACGTGATTGAGTCAAGTACGACGTGGCCTGCTCGTGATTGTTTATAATTTTCGCATTGGTTTGGATAATCTTGGTTCAATATTTGCTCAATATGTGCATATTTCAGTTGTCAAATAAAGCTGTTTTTGCAGATTGACACTTTTACACTTCGTCTATGTCTCTGTTTTTTAGTATGAAACATGTGATTAAAAAAAGTTTTAAATTTTATTTGTGTTGATTGAGTTTTATCTCATTTAGAAATCGGTCAGCTTTGGTTTGTGCACTTAACGACACACGAACAAAATTAAAAAAAATGGCAAACTAAATTTAACGAATGGCTGCGTCGCCCGAGCGGCCAGCGGACCTGATAGATAGCACGAACACATTCCGCTTGCACGCGAAATGGGAAAGGGGGGCTTCGGCAGCCACCCTCCTCCTCTCGGTTTTCACCCTTTCTCTCTATTTACTGACCTCACCAGTGACGTCATGAAAGAAATGTTTTGTTTGCGAATTATTCCTAGTAGGATACCCGGCAGCCGCAAGTGGTGGAAGCGGCGCTGCCGCAGCGTATCAGCATGCGAGACCGCGTCCCATGGAAGGTATGGGAAGTTTCCGCCCCCTGCCGACGTTTCGACAGGTGGACTTGTCTTCTTCAAGGCTGGAACTGATATCCTTAGCTATCGCGTGTATATGCTTCGTGCCCTCTCCACCGCAAGGGAGAAGGGGAGGGCAACTGCCAGAGTGGGGGAGGGGAGGGGAGAAGCCGCCGTGAGGAACTGGGCGAGTCATAAGGAAGGCGGGAAAACAAAAAAAGGAACAAAACGCGGGGGTGGGCGGTACGGAAGAGAGGAGGGTATACGTTTCGCTGAATGATGTTCAGTGGAAGCACGTGGCATATTAACAATTGTAGGTTCGAAATTCTTAGAAGAAGAGCTTAACTCTCATTGGTTTTAGTTTTGTATGTACCATACCGAATAGATTCAAGAGCCCCCTTAGAAACGTTAATATCTGCTGGCTGTAGTGTATTGAACTTGTGAATAAGGTATGACTGCATATTTTCTGTCTCTTGGGGACCAGAACTTTGACTCAAGTATGTAAAGTTTGGGATCTTCGAAGTTGTGACCCGGTAAATTAAATGCTGTGCCACTGCTTTGGGTAACTTCTTCGCCATGTCCGCGCGATGCCCGTTTAATCTAACATTAACAGGTTGACCCAAGGCGTCATCAGCCTGGACGTTGCCTTGTATTCCGCAGTGGGCAGGTATCCACTGTAGAACAATGCGGTGATTCAGTTCGCAGGCTTTCTTGCATAGGCGTTTGATGTCCATTACAGTGTTGCGGAGTTGCCACTCCGGAATCGGTATGACTCCGAAATCATTCCACATTTTCGCCACCCCGGAACGGAATGGGGACAACGCTTGGAGGAACGAAATGGGAATGGAATTAAGGGCCTTTTGCATGTAATGGAATGGGAATGGAATTACGTCTTTTTCCAAAAATAGAGCACGTTTAGATCTACGAGCCGTTTTTCAAACTTCAAACATTAGTAAGCCAGAGCCTCGAGTTTAACAATAAAGCAGTATTTTTAAAATGGCTTGGCTCATTACAAGAACGATACATTTGTAAGCAACGCGCCTACTACAATTCTGTCCGTATATAGACTGTGTTGCTCCGAAGTCTGTCTCTATACGCGTAACCGCGGCCCTATGCCGTTGGTATCCGTCCTGCGGAACTGCGGCGGCGGCATACCCCCCTCCCCCTTATGCCTTGTGATTTTTTTCCCCTCGGCGGCACCCCAGCCGCCTGCCAGCTCACCACCCTTCACTTCTTTGTTTTTGCTTCTGTCGCCGTTGGTGACTCGGATGCATATTAGAACAAGCGCGTCTCTAAGTTGTGATGCGTACTGACGCTGGCGTGATGCTTGTGTTCACTGGAAGCTTTCGTATACCAGCTTGCGCCCCGTCTCACCTCATACTACTCCCTCCCCCCCCTACCCTTTTGCGATACTGTCCCCCCTGTCTAGACACATGGGCACTTTTGCCCGAAACTGTCGGCGAAGGTTTGTAGGTCAGCGTAGCACACAGTCGTACACGATGAACTGTGTGCCCTCCCCCTCCGTACAGAGAGAGACAATAAACTTTTGAAAGCATTGTTTCGGGAAGCCAGCCGAAGCAGGGGAGCCCACGTAACCACGGCCACATAATTTTGCAGTTCCTAATGCATCTGATGACATCAGCCTCGTGGAGCGTTCATTCTTAACTCGATAAAACTATCAAGATTACTTTCCTACGTTGAGGAATTACAGGAATGGAATTGAACTGCCCGGCCATTCCCGGGCTACGTTTTTTGATTCCGAGGAATTGAAAAAAATGGAATTGCGGCAAGTTCTAATTCCCCGGAATGGAATTGAAATGGAATGGAACGGAGGCTCCTATTCCGCAATACTGGTCCATTACAAGCTGTTCCTGCGTGCTTGGGGACTTCATAGACTGCAGCGCCGATCTTGAGTCGGTGAAGATGGCCCAAGACTCGGCTGTCTGGTCTACGATGTAATTGAAAGCAGCCCGTAGTGCAGCCAGTTCGGTAGTCGCGTGTGTGCCAACGCCATCATTTGTGGCATAGTGAATGGATAAACGGGCTTGAGTCGTATGTTGCTGCTTTCAACCAACCTCGTCTTGTTCATCTACGGCTGATATTAAAGAACGGACCTTGGGAGAAAGAGCGTTCTTTGCGGCGAAGAGTGCGGAAACATTATCCTTCATTACCTTAACAAACGATGTCACGAGTATTTTTTTTTACTAACAAAGTGCGCTACACAAGACGTTCTTCTCATCTTCTCAGCTATGCAAAGACGGGTGCTCAGTAGTAGATAAGAAGGAGCCTTAATGATCTTCGCTGTACATAGCAGGCCCCCTAAAGAAATCTCGTACCATTTGCAGGGAAGAATAGCAGCAGTAATACTATGTATCGCATAGCGAATGAGAAGACGGTGAGAACGGGCTCCGATTACGCTATCGCGTTCCACTGTTGAAGGGGAAGCTCATGTATGCGCCAAATTATTGAAGTTAACGACAAAAGCTGCTGTTTTAAGTATATTTTTCTCTGAAAGTTCGATCACAACACAGGTTAGCTTTCTGCAAAAGTCAACACTGCAGTCGGCTTCTTTTATTGAAAAGACAAAAAATTACGTGAAGGTTACTGCCAGTTCGAGTTTCAATGATATAGTTGATGGGATATGCAGTAGCTTTACGTTATCGCATTGGAAGTAGTCGCAGCGCAACGTAAAACACAACACCATAGTTCGACCTTTCTTTATAAGTCTGCGGCAGTTTACCCACAAAAGCGGATGCACACAAGCCAGCGCCAATGGGCGCGCACTCGAGACTGACGTCATGAGCCGGGCAGCCGGTTACCCCGCCTTCGCAGAAAATTGTCGAGTGCATGAGTGGGACTATTTCTTTCGTCGCGGAGGCGATCGGCTGCCACGCTTCGGTCATCTGAGCGGTACAACTTTTTGAGTTGTATCTCATATAGTGAACGATGGGACTAAGGCAAACAAGACTTAACCAATATCATCAACAGCAGTCGAGAGGGTTCTACCATGCAGTCGACCTTCTTAGCTCATTAACATTTTCGATATTCATCTATCGCCTTGCGTGGCATGTTCGACGAACATTCGTCATCAGATTGGTCGTTCAGCCTTATTTCTTTGTTCTACTACAGTTGTTTCCCCTTCGCAGCGTTTCTTTGGTTATACCGCACTTTGTGATATGCTATATAACTAACTTCTTAATTAGACATCATTATTATTACGTCATCACAATGCGCGTTCAAGTGACTTCAGCGACGAAAGAAAGACAAGCTAGTGCATAAACTTCGCAGATCTTATAGTGTTAAGAACGCGAATCATGATTGGAAGGGGAATTCACTTTTACTTTACATTTTCGCCTTGACTTTCTTGGCTTAATATACTTGGCTTAGACGTGGCTGAAGAAAATCAGTGCTCAACGGAAGGAGAAATAGACTTGTGCACATTCTCTATGAGCAGCAAGCGTGGAAGAGCCCAGCAGGGCATTTGCATATGTAATGTAGGCCCAGCTAAGATAAAACACAGGGAAGCGAAATAAGGCGACAAATGCGAGTGTATACAGCCGCAGCTGCGATGCTTGTCCCCTTTCGTCTAATTTTTGCGCCTGCTTTATTGTTCTTATACAAAGCAGAAACTACTGTTCGGCGTTCTTGCTTTTGCTCCTTCTTACTTCTTTGTCATCACTGTTATGACCAACCACGACGAGTATACAAGTATAAAGGAAACGTCGGCGTTGGCTGCTGGCGGTGGCTGCTTCATGAAAACGAATTTCCCGGTGCGTAGATTAAGTTAGGACGCACGTACATTCGTAGAGCGAAATGTCATTTTCATGCAACAGCCGCTGCTTTCCTGTGGTGACTTGTCGGCGTTCGTTTATAGTATATCGAGATGTAGGAGGCCTGCAAACTTGCCGTGCCCAGCAGTTTCAGGAGATGAGTCTGGCCGGGGTATGCGTGGGATACCATGCTTTACATATTGCGCCTTCGGCGCTAGGATGAGAATTCGCGTTATGCGGTTATAGGCCGAAAGTTTGCGCAAACTTTCTACTTTCTTTATCTGCGGTATTGCATTATTTGTTTGCTGCACGGAAGGAGGTCGGGGGCGCTGTTTTTGTTTTGAATTCGTCGTCCGCAGCTTTGGGAATGCGTGGTTAGTAAGCAGATACAAACATGTGCACGTACTACGCCACTTTGAAATTTATTCTCTTTGCCACTGGCAAACGAGGTATCGACTGAAGTTGGGCCATGCATATAGATGGCATGCATAGATGCGATGCTGAGGTGTGACGGCATTCCAATATTTTAGGTAGAGAGAGGGGTAGCTGACCTCAGTTTGGAGGTTGTCAATGAATTACACGCACTATAGTTTATATTGCGGGGGTTGGTAGAGTTTCGCATTGACTACTTTCGCTCGAACTACTGCATCACGCATTTCTAGCCATTCGGGGCGGCGAATATTGAAGTGATACGAGCAATATAGGATTCACGAAGGTTGTTCTTGCTGAAAACTTCAAGGAAGAGCTGTCGTTAAAGATACCTAGGTGAATGACGTAAGCAACCTAGGGGAATGACTGGCTTGAAGAGTAACGTCCCCGATCCCTTTTCATCATTCTGCTACACAAATTGAAAGAGAACACTACTGTTACTGAACTGAATGCTTTGTTGAAGAAATAACCATACACAGCACGAAAAAGCTGCTGCGTTGTTGACCTGTTATGTCGTAGAAGAATCAATTTTCCTTTAAAACCTCTGCTTCTACTGACTTTAGGGTCAGCAACAACACCGTAAACAGAGCTATGCCACGTTGTTGACCTGTTATGTCGTAGAAGAATCAGAATTTTCCTTTAAAACCTCTGCTTCTACTGACTTTAGGGTCAGCAACAACACCGTAAACAGAGCTATGCCACGTCTTACAAAGATACAAGATTTAATTTTTGTGGACCGATAGTGAAGCCCGATGACACAATTACCAAAAATAAAAAAAATGAAATGAAAATCAAGCTTTATTTCATCTCAGCAAGGAGAAAGGGGGTGGTGGGAAAAAAGCTGCACTGCTGCAGCTTGACTATAAGCCCGGTCCCCTGTGTTACAGTTCGACAGTGTGCAGCATTGACATGACATGTCAACATAAGTCAAGGTACTTTGCAAAAATATGTAAATTAAGGAAAGTGTCTAGTACAGTAACGTAGATGTACATGTAATAACTTGAGTCTTTTTTTAAAGACGATAGTCTTTCTTGGGGAACTTAAACGCAGAAATTTTGGTCTGTCTTTCTGTCTGTCTGTCTTTCTGTTTGTCGGCACGTCCCTCGATTCAGCCACACGGCCAAAGTTGAACCACTTGCCCAAGGGCCAGCCATCGTGAACGGCTGTCTAGGTTCATACTTGTGTACATTGTTGATCAAAAAGCAAACATTACGCATATCTGAGGCGCAACATCACTAGGTAAGCATTAGGTGGTGTGTTCCTTTAATAGAAAATACATAGATACGTAATTCTAGAGACCCTAGTTTCTTAAGCTGCGCTGAAAATGCGACTGCGCCGGAACTTGGCTTCCTCCGTGCCCTCTGCACGAGCTCATTGTTGTGTTTCGGTTTCGGTTCAGTATTGCACTGTACGAATGCCATCGGGCGCCGCTCTGGCATTCCTGCTTTACCCAGGCGACGTGAATATAGAAGAGTGCGTGGAGAGTACTCGTTGAGTGCGGACGTTTCTTCTGCTTCGGCGCTTCGCGCCAAACCGCGTGTTCGGGCTGGCTGGCGTCCCCGCCGGTCGCGTTGGTCACCGCCGGTCTTCACCTGCTGCTGCGCCGGGACTACCAGCCCGCAACACAGCATTCACGTTTCCCGACGTATTTCCAGATGGCGTTCATATCTCACGCAGCGCCTCTTCTATCGTCTTTAGACGACATTTGCAGCGAAGCACGCAGATACGCGGCCAATTTTTTGTTTTGTAAATGTAACACAAAGGAACTCAACGGTATCAAAGAGATATACGCAAAATAAATTTAGAAATGAAATGTGACAATGGAAAATCGCAAGCCAAAAAAGGAAAAAAAATGCAATGACCACATCAAACACATGAAACTCTATGTAAATAAGTGACATACGCATATGTGCATTTATATATATATATATATATATATATATATATATATATAGGCATAATCATGCCCTGCAAGAATCACACAGCAGGATTTAGCGAAAAGAAATGATGGAAAAAGGAGCGAGGAGACATGGTATCCGGGTTTATTCCATGTGTAGTTAGGGTGTTTAAAAGATCAGCAATACGATGGGATGCCGATTGCTGCCCATAGTACGACAAAAACGTGCTAACCAGATATCTGCATGTTTTGTGCTATATGGAATTTCGAGACGATAGAGGTTAAAAAAATTAATATAACCAAGATTTCCCTTTCGCAAATCAGTTCTGTACATGCAAGCGAGACGAATTGAGTGAATGAATTCAACTGGCTTTATTTTTTTATTCGAAGAAATATTTGGACGTGTGTTCTTTGGAAGCAAGATTTCCTACAGCCCGAATGGCTCATTTTATTGCGATAGCAATTATATGGACACTCTCGGCTGATTTTTGCTGTCACCGTCTGTCGACGCCGTCATGTCCCGGATATGTATATGTATGTATATATATAAAAAAAGGCACAAAGAGAAATAAAGGAGAAGAAAAAAGTTCTGAAGTACCCGACCGCGGATTCGAGCCAGCAACCCCTCGCTCCCCAGCGCGCTGCGTTAGACAACTCAGCCACACGCCATGTATGCGCCGGCGAAATAACGGTGAGCTATTTATATACTTTTGTAAATAGCTTGTAGACAACGGACAGTAAGCTTATGGGCCTGTAATTTTTCAGGTCCTTGACGTCCCCTTTCTTATGGATCAAGATGATGTTGGCATTCTTCCAAGATTCTGGTATCCTCCCCGTCGAGAAACACTTCGTATACAGGATGGCCAGCTTTTCTAACATAATCTCTGCACCGTCTTTCAACAGGTCTGTAGTTACCTGATCCTCACCAGCGCCTTTGCCTCTTTGCATTTTCTTTAGGGCTTTCTTTACTTCTCCTGTCAATACTGATGGGATGTCAGATTCCTCTGGGCTATTACTGCTTCTTACGTTATCATCCTGACTGTCTCGGCTGCTGTACAGATCTCTGTAGAACTCTTCCGCTACCTCAACTATTCTATCCATATTGGTTGTGACCATAGGCGTGCGCAGGGTTCACCATTAGGGGGGGCGAAGGTTCATCGCAGCGCCCCCCCCCCCCACCCTACTAAGTCCATGTATGGGGCAGATTTTGCTCCCCCCCCCTCTTAGGTGACTAGAAAGGTCAATGTACGGGGCAGATTTTGCGCCCCCCCCTGCCCCCCCTGTGCGCACGCCTATGGTTGTGACCTTGCCTTCCTTGTCCCTTAATGCATACATCTGATTTTTGCCTATGCACAGTTTTGTTTTCATAGCTTTGAGGCTTCTTCCGTTCTTTAGAGCATGCTCAATTCTCTCCATATTATACTTTCTTGTGTCGGCTACTTTACGCCTATTGATTAACTTCGAAAGCTCCGCCAGCTCTATTTTGTCTGTTGCATTTGAGGCTTTCATGGCTTGACGTTTCTTAATGAGGTTTTTCGTCTCTTAGGATAGCTTACCAGTGTCCTGCCTAACTACTGTATCCCTGACTTCCACTGCACACTCCTTAATGATACTAGTCAGATTATCATTCATTGCGTCAACGCTAAGGCCGGTTTCCTCGGTTAAAGCCGCGTACCTATTCTGAAGTGAAACTCTGAATTCCTGTACTTTCCCTCCCAGAGCTAGTTCATTAATCGGCTTCTTGCGTATCAGTTTATGCCGTTCCTTCCTCAAGTCTAGTTCAAGTTTAGACCATATTCATACTATCAATAAGGTGATAGAGAAATGCGCGGAATATAACCAACCCCTATACATAGCCTTCATAGATTACGAGAAGGCATTTGATTCGGTGGAGACATCAGCAGTCATGCAGGCACTGCGGTATCAGGGCATCGACGAAGCCTATATAAACATAATGAAAGATATCTACAGCGGATCCACAGCCCCTATAGTCCTCCATAAAGAAATCGACAGAATCACAATAAAGAAGGGCGTACGGCAGGGAGACATGATCTCTCCAATGCTGTTCACCGCGTGCTTACAGGAGGTTTTGAGGGCCCTAGATTGGGAAGAGTTAGGGATAAGAGTTAACGGAGAGTATCTCAGTAACCTGATATTCGCTGATGACATTGCATTGATGAGTAACGCGGGAGACGAATTACAGCTCATGATTACTGAACTGGATACGGAAAGTAGAAGAGTAGGGCTGAAAATTAATATGCATATAACTAAAGTAATGTGGAACAATCTTGGCAGAGAACAGCGCTTTGCGATATGTGGCGAGACACTGGAAATTGTAAAGGAGTACGTCTACTTAGGTCAGGTAGTAACCGCGGAGCCGAACCATGAGCGAAATAACTAGAAGAATAAGGATGGGATGGGGCTCATTCGGCAAGCATTATCAAATCATGAATGGTAGTCTACCACTATCCCTCAAGAGGAAGGTATTTAACAGCTGCATCTTACCGGTACTTACCTACGGAGTAGAAACCTGGAGACTTACAAAGAGGGTTCAACTTAAACTTAGGACGACGCAGCGACCGATGGAAAGGAAAATGATAGGTGTAACCTTAAGAGACAGGAAGAGAGCAGAGTGGGTCAGGGAACAAACGGGGGTTAAGGATAACATATTTGAAATCAAGAAGAAGAAATGGATATGGGCCGGGCACGTAGCACGTCGGCAGGATAACCGGTGGTCATTTAGGGTAACTGACTGGATTCCAAGAGATGGCAAACACGTGAGGGGGAGACAGAAAATTAGGTGGGTAGATGAGATTAAGAAGTTTGTAGGTATAACGTGGCAGCAGAAAGCACAGGACCGGGTTGATTGGCGGAACATGGGAGAGGCCTTTGCCCTGCAGTGAGCGTAGACAGGCTGATGATGATGATGATGATTTATATACAGCATGTACCGCTGGTGGTAAGCAAATCTCGGAGGAGTGTGAGCGTGCTTTCTATCACGCAACGCTCCTAATTTTCTTTCAGTTTGAAAACTGCCCTTGAGTCGCGCACGACAAAGTGGCCCTTTTCTGTACCCACTTGTGATGCGGAAGGAAAACAAAAGACAAAGAACACCGGGCACACCTTGCATCAGACGCCCCCTGTGGTAGGAGATGCAGAGGGTCACTCCACGCGCCGCAGTTTAAAAGAAGAAGAAATATATAAAACTGTCTAAATTCTGAATTTCCCCACTTATATTAACCACTGGCTTCATGGCCAATCCACCGTAGTGGGTAAGAGCGAAGAATTAAGGGTCAAGCAAGCAAGCAAGCAAGCAAGCAAGCAAGCAAGTAAGCAAGCAAGCAAGACAAGACAAGACAAGACAAGACAAGACAAGACAAGACAAGACAAGCGTCTGATTCCCCATTGTCGACCCTTGCAGCGTGTTGCTCAAGCACATAGGCGTAACAACTGTGACAGTTGTTAGTTCATGCTTGCCCTGTGCAAGCCTATGCGTTCACTTAGGGCGTCCTTCTTTGTTCTTCAGCGGCACGCAGCAAGTATCGAGCTGCTTCTGGTTCTTCGTGTGACGTTTAGATTTCTTGCTATTGGCCGCGAGATCGAGCAGAGTTGGGACCTAGCGGCGAGCGGACGAAACCCCGCGGTGTGGATGGCTCCTTGCGTCGTGTGCTAGCCACACCGTGTTCGCATGTGTGCGTACGTCACGTACATTCTCAGATTACAGCTTATTCCGTTGTGCTAGCACAGTATCAAATGCTTGTAGGTATGCCTACACGATATACATAAGTATTTCTTCTTATGAGACTTGTATACGCACTCTAATAAGTGAGTACATGCCCGTGTCGGTATGGCGCTAGGTCTAACCACCGTACCGTCCATTCGCCAAAATCATTTCATTGAGGGTACCACTTTCTCGTTCAAGCACATCACATAGTGCATTTGGCGTCGACCTAAATTTAAAAAAAAAACTACTAAATGTCGAGGTGGGAATGCAAAATTTTACTTGGCGATTTGGAAATCCTTGCGATGCAGCAAAGCTTGAACAAGCGTCTGCAGAGGATGGTTGGCGGTAAAAAAGACCTGAAGCCACGCATTTCTACAGCAGTACGCGTAGTCATGCAAACAGAAACGCAGAGCACACAAATTTTTACTCCATCTAATTACACGGAAATACAGGCTCTCTTTCTTTGTAGCCGCTAGAGCAAGAAGTGAATAGTTCATTGGCTCAGTCGCGCAACACTGTTTATATTGTGGTATAGGCGAAACAATTTAAACACGTGCAAATAAAGCAAGAAAAAGACATCGAGCACAGTGGAAAACACGAATGTGACCGAAGGCCAGAACCCCATTGATTGGCGGATTGCACCTCTCTCATGCGTAGTAGGTACGTTAGGACGGTTTCGTGCATTCATGTGGCAATGGAGGGCGTATACATCACCATTAGGCTGTAGTCAACGCGCTTTATTCGCCGACAACCGACTCAAACCGCCTACGGCGAAGCACCGCTGCGTACATTTGTATACGCGCTCCGATCGCATATCCACACAAATGTGGCGACGGTGCTGCCACCTATAGCCCGATCTCGTGGCGAATCGCATTCATTGCTTCGCCCTTGCGGCGATACTGTGACTTTTTTTTTTACATAATTAGTGATATTTTGCTTTGATGTTGTAGCCCAGACTAGGTGACAATAATTTAGTGTAGAAAGAAATAGAGAGTTATACACAGTTCGTTTCAGAATGGTAGGCAAGACATGTCGGTGTCTATGTAATAATTCCGTTATTCTGTTTAACTTTTCGCAAAGACACTCGACATGTTTGTTCCAAAGTGAATTTTCGGAAAATATAACTTCTAGTGTTTTTAACTCACTTAAAGTTTTAATTTCTGCATTGTTTATATATAACCTGCTTTCGAGATTTAGGGCCTTATGCTTTGCACGAAACATGATCGCTTGTGTTTTTTAGCATTAATTCTTGATTAGTTTCCATCACAGCAATTTGCGATGTCTCGGAGCACAGTGTTCACACAATTTGCGAGTGTGTCCGAATTTGTGTCTCTGAAAAAAAAAATGGCAGTGTCGTCTGCATATGCAATCCATTTGACATTTTCAGCGGTCAAAAAAGGTCATTCATGTAAACAATGAAAAGAAGTGGCTCAAAAATGTTCTCTTGTGGTACACGATGTGGAATAGGTTTTTATTTTTGAGTTTGAATGATTATGGCTAAATTTGTCTTAAATATATCTCTAAATCTGTCTTAAAACAGGCTTCAGAAGGCTTTGAAGATTACGCTATGGTGTTGTTTACGTATTTGCCAAACACTGTGCATTCCGCAAGACTCCGTGAGCGAGTACACATGCTCACGGAGTCTATCCCTTATCCATCGACCGCTTTGGCCGATGTATGAACGCTCCCATGAGGAACCCGGTATAATATATTTGTTCGACAATCAACGAATTTTGTTCTTGCTGTTTGCCTAGTTCCTGTGAGAGCGCGTGTTTCTTTTTGCAACGTGGTTTACCGTATTCTTCGTTGATTCTATTGTATAGTGGCAAGCATAAAAAATGTGCTCGTTGAGGCAAGCATCAAAATATATTCGTACGTCAGTAATTTCTAAATGCGAAGCATTTCTTAGCGAACCTTTGGCACTTTGAACATATCTATCTATCTATCTATCTATCTATCTATCTATCTATCTATCTATCCGCCTACGTCTAGGTGCTCTTATGATCGCCTCCGTAATTTGGTGTAGACCACAACTGGTATAGGAGGGTGAGAGGATTTGACGAATATGACTGTCGGGTCATGACATGAATAACGTGAAAGTCCTGTCGAGTACATCGTCGAACGTTTTCCTCCAGACACGTGTGGCACATGCCCGTTTACCACGAGCCGCGGTGTACGGGTATGCGCCACAGGTGATTGACAGTTTATATCTACTCAGGAACGGCGAGGACGGACACTGGTAATTTAAATGCGAGAGCGTTAAGAAACACCGACATCGGCCCCGTCGACCCGACGAATGGAAAGAATAAAAATTAGGATACCAGCAGGAATCGAACCCAAATATTCTGCGTGGCAATCAGGTATTCTACCACAGAGCCACGCCAGGTCTATAAACTGGTTCGGTAAAGCAGCCTATGCAGGCGTAATGTCGATGCAACGTCTGTGGTTGTTGTGCTGGCTATCGAATTTTACAAGAATGTAATAAACACTACATGTGCACTCTACGATACCGGCGTCGTATCAGATTAACGTCGGTGGTTCCAGTGTTGGCTCCGCTTTTATAGCAGTCTAATGAACATTACATTCGCATTCCTAGGATTCAGCAAGCTATATTGAAGCAGTGGTCGACCCCGGAGGAATACATTAACGAAAGTTTCGTATGATATTCACATGATTGCACCATAAAGTGCACTTAGCATCGATAATAATGACGTATGTACTCTCACGTGAGGGCTGACGTTACGTCGCACCGTAAGTTACCCTATAAACAATGTGTACACAGATACTACACATACAAAAACACGTCGATCCAGCTCGGTGCCTGGGCGAAGGAGCGGAGAGCAATGGGAAGCGGCCGTCGGTGTTAGTGCGGCTTTTAGCCGCCACGCGCCGCCACCGAAGTAGAGCTGCGGTCGCACCGTCGCTCACGGAAACGCAGGTTCGCAGCTGTTACATTGTTGAGTTTTCGGCTGAATTCGCGCTGTTTGAAGTGTAATCAAAACGTTTGTAAACAGAAATGGTGAAGCACTTGTCGATCTTGGCAACAAGAATTTTTTTGAAGGCATGTGTCTTTTGCGGCTGTTGCTGATCGAGCCGCTCGCGCGTCGTCTGCTGAGCCGACATGAGCGCGGGCAAGTGATGCGTGGAAAATTGTTCTTTCACCATTATGTTCGCTTGTGTGCAAGTCGGTTTTCAAAGCAGTGTTTGCCAGTAGCTAATACTGAAAGCTTCGGCACTTCGAGATCCCCGATGCATGCTAACGTCTAATGGTGTAGCAGACTACACGTAAGCCTTGAGTGCATGCGCTAACTAGCACGAAATGTCGCTAGACTGCTTCCAAGGAGGTCCGTAATCTCATGTTCCCTTCGTAAATCTTTTGACGGGTACATTTGTTGCCACTGAGAGGAAGCAACAGCTGGTGCGAAAAAATGAGGAAGTATGTCGAGTGATTCCATCATTGCAGATCTTAAAGTAATTTTATCGTGATAGTACGAAAAACAAACAAAAGCAGCTCCTTCATCCACGCGCTTCTTGCAACACTGCCCAATGTTTGTGAACAGACGGTGTTCAAGTCTAAGGTCGTAGTGTTGTCTTTTAATTTGAGCTGTGAAAATTTACAGAGTAATTGTCCATTGTTTCACCGGCAGCACTTGTAGTGTCCATTGGCTCCGATTCCTTAGCCTCGGGACCTAATGTCAGCGTTGTACATGGCGGCGGTCGCGAGGCAGCGTTGTTACTGGTGCAAGTTGGCTTGCCATGATACTTGCCATGCTTCGTGCAGTCGTTACCTTGGGCTGCAAATGTGAGGGGTAGTCTGGAAAGACTGATGGTACTGCATCCTTCTTGAGCAGCTGTCTTTTTCCTTCTATGAAGTCCTCTGGTTGAAAATGGCGGCTACATACTCTTGTGTAGTTCGAAGTTGTATTAGGCGACCAATTATCCCGCCTAATCGCTGCAAGCCACCGCTCCCGTACACCAGCGACAGCTGGTATTTCATGGAACGAAAGCGCACCAGTGTTTTTCTTTCCGCTCGATTTGCACAATGGTACGCAACAATACCACATACCGAGGCATGCGGAGCACGTGGTTGCAAAATCATGAAGTATAAAATAAAACACGAATACAATCAAATTCGAATACAATTTTCGCACCGGCATCACGGCCACACAGACTGCATGCGGCGTACGTACCTGGGAAAGCCTGTGAGAAGCGCGAATTCAATTAAACTCGAATGTAAACAAACAATCGGGACCTTCGTAATACACGCGGCCGTTCAGCGCCAGCTTCCCGTAGTCTACTTGCACAGCGCCGCCACGCGGCAGCGGCGAGCGGCGGCGGAGCGCGCGCTCGACGGCCTGAGGAGAGCGTTCGTTCAGGCACTGAAAAATACAGGAGGCGCTGTCGTAACGCTTGGCTCAAAGCCATAAAATACAGCATAGAAGTACTCGCTGACTGCTTCGCATGAAACCGATTCCCACAACGCGTGGGATCTCCCGAATTTTTTTTTTCAGATCGCTTGACACATTTTCTATGTAAAGATTAAAAGCAGTGCTTCTATGCAGATTCCTTTCTTATGACCTTCGCAAGAGTAACAGCGTACCCTTACGCAGGTTGACCAAAAGACATCGTGGCCTGTTCCACTAAGGTATTAGAACTGATGTCGAACTTTGCGTTTTTTTTATAGCTCGATCAAGCATCCCTAGCAGCCGAAAGTGCAAGTTAAGCGACAGTGCCCGGCACAGAGGGAGATTACGAAGAAAGAAGGCTTCGACCAAACCTGGCAAGTCAAGCGGTTCTCAACTGCAAGACACGTTACAGCTACATATGTAGCGAAGATAAGGAGTCGGTATGCAAGGAGTGCGGCTCGGAGACTGAATCTGCCTCGCTTCTTCCCTCTGCCGTGAAGAGAGAAGTCAGGCTGCGTAGACTGGAAACACAAGTAGCGATGCATCGATCTATCTTCAACGTTTATCTTCAACGAACGCATACAGTGCAGACGTGAGGAGGGTTGATTTCAAAATCCAGCGAAAGAAGTCTGATCTCGATGACCGACGTATGCAGCAACAGTCAGCTCGTTTACCGACGCATTAGGTGACCCGTATTTATATTACAACTTATCTGTGATTATTGCGTGTCATGTCAGCAACTAGAAACACTTTTATCTGTAATTTTAGGAACCTTAGGTGGGCTGATCAGTCCTAGAGAAAAACAGCACAACACGTCAGGATTGATAAATGGGGTTTGACGCCCCTAAGCGAGTCAGGCTATGATAGGCGCCCTTGTGGTGAGCGTGGGATAGATTCGACCACCTGGGATTCTTTAACATGCACTAACATGCACAGTACACAGGCCTCTAGCATTTAGCCTCCGCCGACAGTGCGAATGCAACGGCGGGGATCGAACACGCGACCTCCGGGTCAGCAGCCGAGTGCCGTAACCATTGTACCACCACGGCGGCTTAGTAGAGAAGAATACTATGCTAAAAATGCAACTTTTAGTTCCACAGGCACTTTATTTGTTTTATAATAATTGTTGGAGTTTAAAGGGATCATGAAGCACCCCTTGGGCTTGTTGAAAAAACACATCCTGTGGAAAGCTGACACGGCTATGAACTGCTCTGCCAAATATTACAGTCGTGCGCGCCGCGTAAAGGCCACAAGCGGAGCGCGAAGTTGCCGTTTCCCCAGGCACCCTCTTTTCAAACAAAGGCCGGTTCTCACTCTCGTCGGTGGGCGAGGCGTCTGCACGTTGACGTCGCGGATCTGCCAGTTTACGTCGCAAGAGACATAGCATGCTTATTGGCCGATAGCCGACGTAAATCGAGAGCGGCGTTCGGATCAGATGCGCTTTTTGCCACGGGGTGCCGCCACTTGCCAGCGCCGCACTCCTCAGTAAATGGTAGCCGCACTCGCGCACGCGAATCACAGCGGGAGAGCGATCGCGTTTCATGACGCGCGCTGACGTAACTTCTTTCCCCCGTGCCATCCCTCCCTATGTAGCTTCCAGTGAGCTCGTCGGCACGAGAAAAGAGAGAAAGCGCTGAGAGCGTGCGCCAAACCCCCGTAACTCCGCTCATTCTTGACGGATTCGAGAAATTTTTGCGGCAATCGATTCGAGAGGCAGTAAACTCCGAGACTGAGGTCATTAGATCATTACTTGGAAAAGTGGTTCATGACCCCTTTAACGACCCAAAACCACAACATGATTATGAGGGACGCCGTAGTGGAGGGCTCCGGAAATTTCGACCACCTGGGGTTTTTTAACGTGTGCCTAAGTATAAGTACACGGGACTCAAGCATTTTCACCTTCATCGAAAATGCGGCCGCCGCGGCCGGGGTTAGATCCCGTGACCTTCGGGTCAGCAGTCGACCACCATAGCCACAAGACCACCGTGACGGGTCACAATTTGCTTTAGAGGCGATCTTTCTCGCATAGAGGAAGACCGAATGGACGACGTCAATCCCGCTGGCAGTCTCATGGTAGCTAACGAAGTGCCGCTGACGCAGTATAAGTGTGAATGCCGCATGCCGGTTGCGCTTTCATGCACATTATAATGACTAACTCCAAACGTGACGCCTGTCACTGTGAACTGAAACGGGGAAGCTAGTCTTCCCATTTTTGCCTGTCTATAGAAGGAGCATAGTAATCACCTTCTACACTAGATTTCCTGCCGGTAACCTATGAGGAATCTGAGACATCACAGTGTCCTTGTGTCAATGCACTCGCCATTGAAGCGGAAATAACGTCTGTGGTGCGACATTTCATGCATCATTTCGGCAAAGAAGTGGCCTAGAAGTATCAAACAATGCAGTGTTGCCTTCATTACAGTTTTGTTCACGTGTTAACACAAATACGAACTATTCTTTTAAATCGGAAGATCTAAATATCTCAAGTTGATAAATGCATTTCTTCAGTAAGTTTATTTTCGAAAACTGGCGAAGAGTGCGTAAGCTGCGTGTGTAAGCACCGTTTGCGAAGCCAAAATAGCTTTGACAGCTTACCTTGGAGGCTTCTGTATATATGCTCAACTAAGTGCACGAAACTTATGCAGCAGCCCGATTTCCTTTCAGTAGCGCGAGAAATCACCTTCCAAACAATCTTTCTTCTAATGCTTTGTTCCACTCCTGCTCTTCGCGACAGTTAAGCTCTCATGCGAGCACTTCTTTTTATGGCACGAAGCCTCCAACAAACAACGGCCGAGTAAACCTCGACCTAAACCTCGACCAAAGCATGTGCGCAGCTGCTCGATACGCAACACAACCTCTGTCTCTTCATGTCGTTTTTTATGAATTGAGTTTTGGAAGCACGGCCGTTTTATACCTTTATCAATAGGCACTGGCGCCTCTTCAGTCATTCCCTTCTTTCATGTCTTAGATGGAACCACCGGAACCCCCTTCCCCCCCACACACCCCCCTCCCCCCCACACACACACTTGATTCTACGCATCGCTGAGCTAGGTGACGCCGGCTGGAAGCGACTACTGGAAATAACGTCATCAGATAGGAACTACCGACGCCGATTCAAACACTCTCACGAAGATTCGGATGCACTTCTTTCAAGCAGGAAGAAAATACACAACGATAAATGCGGGGTCGGAACGCAAGGAAACCGAACCACGCGAAGATATAAAACACGCTTGAAGAGCATAACGAGACCCTTGTCGAAAAAAAAAAGAAAATACGGGCGGTATTGACTCCAATAGACAAGGGGGTGCAATGCAGGAAGAGGGCGAGAGCGAGCAATACGAGAAGATCACCGCGCTTGGTATCTCTTGTGATCGACCACGCAAATACACGGCCTGTCTGGTTATATCTGGCATCTTCTTTATTCTTATTCCTGCCTTTCATATTATTTTGGACGGAGGCAGGAAATTGGTGGCGGCGTAATAAGAAACGTCGTTGTGTCGTCTGAAGTAGCTGCGTTGCTCGGACGACACGAAAGAAGTGCCCTGAGAGACAAATGCCGAACATCGTGGAACCTTAGTGTTTCCTTCGAGATAGCTTTCTATTTTTTTTCTCCCTTTATTTTGTAGGTCATGGTCGGCGTAAAGAAAACACTGTGGGCGTCGATACACTTCGAGAGTGTCCGCTCTTCCTTCGGGCACTTTCCGTTGCGTCGTAGCAAAACAGGGCCACGAGTATGTTTGCCATTTCAAGCGCCCAACTTCGCCCGGAATTTGGTCCAATAGATAAGTCGGAAATATTGTAATATCAATGAGGTCAGGCAGCTCGTGCTAGAATTAATACATGTACAGACTCAATATTGAGCCTATACGATCGGATAACGACACTGTGCCAACTTTCCTACCTTTGTTTAAAAGCTTTGTGTATAGGTGGTTTCCCGGTCCTTTAAATGAACGCTCTAACGTACCAGCGCGGCACGGTAGTGTTGACGACGCCACAGGGTTTCTTCATCAACAGGCCCCGATGGCGTAGCATTGTTTCTAACATTGTCCGCTCGATAGGGTTTTAAAAGTGCTGATATTAACACACTGCCTGGTCATAACAAACGGTTACTTTCAAACTCCGCTTGCAGCGGGAAGCGATGGATCAAGAAGGTTACGAGACAAATATAAATGTGGACCACTTTATATCTAACTTTGTATGTATGTTTTAAAGAAATGTGCGCTTGTGCTTTAGCGGTACCAAACTTCCCGCCACTTTTATAAATATTCATGCTGTCGGCTACGTACACTAGGTTTCTTGGCAGTGTTTGTTGGAGGTCTTCATCAGCTTCGGGCACTACTTACAAACGATGATATCACTGCTTGCGATACGGTGACTACGGCTATGTAAAGTGGAAATGCAGATTAGGTTCACGGAATATTCAGAAAGTAATGCCATTAATCGTCTGAATGGGCTACTCTAAGCAAGAGAACAATAACTACAGCGACAAAAATTTAATGGCCATGTTTGCGTTGTTTAAAAAAAAGACCTCGAAACGCAATGTAACAACTAAAGCAGTCTGATACACCAGGACATTGTAGATACGTCTGTAACGTGGGAGGACTAGATGAAATACAGTATTGATTAACTGATCCACCGTGCATCTTTCAGCGCCATTACATATTAGGAAATACTAAGTTCGACACCAAGTGTTGGGTAAACTTCATCGCTGTATTGAACGAAGCACGGAGACAAAATGCAATCGTTTTAACAGAGTTTCATTCTAAGTGGTATCGTACACTCACAAATGCAGAGGGAGTACTGCAAGAGCGGAGCAACTGTATTACTCCCGCCAGAGTGCTTTAACTCCGGGGGGAGTAGTGCAGAGTTAACCCCGGAACTTATTATTTCCTTGAGTGCAGAGTAAAACAGATTGCGAACTCTCTGCCACTCAGGTGGAGTTCCAAATCCATGCAACTCTCGCGCTCAAGGGGCGTGAACGGGGTGTGGTCCTCCGTCCTTGACAGGCGGAATACATTCTAGCTCCAGCATCTGGCCGACGCCGCACAGCGGTATAACGGTCTCGTAACTATAAGCCTCCGAGCGTAGACACCACAGAGGTCACATTGATGCTCCAAGTTAATAGGATAACTTTAAGTGATAAGAAAAGTAAGGTTTTGTGATCGTCAGCGTTTAATTTCTCAAATTCCAACAGCGACAACTTCGAAGCATCGAACAGCGGCTACTTTTACCGTGTTGCCGAAAATTGGCTTACGACGCCAACTAATTGCCGCTGGAATAAGGCCGACGCTAAAGCATCAGTACAATAAAAAGAAAAAGAAGAAAAATAGAAGCTGCGATAAAAAAAATGCCCCCACCTCCCCGAAGGGAATCGTGAGGAAATGCGAACGCATTTCTTGCGCCGAGAGTACACGGCGTAGTAATTTTAATGGCGTAAATTAATGACGAGACGAGAATTTGTACCGTAACCATTTATTTACACATTCATCAGCACCTGTTTGTGTTGTCATTATTCCTGACGGCCATAGTCTCAGCCTTGTGGTCGCCGTTGGCGTTTCACAGCGGCGTCTCGAGCACACATTTCCGGATGTTCTTGAGAGGCGCCCAGCCAGCGAACGGTCGAGAGTGAGGCGCGAGCGGACGGGGGAGTGGGGCGCAGGGAGGAGAGAGAGCGAACGGCGAGAGAAGGAGCGGCGAAGCACTGCACCTACCCTCTCCTACACTCTCTCGCACCACATGCTCCAGTTGCTAGGGGCGAGGATAAGCGCGCGCGCCCGCAGTTGTTGCTATGGGAGAGGGAGTGAGAGCGGAGAGATAACACCTGCCGGCGCGCGGACAACGCCGGATGCCTTACATAGCCCGACTAAGAAATGCATTCGCATTAAAAAAAAAAAAGCTTCCGCCAGTAGGACTCGACATTGCCACCTTCTGATTGTCGAGTTCTCTGCCACTGCGCCACGCCGCTACTTTTTTTTCTCTTTATTGCAGAATGTAACATTCAAACAAAAACAAATATCATCTCCACTATGCTTCAAGCTTAGTGTTATAGCTTAAGCATAGTACGCCACGTGTCACACACGCTTAAAATGGTTTCAGATGACACAGGTCGTCCATAACATTCAGTAGTTCATCATCGTAGCAAAGTTTTGCAAATACTTCTCGCAACTTGGACATTTGTTCGATAAAATAAATACAAACTGGCCGAGCATCTAAATCACAATGCCTAACTGCCATGCGGCTTCGCCATATACTGTGCAAGCCAAGGAGAAAGAACACATCGTATTTTAAAAGTCCCGGTTCTATTGCCAAGAACCGAATCCTGCGTGGTGTAAGTGGGAGTTCCTTCTTAAGTGTTCTTTGGAGAACATCCGAAAATAAAAAGGCGTCCCAGAAATCGATAAAGGCGTGCTCTATCGACTCTGCTTTTCGACAAAGTAAGCAATTGGATCCCCACGGTAAAAAGTCACCTCTTTGCTCTAGCCACGTTTTCGCGTATCAGTGTATCAGTGTGTAACTTAAAAAAGAACGTTTTAACTCCGGCCGCTACAGGCCGTCATTGCCGTAAAAAGACGAATAAAGACAGAACATACAGTTTAGCTTCATCTTTATGGGTCACATACTGCAGATAGACGCGATCTTCCTTTCCAACTAAAAGTTGCGTCTTCATAAGAAATAGACTGCTGCTGGCCATGTATGACATGCCGATAACGCCAACAGCACCAACTTTCTCTAAGAATTCACAACTTAGAAAAAAAACATAGATTACTTAGGAGCAGGTGCAGTTTGTCGGCTGTTACTGCCGAGTTTAAGAACTGTTTCTCGCTCTTTCCACGGGTTGACACACACAGAAGTTTGAGGTTTACTGTAATCTCGTTCGATAAGTACGCGCGCACATCACTGAATAACGTGTATTTTCTCGCGCAAGCGACAATATGCTAGTACAGCTGCCTTGTCAGTGTACTGGTTTGCGTCTCTATCGATACCTACAACTACATAACCAATCGGTGAAAACCAAATCGAATGCGCAAGAAAGTATGCCATCATGTTAGTTCAATAAGGCGTACCAATTGACACGTCTCTGTTCTCACATATGAGTCGGCGAAGAGCCGGCGAGTACGCCCGGCAACTTTCGGTGGCGGCCTGTGTGCGTTGGCTGAAAGCGCGTCGCATCGATGGTCATCACTTGTTGTGTAAACACCGTAAGCAAGAAACAATGGTTCAGTCAGGTTAACCGATGCCAAAGCTCTGCTGTAGTCATTCTTACTCCTCGGAATCGCGTATTCCTAAACACGGAAGCGCAGGCGGCATGTAGACGGGCTCGGCGTCTGGTACACCGTCTCATGGTTGGTGTACCAGAGGCTGGCCACACCAGCGAGGTAGAAGAGGAAGTGGTAGTGTTTCGCGACATCGTCCCGTTTGTTGAGAACGCTTACTCTCTCGTAAGCCGACAGCCAGTCCTACACGTCGTTGTCGTCTGGGCCAAAGAAAACAGGAAGGTCCTTGTGGCTAGGCGGACCAGAGCATACAACGGATGAAGTAGGAGGCGTTTGCTGGGATGTCTGCTGAGGTGCCTCTCTGAGGAATGGTTGAGTGGATGGTACGGGATCGAAGTTCGGGCATACGTTAGGGGGGGTAGCACCTCCACTACTTGTAAAGGCGTTTATTGTACGCTGGCGTAACGGACGACCGGTAGCTCAACCAACGGCTCAATTCACGGACTCCGAGCGCGAGCGACGTCCACGAGCAATGCACGGGTGCGACAGACACACTACATAGCGCTTAAGAGGATGCCCACTGCAGCGTTACTCTTCGCTACAATGCATACAGTATATCGTATTCAATGATCGATTTCCACACAAACAAAAGAAAAAAGGAAGTACCAGTATCGCCGCAGGGGCGAATAAATGAATACGATAGCAACCAATGGGAATGTTAGGAATGTTATAGGACGTAAGGCTGGCAGCTTATTCTTTTAGCATCCGACTTGGCGCAAGTCGAACAAAACGCTGTCTTAAGGAAACGCGGCCTTCGTGCTGTCTACGGCTTCAACGCAAACTTTTCAAAGAGAACATAACACGTGCAAAGGTATGAACCGTTGGCTGATCGCGTGTAACGGTACGGTGCGTGCGTCCACGGGCGACAATGCCCGGCTGGTCAAAGTACGCCTAGGATCAGCCGCCTTTGACACCTTTGACATGCAGCCGCACACCTCAGGCACCCCTCCATACACCCCTCCATTCCCCCGAAATTTTTCAATTTTACGTTTGTTTAAATACATACACACGCACGAACATGCATAAAGGGTGATTGAAGTCTCCCCGAAAAAAGTGTTTGGCTACGCGACTAGGCGGCGCTATTGTACGCGAAAGACCTTGCGCCGGCGAGTGCACGTAAATGCGGCCGTCGAAGGTGCGCCCGTCGCGTGAGTATTTGTGTGCGCCGTTTTCCAATAATTGATGCTCTCTCGATCGTGGCCTTTTGGGCGACCAGCCGTTTCTGATAAGGCACTGTGATCTTTCATCGAAGTAACTTGTAATTTCACATCTCCGCATTTAATTGTTGCCTGGATATGAACGCACGGCCGTCGTTGTTGCCTGTAGCAACGGAAGAATTACGCTGTTAACCACGTGAATGAAGGTCCAATTCCTGGCATGCAGGAAGGAGACAATTAAGAGGGAGCATTGCACAATGAGCAAGAAAGAAATAAAGAAAGAAAGAAAGAAAGAAATAAAGAAAGAAAGAAAGAAAGAAAGAAAGAAAGAAAGAAAAGCGGTAAGTCCGGCACCCATGGGCCAATCCCGTTCCCCACCTCTACACAGAGTAGCATGCCAGCGATATACAGACGCCGGCAAAAATCTGTTTTTCTAATAAAGAGTCTCTCTCTCTCTCTGCTTGCCCCCATTTCCTAGATAGGGGAAAGGCTCCTGATTTTTTTTTCCTTTTAAACTGACCTGATTTGCTCTTCCCTTAACTTACGAAGTAATCTTTCAATGGGAACTGACTCTAACAGAAACACTGCCAGGTCAGTGCCCTAGCTGCACCCAACTGTGGAAGGGTCTCCACACTAGGAGCAAAAGATTCAGGCAACTTAATTTTATTCAGTGACTACACAGTTGGGCTCAGCATAGTCGTTCATTTCTAACACACATGTCCAAAAATGGTGAAGTACAGCACACGAACAAAGGAAGCCAGGCGAAAAAATAAGTTAATTAAAGAAGCTACGCGCAGTTACGACGCGAAGTAGCCGAAAAACTTAAGTTGGAGCAATGGATGCAGACGAAATTTCTACCGCGACTGCAGCTTACATTATGATGCAAATGGTTTGCCACAGCGGAAAATGCCTGAGGGAGTATGCGGGGTTGGGACACCAAAGCTTACACAAATGCATCCCTGGGGCCGCATTATGCCTCCCAGCGCGGTGTTTATTGCTGCAACAGCGTCTTGTGTGGCGTCCTTTATTTACGGTAGCCTCTCTTTCCAAAGTACGCCTCCCAGCACTCAGTGACTCTCGCACTCTCCGACACAGAATCACAAGTTTGCGCGAGATCTAAGTTACACTAAACAAACAGAGAGGGAGTGCACCAAATGGAGAGTAACGCAGACAAAAAAAATACTGCACTCGCTCATCTTCTTTTTTTTTTCTGTGAGAACACAAAAGCAACTACAAAGAAACAGTACGCCTTCACCGTAGTGTTTTTCTTGAGTGGGCTAGCAAAAGCCTTATACGGCGGTGTGTAAATCCACCTACGAGCGGCCGCACTCATTTCTGCTGGAACTAACGTCGCAGCTTGCCAGTTCGTTGACTCGAGGACATAGTCTGAAAGGCTAGATGCTTGAGGAGGAGAAAACGTTGCACATAGTCTAGCCACATGTGACTGTAAGAAGCTAGTGTAAGCGGCCGTATTGTTTTGGAGACATAAACAGAGAGACGAAGCAAGCTGCTGAAATCAGTCTGCAAAACTCAAGACGTGCAGCCTGCCAAAAAAAAAAAAAAATCCAACGCCTTATTCACAGCTGTCAATAGGCATTTTTTTAATACTGCGCAGTACTATCCACAAACGGCAAGAGATAAAATATAAGCGTGAACACTTACCTCTCAGATCGTATGGTGTCGCACGCGAGCTCAGCCCCACATTCGAAGGCTCTGTTTAATATTTTCTCAAGTTTAGTAGCTTGCATCTTCTCTCAAATAACGGTGTGTGATCGACAATAGAAGTGTCGCAACGCTGTGACAAAACGGCGCTCAGACTTCTCTGAAAGTTGTCAGAAAATGAAGTAGTTAAACGGTGTAGGGAAACGGAAAATCTCTATTGCTCAACCCGAATCAGAGGGCTGTATGCCCGGTCCACTTCTAGTGGAACAATATTTTTATCGCTCGCTTGAAGTAAGCTAAACGGTACACGCAGAAATGTTGCGTAATACCAGAGTCATTCAATTCTCTTTATGGTCACGAAACTGCACCGTCACGCTATGGGCGAGCTTCATACGCTGCTCGAAAATGCCGCAACGCGCCGCCGCTGCGCCACAGAGGCGATCGTCTGCGCCGTCCGCGTATTGAAATACTCGCGCAGTGCGAGACAAGCTGCTGGATATGATATGTTTAAGTTAGCGGAAACGTTGTCTCAGGAGTAGAATGCCCAACAGATGTTGCGTGCCGGGGTGCCGTTCCGGCTACAAGGGAAGCAAAAAGGTGTCGTTGTTTTGTTTGCCGTTAGACAAGCAGCAGCGCGAGAAATGGAAGCGGGCCATACCGCTGCAAGAAAGCGGTGATAATTAACTTTGATTCGAAGTATACACGTGTGTGTGCGAACCATTTCGACGCCTCGGACATTATCACTGCGTATGATTTTAACATCAACGGCGACTCCGTGTCGCAGAAACGCGACAAACCAACGCTGAAGGCTGACACCGTTCCAAGGATTTTTGAAGGACTTCCTTCGTATCTCACACAGCGCAAACCTCGATCTCGCTCATCTACAGTGCGACCACCATGCAAACGACCACGTGAGTCACCCTGTGAAGAGCTCCGAGCGTCGCCGACGCCCTGTTTAGACCGCACCGTAGTGCGTGTCGTGCGGAAACGCCTGGCAAGAAAGGGACCAACGGGGAGTGTAACTGCGCGCCGATCACCTGCTATGTGCTGCACTGCTCGGCCCTGTCGGCTAGACGAAAACAAGTCATATCGGTTGTACGCCAGGGTGAAAGCGAAGCACTATTACAACGAATAGAAGCTGTTATGAGAGTCAAGTGCAACTCTTGCCGGCGCACGCAGCGAGCGAGCGAGCGCGCTCACCCACGTTTCTTCCCTATCGAGCTTCCGGACCCAAACAAGTGCAAGCCTTCGAGCCCGGACGCCCCGGATAACTCGCTTCAATGTGCCGAATGAGGAAGAACTACGAAGAACACTGCCAGCGTTAACAAAAGTAAGCTGCTCGTCAGCGGTTGTATTCCCGCAGAATTACCTGCTACAACTACGAAGCGATACGAAGTAGGCTTCGCTACGTCGTCGGCACCAAGCCGGCCGGCGGCCGGTGTGAGTGCGTTGCCGGTGCAGGTGAAAGAAACGTTGCGTAGAATATGCTTCACAGAGAATAATGTCTTCTGGAATAAAGTACAGGTCAAACTGTGTCTTTCTCTACATGCCACAACTGTTGTCAAACATCTAGCGTGAAGGCGAGACGAATCAACTTGCGGCCGGCGGCGTACAGCGAGCGACTTACGACCATGGTGAAACAGCTGTGCCTGCAGGTGGCAAAAGTCATACAGAAGTCCCCTGCTACGGCGTTCGTAATTATATATCTTGGTATTCTGTCGTTAATCCCCGAATTTTTGTATTTTTTCTGCTGATACCACCGCGAGCTGCATGTTTTAATTGAGCTGGTTTTTTTCCTCCCGGGTGCTCATTTTAAAACAGAAAACGCGTTCAGAAATGTATTTATGCATGCTGAGTGCTAGAAGTGAAAGCGTGAAAGCAAAGCGACCGTTGCGGAAGTTTAGAAAGCTTAAACACCGAGGCTTCCCACACACAACCCCAGCCATAGCAGCGTTCGCATCGCCTCTCAAGCACAGCTGCGCTTCTGGCGGCGGCCGCTGGCTCCATATGAAACTGACGCGGCAGTTTCGTGACCATAAGAAGCATTGAATGACTCTGGTAATACTCAGCTTCAGTCGCGAATAGTACAATCACATGCCATGTAGGTGTAATACCAATAAAACTGCGAATTGGAGACATGATATTTCATGTCCGCTGGGCATACTGGGCTTTGCGGTATAAAGACAAAAGAACAACTCGCGGTCCCCTGGCAACAACGTTCCTGTCTCCTCCCTCATCCTCCGCTTTCTAAATTTTTTTTCAGCACATGTCGAAGTTGCAGAAAGTTCTTGCGCGAAAAAGGCGTCCATTAGATTCACCGTTCAAAATAGAACAAGATGCATTGGCAAAAAGGTGTCCTTTTTAAATGCCTGTATTTCTTAATCCAAGCGAACAGACGTCGCCTGTGCGTCTCCAACCATTTTTCTCGTACGAGTTGAGGGAAAACACAAAGAAAAGTTACTGGGCAAATGGAAGCTTCATTCCTTTTTCTTTAGCTTTTATCAGAAAAATATTGAGACTGTTGCCGTAAAAGGCAAGTTTTTTTTTTTTTTCGGGTGTATTGTTATCTTTCTCCGTAAAAGACACTTTTGCGAAAGCGAGAAAATACTTATATTGAATATTACGTATATTTCACTGCATCATTTTTTTTTTGTAAGAGGTATTGCCCACCAATTTTCTTAAGGCAGATCGAAATCCAAACTAAATGGGGGTTTTCTTCAAAACGTTGCTGAAACAATTTGTTTGCGCGAGCTGTACTTATTGTGCAAATACCAGACATCAAGTGAAACGAACCTAAGAATTGAGTTTCACAGAACTGGCTCTTGAAAGCCCAATTTCGTGATTTTATGGTTTAAACAGAACCCAGAAAAGGGCGACGTTAGCATCTCTCTTATTCGCAACGAGAAGGACTTGAGAGATTTCTTCACGATTCAGCCATGGTACAGCCCCGCCACGGTAGTCTAGTGGTTATCGCGCTCGACTGCTGACCCGAAGGTCGCGGGATCGAATCCCGGCCGCGGCGGTTGCATTTTCGATGGAGGCGAAAATATTTGAGGCCCGTGTACTTAGATTTAGGTGCACGTTAAAAAACCCCAAGAAGTCGAAATTTCCGGAGCCTTCCACTACGGCGTCTCTCATAATCGCAGCGTGGTTTTGGGACGTTAAACCCCAGATATTATTATCAGCCAAGGTACAATGCGTTCCTATGTTTGACCGTTAAATGTGGAACGTGATCGTAGACCGCTCGAAATGGTTTTAAATTAGACAATCTTCCAAATATGCAGAGATATCGTGCAGTTGGCTGCGCTCGTAACATTTCATGGCCATGAGAATGAAAACGTGCAGAGATAGGCATCAGTGTTGCGTCTTTCATTTAGAAAAAAAATCATTTTTCCGCGTTCTTTAAAAATTACCTCGCATTGCTTGCGACTTCTCGAGGATTTCACATAATAACGCGACAGCACTAAAGAGCACGTGTCGCAGAAAATGCGGTGCAGTAAGTGTGACGACCTGTCAATCGTGTTCGTCATACACTTATGTCTTCCTACGCCAAATTTTGTAGGTTAATACCTAGCTACAGAGATGACCACGAGAGCACGCAGACGCAGGTTGCTAGATATGTACAAACATAGGTAGATATATATAAAGTGTCTTTTTTTAGACAAGAAATGCTTCACCTTTAATACAATCGCTCAAGGAAGATAGCTTCAAATGTTAAACATACACAAATAGATGGCCACAAAAATGAAACGACAAAAAAATGAATATCCCATTCATGATTATATAAACAATTCAAGAAAGGAAGGAAAATGTACTTGGCCTTTTATCGTCCCATTGCGGAGTGCGAGAAATCATTTTGAATAAGGGAGCAAACTTCATCGCTTTTTATGTTCGTATTTATGTTATAACCTTATACTTAACTTTAGTATACACGTAAGCATAAATTTTTGCGGGGCGAGTTCCTCGCGATATGATATGAAAGTGCGCAATAAAAAGAAAGCCCTACATAAGGACGCTTTGCACAGCCTCAAGATAGTTAAACTGCACCTTTACACTTTTAAATTGTTTTTAGCCGCGACACACGGGCGGTCGGTGCTATGCATAAAATGTATATTACTATGCTGCCGCAATAAAAAGGCAGGATAGGCGATGGGCCCCTGCCAGACTTATCGGGACGCAAGGACGTATTCCGTTCGCAGTAAATTTTACAGAAAGTGAAACGGCTTTTCGGACGGGAAGGCAAGGATATCAAAGTTCCATCGGAGAAATTTCGTCTCGAAGTTTCACATCGCAACACTTTTTTTTCTCTGCCCTTACGCGTACAAGCTGACGAGGCCGGACAAAAGGAAAACTTAACGTCTGAGGTCATTTAGACGAGGCAACTGGCCAACGAATGGCACGGGCTTGAAAAGATATCAAGGGAACTCGCGACTTGAGTATGCATATAGCGGAGGATGACCTAAACCTACAACTGCCAACGCGAGACAAACGCTCGCAGTTAACCCGTCTGCCACAGTAAAATATTTAGCGTTTTATGTAGACGGAAGAATAGTTCTTCATCTGTAATACAGTGTCGCCAAAAAGGATATGTCTTCTTCGTCTTTTTTCATGGTTTGGAGGGGCGGGTAAAGAACCTTTCCACACCGGAAAACCCCGGCTTCTCTAGTAAGCCAATGTTACGAGAGTTATATGCAAAATATTCAATTTAGAATTCGCTTAATTTATGTTTCAATGCACATTGCATGGTGCAAAAGTATCTTTCAGCACTGAGTCTTCAAAGCGCGTGCGTATTTCGCGGTCTAAACTTCGCTTTTTTGAGGTTTCGCCGTCTAAATGGTGGCGTTCTGGCCACATAACTTGAAAGGGAAAGCGCGGTCGGGAAGTGTTCTGGCAGGAGTGGAAATGTATGCATTGTTCTCTTGGATGGCAACAGTGTCATGTAGCTGGCGATCAATGGTGTCGACTATTTTTCTTGTTTAATCTGCCCACATGCCCATCTTCTTTAATCAACGTTTCAGTTACTATTCAGCTACTTGTCATATTGTATATACTGTGTCATGTAAACTGCAAGGTCTAGTTTGTTGTCCGCCGCGGTGGATCGTTGGTTACGGTGCTCGGCTACTAGCCTGAAGGTCGCGGGTTCGATCCCGGCCACGGTGATCGCATTTCAGTCGAGGCGAAATGGTAGAGGCCTGTGTCGTTTGCGATGTCAGTGCACGTTAAAGAACACCAGATAGTCGAAATTTCCGGAGCCCTCCACTACGCCGTTCGTCATAATCATATTGTGGTTTTGACACCTACAACCCCATATATTATCATTAGGACTAGTTCGTTTCTAACTACTTTTAAAAGGTGCTTGGCGAATTGAAGCTAAATTCCTTTACATTTGGGGACACTATATCGCAATGTAATTTCGTTGAAATCGCTGGCCAATTAAAAATCTCCTATACCCGTTAAAATATTTCTCTTGCATTCCAGATGGCAACGTTATTCAAGTTAACTATCGGTTAAAAGCCGGCAAACCCCATCCGACAACCATGCCAGCCGATAGTAATGCGACAAGCATTTTTTTTTATTGTTCATATACCCTAAAAGCCCATTCGGGCATTACATGGGGGGGGGGGGGGGGGTCAGACAGTTATACAAACAAACTTGCAAATAAAACATTGGTAATATACATTGAAAATAGTAAAGAATGTAAAACATATTTCTATAAACAAGGGTACAAAAAGCATTGAAAAAAAAGCATTGAAGCAAGCTTATCGCCAGCGCCAAAACGGATCATATATCGGCATTAGTAATTACAGACTTAGCACAAGGAACACGATCACAGGATGTACGCACGGAGAAAACGAGCGCTGTACTGTGTGCGTGTCCTTTCGGGTTGCGTGCTCGGCTTTAAGTCTATCAATACTATAGAACATGCACCAATTAGCACAACGCAAGCTCTACTAAGTCATATACGAAGCATTTACATCACTTGGAGTCCCCTCTCACACTTGATGATGATCATGAGAATGATGATGATGAAGTGGCCGCTCCGGCGCCACAGAATTTCGCACGAAGTTTCTTCCGTTATGCTTCCGAAACTGCGACAGTGCAAGTCGTATACTGCCACGGGGCTCCACTGTCACGCTTCTTTATTGAAACGCTGTACCATCCGACGGCGCCATCAAAAACAAAAAACTCTGGCATGTCCTCAGAAATTCATGTTGTGATAGTGCATTTGGAAAATGAGATATGTGTTGAGTATGTCGCATGTACCCATTGAAGAAAGAAACAAAACAGATTACCTTACTGGAGGTTTTTGTGCAGCAAAAATTGCACAAGGGTAATTCTCTTTTTTTTTTTCAAAGCGAAGAAAATTTCTTTCTTGAAATTAAAAAAATACTCCTAGGAGGTCGTCAGTGCTAGCTATTCGCATTTATCGTACGAGTAGATGTAGGGGTACAGATGCGACGCTGAACTTGCTATTTCGCTCAACGACAATATGCTGTAGGTGCTTTGCGATGTTTTCGGTTATGATTATCCGGTACATCCTTGTGACCTGTCTTCTAAGAAACATTTCCACGGCTTTGTTTATATTTTCAAGGGTAACATACGCAGAAGGCAGCAACGTGCATCACCAATTTATTTATATTCCTGCGAATGCAACTTGCAGATAATCAGAAAGGATTTGTCGCAAAAGAAACAGACACAAAATGAGACAAGAGACGACGTACGAGCGTTCGTGTTTCTTGCGCGGAAAATTTTTTTTGTGATGTAACACCAACAGGCCCAAATCGCCACAAATCTTAGAACTACTTAGAAGATGCTTAGAACTTCTTCCACGAAACTGAATAAGTGTTCTCAACTTGCGAATTTTTATTGCGTTCAATGCTTCAGCCTAGAAAACTTGCATTAGGAAACTTCAGCGCTGTAGAATGCATCCGCCTACACCGACGTCCACTCATTCGAGAACAAATAAGCTCTAGCAAACATTCTCTTGAAATTGGGAAAGCTCTGTGACAGGCGGCTAGTCCTTTTTTTTTCTTAAGCGCACTCTTACCAACACTTTAAGGCCAAGGTTGATAGCAAAAGCAAGGCTCCTTCAATCACATGTTACAAAGAGATCACAAAGATGAAAAACGAAGAAATCAAGAAGCTTATTCCCGAGAAGCTTACTTCCTAGAAGCCTACTTCCCGATAAGCGTTATTAGGGACGGAAAAAGGGGGTTCGCGCAGACGTCCTATGCGTTTGAAGAATGCGGTCACACGCTCGAAAGGCTGACAGAAATACAGGAACTCGTGGGTGTTTCCAGATTGCGATTTCAAGTTTGCTCGAAGCGTTTAAAAGAAGGAGTTCAGTACGTAGCCGAACATGCCTCGCCTCTTTGAATGTTGCAAGCAATTGAATTATTTTTCTGATAGATTCCATTGACTTCACCTTTCGCTTACGATGCGTGCGAGAGTAAATCGAGTGTTTAGATTACTGGGCGATGTTTCGTGAGAACCATTGATCCTCTTTCATACGAAAATGGCAGTAGACGCTCATAATTATTGTACTGTCAACCATATACTCTTCTTTTGTGCATGCTTCTTTTATAGAACCGACACCCCTATAGGAAAGGGCACGCTCGCTGCATTTCGTTCATTGTCTCTTTTTCTCCCGTGAATGAAATAAAGCTTTCGTGTAAGAATATTTTCTTGTGTTGACTTCCAAAGTTAATAAACATCATTAGTGCTCCTTCACAAAAGCAGAAAACGGAAGGTGAAACATGGATTAAAAAACAAACAAAACGTGGTTGATCCCTTCGTCATAGGAATCAGTATAACACGAAAGTGAAACGTGCCTTTACAAAAGCAGTTCGATGTTCATTGCACATTGATAAAGGAGAGCTTGCACAATGTTGGCGTTTGGTAGCTATAACACCGTTTGATGTGGACGCACCTACGTTGATCCCGGTTGCATATCTCCATCGCGACGGCTAACGTCGATGATCATGATTAAACCTTTGTGGTAGCTGAAATAGTTAGCATAAACCCGCACTCAGCGTATATGGTGAATCCTGGATAAAGATGGCCTCATCAAGCACACAATCACTAGTACTCGATATGTGCTCATGGAAAGCGTCGTCATTTGAGGAGAGAAACAGCAGGGTGTGCGCTCTCCAGCAATTGGGTAACCTGCCCCTTTTCCTCGGGCCCACACTACCACACAACGCTTCAGGAATGCGGGAAACCGAGCTCGTAGCTTGAGCGGTGAACGAGCGAAGGCGCTTCGCAGCCCCACACCGTGTCTTTCACTGCAACAAATCACTCACTCAAACTGTATTCAAACGAAGTGGAGTGGAAATCGGAGAGTAAGCTACCGCTGCTCTGAGACTACCGAAGCGCGTCCTGTCGTCGCTCGTTAGTGTCGTGATGCCGCATTTCACTTCACCTCTCCAAGACGGCGACACTACCCCACGTCATTTAAATCCATTGTGAAGGGGGGAAGGTGTCAAATATATAAGACGTGTTGGTGAAGGCTCATACGTGAGCGTCGGTAGCGCAGTGGGTAAAGCGCCCGGCTCATATCCTCGCGGACCAAGAGGTCGTGGGTTCCACTCCCGGGTCATTCGAATGAACAAAACTTTTTGTTCTTGTTTTCTTTGTCATCTGTTCGTTTGCATTTTAGCGTCGTCACATCCGTGACGGAAATGATGTCAGTGAAGTCTTGGTGGGTCCCGGCATAAAATACTTTCGTGTTAACACTTTCGTGACCGCGGAAAAATCGGTCGTTTTTAGCTAGTCTAGCAAATATTTTTTCCCTGCCAAAGAGTTATAATTGATGCTAAAGTGAAGGGTATCAAATGATGGAAGAAGAGTTAGTCTTTCCAATAGTATGAATTTCAAACAACGGTTTTATTTCTAATAAAATAAAAAAATTATCAAATAAAGAAAAATGCATCAAAAAGAAAGAAAGATTCATAAAAACATCGATGCTACTCTGCAAAGGTTAAACATTAAAAAAAAATCGAAATATACGTTTTGAACGCAAAGCCCTCGTAGAATAATAGTGGAAATATAAGCTCTGTAAGTACAAAGATTATTTACATAAATACAAGAATATAGGCACTAGTGCCTATCATGCCACCGCGCGATGCAGCTTCTCGACGCGGTGAAACAAAGGCTGGCTGCGCATGTTTCGGGAAAAAAAATTTTTTTTTCTGTTCAGCTTTCCTAGCATAGTTTGCAGTTCTGGTATTTTTCAATTTTTTTGTGTATTTGTTGAAATGAACAGTGTAGCCTGTTCTAAATCTGCAAAAATCCATAATTGTACTCTCATTTGACCTCTTTCTCGCTCATATACTGCCGAATACCATACCGACCTTCACATTTCACCATTTTCTGATTCACTGAGAGGTTCCGACGGGGTTAAAAGATAGCGTAGAAAAATCGTTCATGTGTTGCAATAGAGAGGACACGTGGTGAAGATTCTCGTGGGATGCGACTGTCGTCTTCTTCAGATCAGAGACACTCAAGAAGCCTTGAACCTTTTCCGTGGCATCACTGACGGTAGACGAAGGCCTGGAAATACGTGTCGTCGACCCCAACACCAATGCAAGCGCGGGACTTCAACGATTACCATGTACACATGGAGTGAGACGAACTTGCTCATCTTCTCTTCAGTAACCTCCCTCCATGAATCCGTCCCTCTCACTGTATGTTGGCTTTTCGAAAGTATGCATCCACGCATACTTATCTGTGTGGTTGTATGTCTCTCCGACGACTTCTGCGGTAAAAAACATGAAGACGCCGCCGCGCAGCACACCGGAGCGTTGGGTCAAAGTCCGCTCCGCGCCGTCTTCGCGAAGAGAACTGCGCTCTTTCTGCAGCCGGCGCCAAATGCTCCCGCCCGAATGAAGTTAACACCTGGCAGATAAGAGCTGTTATAGTTAGAACACACCGGATACGTTTACATCGACGCGCGGCAGCGATAAAACGACCTGAGGAGAAGACGAAACTTACCGGCGGATAGCTGCTGATGTTCCGGGGAGGTTTGACGCACTTTCGCCGTCCGTACGACTTCGCCTGGCGAATCGAAGTCGTCTTTCGTGTCTCTGCTGCTACCATCATCCAGAAATTCCCGCTCATATTAATCGGAATCCGTCGAAATTCGCCGTTTCTGTGGAGCACCCTCGAGCGGCGTCGCCGCGAAGTCTGAAACAACGAGCGCTCACCTACCCGACTGCGAACGAGCTTTAAAAATCTCCCCGCGCTGAAGAAAACTAACTCCCAAACAAAACTGATAAATAACATGTTATTTTATGCTTTGATTGCGTTAGCTGTCCAGAACCGCTCAGAGAGTGCCAAAACTTGATCTTGAAGTCATCGATAACATACTATCGATGGGAATAGGCGCGGTCACGAAAGTGTTAAAATAGCGATTTGTGCCTTCAGGCATATTGGCGTTATATATAAAAGTAAGGCAGCGTAAAAAGGAGACCATTGGGAGTGATCTTCGACCTGCAGTGGACGAAAAAGTAGGCTGACGATGATGAATAGATATGACGTCGACGGCACGATGATCGTGATGCATGTAAATATTGCACGCATTCGTCTGTGATTTGCGCCTCCGTGTACTTTTGACAGCAGCACTCAATTCTTTTGTCAAACAATTCTTTAAGATTATTAGAGATGATATCGGTAATACCAAATACATATCTATACAGTATGTGTAATGAATTATTCATCGTTAGATATTTGTGTCCATCATTAATATAGGTTTCGTCTTTTTTGAACAGTACTAATTGGATGTATTCCAAGTTTATTCTCTGATTATTTATTGATTCCTTTGACTGTAGCATGCTTCATATAAATAAAGAAACATCCAAATTTCTGCGCAGGTCGTCTCGAATGCAAAGTCTCCATATGTCACATATGCTGCGGCTCGCTTCCTGTTATATAAACAGAATTTTGCATTTTGTAGGTTCTACATTCCCGTGACAAATCTTCCCTGTCTGATGAGTCTAATTTGTGGATTTCTTTTGTATATTGCACGCAATATTATGAAAATGGCGACGGAAAGAGGCTATAAGGCTGGAACCGCACGAACACAAGCTCCGTATATTGTCCGAATATATTTCTCCTGCGGCTGAATCGTAAGGCAAAATAACCTATAGGTCATGTCCACGTAAGCACGTTATTCAACCGTCCCATTAGGACTAATGAATGTGGTGTTTATTTATTGTATCGTGATTTGTTTATTACTCAAATCGCAATGTAGGGAAGCAATTTATGTATCGCAACCAACAAACAAGTGATTAGCCACACGAAACACGAAATGCTGTTGATCCTTCACGCCTTGTTTTCTCAACCTTCCGTTTCCCTAGCGTATTGGCGAGTGCTATAACTCGTCTCATACGGTCTGATTTATGCCTCATCTGCGCACAGTGCCTAGATGCATATTTTAACGGCACAGATCTTTCTGTTTCGCTTACAAGCTTCAAATATACATCCAGATACTGATAAAGCAGTGTTTTATGTTACTGACAGGCCTCAGTCGGACGTTTACTGATAAAGCAGTGTTTTATGTTACTGACAGGCCTCGGTCGGGCGTTTTCTTCTTGGCCATATAACACAGGACACTCGTTACTTATCGTGAAGACCACTTCCTTTCAACTAGAGTGCCGAAACAATATGGCGCGAAACCATGTGACCTCACGTATCTGCCTAGCTTACGGTTTAACGCCGCTGTCAGCTTCTGTGCGCGACGAACAGACAGAGGCACCAGGACGCACACACATAACACACATATGCACACGCACACGCACATGCACGCACGCACAAAAGAGAGTACGCGCATACAAAGACCGGCAAAGTAAGGAAAGAAACGGAATTCGCTCCGCAACCGCTTGACTAATGTTAAGCGATAGGTGCACGCCACCAGCCGCAGCCGCTTTTCCCACACGGCGCTGGTCGTTCTGTTAGGTACGGCGGTACGCGCAAGGTACGCGCCCAGCGGTTATGCTTTTCTTTTTTTTTTTCCTGTTGCAACCGACCGCGGCTGTGGCAGCCAAGGTGGCGCTTTCCCGAAGCGCTGCCGTTCCGCTTGGCGCGTAATAATGATGGATACTTCCGGGTCGCAGGCTTTGCCGCAATACGCGAGAGTACGCCAGCCGACGCTCGGTTAACCCCCGCTATCCTATACTCACGTTAGTTGATGGTATAGCGGTTGCTTTCTCGCACGTTGACGCTCATTATTTCTTTTTTATGAAGCAACACAGAATGCCGAGAGAAATCGTTGTTGGCATCTACGGTTGGCCTTCTTTACCGCGCTTCACTGCCTGTCGGCCCTTGTTATTTATTCAATACCTGGCGCACCTTTCCGTGATTTCAAGCACCGCATAGTGAACATATGTGCGAACGATAACCGTTACAGCAAGCCTACATGCGGATTCGGGGCAAAGTGCAACAATGTAAATTATAAATATAGATAATCTCGATATGCATAGCGATATGGCTTTCAGACGGATAATATATTAGAGAGTGAAAGATAAGAGAGAAAAGGCAGGCTGGAAGATTTCATGCAGCGTTCGATGGGCGTCATAATCTCCTAGCTTTCTTGATGTTACGCAGGGCACGCCACAAATCAACTTCTTACAACAAAAGCGCACGTTTTTCATAACTACACGTTTCTGTGAACGAGTCTGTCTATAAAAAATGTTAGTTTAATTCGTATGCGCGAACTTGTAGTATCGTCAGTATCGTAATTGGATATTTATAGCACGAGCAATCATTACTACACACTCGAGCAAAATACGTAGAGTTTTAAATAAGACTTACATAAACATGATTTTATATGCACAATATATTGATAGTTGCATAAATTACCATGATTAATCTTTCACGTACATGTGCATATAATAAGTCGTTCGCATCACTTAAAAACCAAGGTGACCATTTTTTTTTTCATTTTTTTCATAATGCACACTAACGCAGAAGCGATGAGGATCTAGATCCAATACATATTGTATTGATTATTTTGGTTTTGTTGGGACCAAAAAACCACCTCTGGTGTCTGCGCTATACAGAAAAAAAGACAGCAACATATATTTCTTGCTACGCAAAAAAGTCCCAAAACCCACTTTACTGTGTGGGTCTTTTATATGCAGTACTTGAAGGTGCATTTATATGCACACTCTTTCGGTCAGAGCACAGAAGGAAACGTCTGTCTTCCGCGAGGCGGCGCGACCAGCGAGTGTGTGATCAGAAACGTCAGGGCAAGCCGGTTTCTCTCTCTTCGAGGCCGCAGAGAAAGATAGCGGTAGACGGAGAACAGAGGGGGCGTGGCGGTGCCCGAGTCTGACAGAAAGGACACGGTGATCCGGATTTCCGATATATTGCCAGCCGAAGGAGAGGATTGCTTCTGATATTTTTTGTGTATTTTTCGTAGAAGATGAAAGAAAAACGAACAGAGGACGAGCTATACTTGATGCTGTATTTGAGTTCTAGGTTAATTTTTTTTTGTTTTTGTCGTGCCACTTATTTTCAAATGGCACAATCTTGCCAAAGCCGTGGCAAAAGCCGGGAAGATGGACGCGACAATGAAGCTACGTCTGTGACTAGAATGCATGAACAACTCATCTTCAACGTTGTGCTGATGGCGCCAAAGAGACAGGCGTGAATTTGCATTTGATGCGGAGCCGCTGAGAACATTATGACAGAAGCGAGCACGACCTGCTTGAAAGTTTGTCACCGTGTCTTTCATAACGAAGTTTTCGGTCCTGTAAATACTACTGCACTTTGTTTCCGTGCCCCATATTCCTTTGTACCAACAGTACTGAGAATTGGGCGAGTTGGTACTGATTCATGACTGGCTGCGCAACACAGACAAGGACAAAGAAAGGAACAGACACCACGGGCACTAACTCACAACTGCTCTTTAAGCAGTTGTGAGTTTGCGCCCGTGTCTGTGTTGTGCTTTTGCTTCGTTCTTTCAGGAGTTCTGGCGCTGATATCAAAAGTTGGCCCATAAATAGTTGCGAACGGGTTCGAACCTCTAATGCACTCTTGAGCGGGTGCATTAGCGGTTCGGCCGAGAGCAATCTGACAGATTGCGCAAGCAGCTTTTCGCGAAGGCAGCATGATTGATGAGTCCAGTAAGTGAGCTCAGTGCTTTCATATAATCATTTTTACGTCAAGATAACGCGCATGGAATGTTATGAAACGAGCGCGGGATATGCGCATTAGTATGAGAAAACAGGAAGGTCTTCTCAGGAAAAAAAGTATACAAAATTAATCGAAAAAGAAAGCAATTTAGAAAAACACGCCTATTTTAACCAATATCTGAATAGGTAGAGGAAGAGCTTCTTTTCAGGAAAAGCCTACGTTTATCAAATTGGCGTTGCGTGATTTTACTACATTGCGAATGATGCTGCTTTGCAAACACGTGCCATTCCTCCGTTATGGAGGCGTTATGTTGATGTTACGCATTCGATGGAATAAATTGTATTGCAACCACCCAGGAGAGTAAAGAGCGTTGACATTTTATTTAGTAAACAGTGTGAATATTTCTTCGAATCAATCAGTCAACCGATGCACCTTGCAGACGGGATGTGAATTTCAATTTTTAGTTTATTTGCACATGGGTGAGTCTGCGCTCGGTGGCGTGCTAGGCTAGCAGAGATGTGAAACGGCTTGCGCATCAGCTCCCGCAAACGTTTTTGTCGAGAACAGGAAACGTTAAGGAAATCCCTAAGATAAAAGAGTAAATCACATGACTAGGGCGGTGAGAGGTGTAATGGACTTAAATACATGCATTGACTGACCCCCAAGGTAGCCATCATAGAGCCGTTCCATGTAAAATCCTTTCGATGTGAATCATTCATTTAGTAAGTTAGTAAAGAGGCGACGCAAAGCGACAGAAAAAAAGAAAGAAGAGTAAATGAATAAAATAAATGGCCATGCTGTGAAAACATGCTCTACTCGATGAAAAAAAGCCCCTCCCCCTCCTCCGCGGCTCCCAAAAACCTAAAGAAAGAATTTATTTTCGCGCTGTTTTTTTTTGTGACGAGCAAGTTACCCCGCTTTCAATATGGAAACGCATCGATGTTGTTTCGGAGTCGAATATTGGAAGAACCTGTTAAACGGTGCCCTCTTAATGGTCTGTTTAATGGCTTCAAGGCCTCTGCCTTCGCTCTGGGGGGTTCGTGAGCCGCGGTCCGCGCGATGAAGAGCCAGCAGCGCTAGAAACAAGACCCGCTTTAATTCACAACGCAACGGGACACTCTCCGAATGCCTTCGTTACGGCACTCACTAACAGAGTTAGCTATGCAAATGCCGACATGGCAGGGTACAAAGACGTACAAACAAAGTACAGAAGATACCATAGCAGACAGTAATCTGTCTTGCGGTTTGCAACAAAACATGCAACGCCAAAGAATGCAGGGTGGTATGCGGACAAATCGCCTCTCAAATCAAACACAATCAAACAACTAGCCAAACGGACGCTGCGAACCACGCGTTCCTCCCCGCTGTGCAGCAGTCCCGGAGGAAACGTTAGACCCGTCGCGCAGCCTCCCACGCATCCCTTGGCCCCATTGCCAAAAGCTCTATCATCCTCGTCTCTCCTGCCTTGCTATCAGGCAGTGTTTAAGACCCTGGCAGCGCTATTACGCAGCGCCTGTCCAGGCCGCCCCCTTGCGGGTTTTAGCCGACTCTGAAACGTCGGACGCGCATGGCCAATGCAGCGCGTGCTGTTCTAGGCGCCTACTTTAAAGGGCTTCCAACGTGCGTGTTGCAGAGGAGGGCAAAAAAAATTGCTGTCCCTGCAATGATGCCATAAAGAGCATGGTAACGCTCGACTATGCTCACATCAAGCTTCTGGTTGGCACTCTTTTCCTTACTGCTGTCACAGCCCACCACTTTCGAATTCGCTTTTCTTTTCTTTCACGTCACCGGCCTCACGACAATGGAGAAACGCCTGCTGCTTCACTGATCAACTTAATTCCTCTAAGCACGCAACAATTGAACCGAACCATCACACCCAATTTGACTGAGTTTGTGTTAACTTTAGATCGTCTTAAGGATGTGAAATAAACCTAGGAGATGTAGGTTATCGATCTCTATTTTTTTTGTAATTTGAAATAGCTTCAGTCTGATGAAATAGTCACATTTTGCACCTAAATGTATCTAAATCGTAGGCTTTCCCTCTTTGCCGCAACTAAAATGCGTCTAATTGCCGGGATTGCTCTCAACCATCCTAAAGACCCAATCACGGGCGGACAAAGCGCAATCAGCCTAGCTTTCGCACAGAATGTTCCAAACTCATTTGAACACTCGGCTCCATCAAGCTGACTGTCAAAGAGTTTTTAGAACGCAGCGCTTCTGAATGCACGTCCCTCAATGGCATTTCGAAACAATTCTCCCTCTGGCTATCCTCGTGAAAAAGCTGGCACACGCTGAATGTGCAGCACGCTCACAATACTCTCCAAATTTCGTCTGACAGTAGCACGCCTCCCCAGGTCCCTTGCGAATGGCGGGAATTCCAGTGAACGGAGCATGAGCACCGCTTTAAGCCCTTTCGGGCTCATCTGGATTATTGATTCCATAGAAATGCCTAGCGAGTCGAGACTTCCGCGACGCAAATAAGCAAAACTGTTACTTTATGCGCACGTTTCACTCTGTACGTCCAAACTGCTAGAAACAATGTATATAAACCTTGCGGACATCTATATACATCTATACAAGGCATTTTAGCAGTACTTAAAGAAGTTTGCTGTGCTAGTTAAAATACTGAACTTCGATGCATTTCCAGCGAAAAAAAAAACCATGCAGAGACGGCAAGAAAAAGGAACAGTAAGAACGCTAGCGTTCTTAGTCTCCCTGTTTCTTTCCTTTTCTGCTTGTTTTTTTTTTCTTTTTTACTTAAGCGCTGGAAATGCATCAACAGGCATTTGAGGCTCCTACTCCATATAAAGCTGGAGCTGGTGATCACATAAATTTTCAAGCACCAAAGTTATATGTTAACTTTCACAAGGTATAACTGCAATACAGCGATGTTGCAGCGACATTGTAAAGGGGCCTTTTGGAAGCCTTTGACAAAAGTCCGACAACATTTAGTTAGAGTAACTACTACAGAGGTAAATCTGGCACTTTGATTGTTCAGCTGCCATGCGAATTGTATAGGTAGTACATGCATTAGTTTCACCGTAGTGCTTGCGTCTTTGGATGTTCTTGTGGCTTAATTTATTGGGATTTTCTCTTTACGCTTCGAGTCGCCAGGTTTGAAGGTGTCACTGGTAATGATGCCTCAGTTCCCTCCAGTTACTGTCGCCGAAAACCCCTTTGTTTGACAAGAGCTTTCTGATAAGACACGACGCTATTGATATCGACATGATCAACCAGAACTATTGCTAACAAATTTACCGCCACATATACTGTGTGTTGATGAGAATGTTGAAGAACCATTCAAAAGTTTCTCCTACCTTCAAACGCTCTCTTTCTTCTCGCATAATATCTTCACTTCGGCTCTAATTGCATGCCTCATTCCTGCGCTCACCAGGTGTTATTCTATTCGTTAACTGCGGTTCAGCTTTCGCGGATGTGTTAAAAGCTTATGCGCTGATTAGTATGCACTGAAAAAAAATACAAATCAAGGCTGCATAAAAGGACAGAGGATAAATATATACATTTTTATTGGCACTAAAGAGAATCAGTAAGTCAGTCGAGATGGTTAAACATTCATTGAAAGCAATATTTTCTTTTGTTTACTGATAATCTTTTTCTGTGGAAGAGATATCGAAACGTAATGTGTACTTCTGCTTCAGTAACATCTATACTATCACAGGTTCAATCACTGGCTCTCTTACAGTGCTATCCAAAGGAAAGACAACTATTGTAGCTGACTGGGCTAGTTGGTTGTGCATACTTGAAATATACAGCCAAGACGCACAAAGGTGGCATGTCTTTCAGGGCTATCGTATCAAAAAAATTCTTGGCAGAACGTACTTTGGTGGTTTCTACAAGATAAGCTCAAGCTTTTCCCAGTATATGACCCATTCATAATAAAAAAATTCTGGAGAAGTTGTTGAATTTCTACAGCAGCAATCGGGCACCAAGTTAAGGGCCTTCTCGATTGATATAAAAGACCTCTACTACTCCTTGGCCCCACAAAGACTTGCTCAAGTGCACAGAAGAGTGCATTGATGTTTTTGGTGTGGCGGCATTTCATAACACCGCGTGTGTTACCGCTAAAGGATTCTTGGACCTTCTGTCATTGTACATTACGTCAACTTTTGTAGAATGGAACGGAAAAACATACATCGAGAAGGAAGGTGTCTCTATCGGGTCTTCCATAGCGCCTTTTCTGAGCGACCTGCTGTTAGCAAAATTAGACAGGGCATTGAAGGACCGGCTTAGTACGTTGTCCGTCAAAAAAAACTTTCAGATATGTGGATTATTATCTGATAATCATGCAATGTGATTCACCTATCTTTCATTATGAGGTCATGCAAGTTTTAGAAACTTTCCGCGAGTGCCTCTGTCCGCTCGTGGTGACTTACGAGCTGCCCGATAAGGACAGCATCCGCTTCCTGGATCTGAAAATGTCACTCTCCGAGGACCACACGTGCTGGTGATACGAGCCCCGGTCACAGAAGCCTATCCTCCCGTTCTCATCGGCTCACAGTAAATTAGTTAGGAGAGCCATCGTGGAGTCGTGCTTCTCGAACGCTTTAGAGAGGTCTTGCCAACACGTCTCGGAAGCTAGTCTCCTGGCACAGTCGAAACGCCTTGAGGGAGCAGGGTATCCACGTCCTTTGCTCATCTCTGTAGCAGAGTCAATGCACAGAAAAAGGGAACAGAGGGGCACTGAAGGCGACACAGAACAAAGGACTGTTCAAAAGCGGGACAGAGTGGCAGTCATCCCGTACATGCACTCCGTGTCCCATCGCCTAAAGAAAATAGGGCAACGCATTAATGTGCATGTTGTTTTCAGTGCGCCCGAGAAGTTGTCCCAGTTGGCGAGCAGAACCTGTCCAGTGAAGAGACGAGCAAGACAATGCGTTGTCAAACTCGTCGACTGCGTGCAAGGAGTGGTGTACCGGATGCCCTTGTCTTGCGGGGCGTGCTACGTGGGCCAGACGGGCAGGTGCCTGAACAAGCGCTTACGTGAGCACGCCAATACCGTACGCAATGGTAGGGATGGCTTTTTGGCACTGCACGTCAGCACGTGTGGTTGCACGCCGCAGTTTCAAGGGACCACGGTTGTGGATAGGAACAAGGATGAGCAAGCATGAGTAATAAGTGAGGCTACGCAGATGACGCGAGAAAAGCACGGTTGCATTAGCAAGCCATCGGTTTTGCTATCTGACAGAGAGCTGGGTTTTTTAGAATGCGGGGGTGGGCGCAGCCGGCTGCTGTGAATGTTAGTTTTTAGCCTAGTTTCTATCATTGCTTTTTCTTGTTATGTTCTGTTTTCTGCATTTAACTTTCCCTGCAAGCACTTTTAGGTTGCTTTCTTGTCAATAAAATATAGCGGGCACTGTGGAAATTTGAAACTCCACCACGACCTGTATTGCTATAAATGTACGCCGAATAGCATAACGTTATGCACAATTTATACCTAAAAAATATGCGTACGTAAAAAAAAAACACGCACTCTAGGTAGCTGATGCAAATCTTTGCGATAATTTATCTATATGACAATATGTACTTGCTTTACCCTGTGCAGTTGTATAAGTGCTACCGTTATTTGTGTTGCCAATGTAAAGAATTTTTAGAATGTGCAGACCCCGTCAAGAATATTTTTCCCGTATGTCTGTACTTCTGATAACAGTGTCTTCATGTACTGCTGTCCAATAAACGTTGACTTAACCTTTGGCCGTGGGAAGTGCCGACTTAAACGAGTATTCATACCGTAACACTGGTGGAGATATATTTCATATAACTTATGTTTTACCTAAATCAAGTCATTTTATAATCCGAAGTTAAGTCGCGTTTCTTCGCCTCCTGACGTCGCATAATTTTCGTTACTGTTGAATAATTTAGCGTGTTCTCCAGCGGAACTCTAACGAACGTGCGCTTGAATTTGTCTGGAAGACATTCGAGCTCTGCTGTGCTACGAATTGTATTCAAATCCAAGTTAGGCAAAAAAAAAAAAAAACGTGGGCTACAAAGAGCGCCATGGCCGTAAACGTTCTCGGATCTCAGCTCAAAAGAAGACCCGACACTTCGTTAAGCTCTCTTGCCAGAGGCACGTATGAGAAGGTCTCGACGGGGGCCTCGTTCAGTTCGTCCCCGAATAACGAGCACCATGGAATTCAATTTCGCATAGTCGGCTCGCCTTTCCCTAAAAAAGAAGGCTCGCTCCCGGGTCCTGAAATACAGAATGGCCTTCGTCTTCCCTGTTCGGACTTGAAAACTCCGAGAGATGTCGCCAAATGAGCACCGCTGCACAATAGCCGGCTATCATATATACATGAGTCAGTCGAAGTTAACGAGGCCCGACATGCGTTTGTTCGTAGCGCACCAGTAGCTTTACTTTCCTCTAAAACAATGTACTTGATAAACTCATGTTGAGATGAGCGTGATTACTCGCACAAATTTAATTCACATGAATTTGATTGTCTTATTATCCGCACGGTGATTACATGCGGCACCGTATAGTGCTTATGCAATGTGTTTTATGCAACAGAAATTCCTAATAATACACTAGAGGGAAAACTGGCGCTAGTGTCTATGGGAGCTGCAACGCACGGCTCTTCAGCCAGCATGGGAATGATGCGTAGTAGACAGATTTGTCCAAGCTTCGTTCTTTCAGCTCCGTTTGGTTCCACGTGGCCTGCAGCCGCTTTGTCGCAATACGAAGTTCAGCAAACGTTCAGCAGTTTCACTTGACAACCTTGACATTTTTAGGCTCACCGATTCAAATCAGCTCACGAGGTTCACAACGAGCCGTACTTTTATTCAAAATAAAAGCCAAAACAAGCAATAAAAACAAAGCCACAAGTGCGTGCGAAGCCGCAAGCACGAAGATTAGGCAAATATGGGTACTACCCATCATTCCCATGGTGGCTGTACGATCTCAGCGCCAGAGTTCCCTCTAGTAAGTATTGTAGACAACTCTATGCTTTATGAAAAAGAAACCATGTCGGATCACTCCTGTGAAGTAATCATGGCACCAGGTGAAGTTCAAAATATGTAAAAAAAAATTAGCTATGCTACGTTTGCATGTTCTGCCTTCTCGTTACCAGGTTAAAAAAAAAGCGCATATTGCTCGTAAGAAGGCAGAAAGGAAAAACATCAGAATTATGTGCATTCTAACTTTTGTTCATTAGCCTAAAAGCCCATTGAAGACTACGTAACTGCTATGGCAACTCGCTGTTTGTGAATCGTAGTTCGTCTCAGCACGCATCCCACCCAGAATGTGCTGTAAACAAAACAAAACAGAAAGAGCAAATAGACGTTTCCACACCTTAACCACAGTTGAGATTAAAATAGCGTTGATATTCGTGAAAACCATCCATATTTTCATATTATGCTGTAGAGCATGAAGTTCGCTACTAAGGTAAAAAGTGCCTATAAAAACTTTATACCGCCAAAAAAGCATTTCATGCCAATTATCGATACTTTCTGGTGCCTTGTTTACGCCCACGAAGCCGAAGCGCATGCGTTTCAAATGACAGGAACTGGCAGAAGAGAACGATAAAATAAGCAAATTAAACCCCTGCAGTCATTCAGTTGGAGTACTTTTAATTTATCATGACAAACAATATAGTAATCGAAATTGCCCTGAATCAGTGCATGAATTTACCGACTGCTGCCCACATGAGGCAGAGCTAATAGGCGCTAAAGTATTCACAAAGATTCACGAAAAAGGTGCTTGATCGCTACCGCTCTTAGCGACTGCCACTTGGCTTAGCGTCGACGTTCAGATGTGTACCAGATAATCTCGAGCGAGACAAAGACGTTCCTAGTGCAATTGCGTGCATTGCCTATTAACGCTGAAAATGGGTGCTTTGCTGGAGTGACACTTTTCCGGTAATGTCACCCTCAATGCTGCCAGACGAAGTGGTAGTGCAGCCGCCCGGCCTTGGACGAATAGGATGTAGTTATGACCAGAAGAATAGTCGTACGATTGTAGCACGAGTACCTTATGTAGAAAGTGTATGACTAAGTATCTAAAAACATGATTGGGCACTACTCGATGGCAGAATTGGTGTTCATTCTAAACGAAAGCGCGGATGCACACCTGAAACGTATGTTTAATTTGAAATGACACCTGCCCCAGCTTATAAAAACGGGTCACTAACGGAGGAGGTTCTCTCCTTATAGAATTAAGGCATGTCATCGAAGTGGCAGCCTGTGCATTTGCGCACATTAAAAAATAACCATTCTATTTGTAGAAAATGAAAGCGAGGTACATCTGCAGTAGCGGAAAAATAATTGCACAAAAATACTAAGATTTCTTCTATCCAAGTGACGAGAGACAAAGTAATTGACACCAATAACTATAGCAATATATCCTTTTCCTTTCAAAAGGTAAGATAATAAGAGAAGCGAGATTGGCAAGCCAGAATAATGCTCTCTACATTGTGCTGAAGTGCCCTACTGATGTAGGTTACACCTCGGCGCAGTGCTGGTTCACAGTTTCATTTCCAAGCCACATTGCAAGGTACCTGAGGTATCAAGATATAAACCACCATGAGCCTTCATTATAAGCAAAATTGGGCTCCTTTACGCACAAAGTGCATAAATAAACTATATAGCGTTTAAAAATAAGTGCGGACTTCCTCTTCGACTACGAGGCGTGCGCGGCTTTCGGATAGTTCGCACTGTGGCAGCTGACCATCGGGTTCATGGCCGTGCCAACAGGGCAGGTAAAGGCTTCCGCGAACTCGCTGAGGCCGATCAGAGGCACGAGACACCGAGAGCGAGCAGCCAGAGCCACTTCGTCGCTCTCCTGAGCTGCGATGCCGCAGGAGAGGAGACAGAAGCGGCGCATCAGGGTGCGCTGCGCAGCCTTGGTGTGGCCGCTGTCTCCCATAAGGGCCCGCTGTTGTTGAACGGCCAACAGCGAGCCTAGTGCCAGCTGCACAGAGAGGCTCCAGGCAAAGAGTGTCGACGCCATCGCCTCGTCCCACTCGGCAGCAGTGTTGTTCACCATTTTACTGCAGTGTTCATTGCGCACGAAATAGGTTAAAACAGTCAGCAGACGTCGACATTAAAAGTATACAGTGGTCACGGAATGTAGCGTGGCATCAAGATATATAACTAGTATGCACAAAAGAACCGAACCTGAGACCTTGGGATTCTCCTACTCCCTGATTTACATGCACAGAAATACCCGATAAAGTGGACGGGAGGACGACCGCCGCTGTAGCTCAATTGGTAGAGAATCGGACGCGCTATGCGAAGGTTGAAGGTTCGGTCCCTGCCGGCGAGAAGTCTTTTTTACCACTTTATTTATTTACTTATTTTATTTATCGATACTGTCAATCCGATCAGGGATTTTTACAGGAGTGGGTTTAAACGGTCTACAGACATTCTGGAACATGCATTCACACAAATATACGATAGTTAGGGTCAGGGGCGTAGCCAGAAATTTTTTTCGGAGGGGGTTTAACCATACCTTATGTATGTTCATGCATGTGTTTGTATGTGCGCCTGTATATATACGCGAGCAAAACTGAAAAATTTCGGGGGGGGGGGGGGATTGAACACCCCAAAGGCCCCCCCCCCCTGGCTACGCCCCTGGTTAGGGTTACAGAAAATAATGACAAGAAATAATAATCATAATGGACCCCTACTATTAAGCAGGACAAAAAGATAACGTATAATCGCTTTATCTCAGTTACGTATGAAGCATAATGATACACGCAATCATAACAGCGTCTTTAACTTGTTGCTGAGAGCACAATTTGGCCAGCAAGTTCAACAAATTCGTCAACAGGACCACCGTCTCAGCGATAGCGTTCCAGTCCCGAACAGCCCGCGGAAAGAACGAAGAACTAAACGTATTGTTGGAGCAAAAGCATTCTTGGAGTGTACAGTGATGCTTATGGCGGGTTTCTGTGGAAGAGTTGTATGAAATGTAGGTTTTTGAATCCACTTTAATATTGTTATGCATCGTGAGGTATAAAAATCTGAGGCGGAACAGCCTCGCGCGACTTGCTAGCGTATGAAGACCGACCTCTGACAGCAACTGCGTAGGCGAGTCGGTGCGTCTATATCTGTTGCAGATGAAACACGCGCGGCTGTGCGCTGGACAGCTTCAAAAGTATACCTGTGTGATTTTTGGTATACGGGAACCATGCTACGCTCGCATATTCTGAGATAGGGCGTATAATCGTCACATACGTCAAAAGCTTCGCTTCCCTCGTAGAGTATCGCAGGGCCCGCTTTAAAAACATCAGCGTTCGTATCGCTTTGCTTGTGACGTGTTCACAATGTTCACATTTGCCGACTATCCTAAATCTGACGATATGACGACGCCCAAGTACTTATGCTGAGTGACGGTGTTAAGGATGGTACTATCATAGCCGTATGGAAAATTACGTTTGCATTTCTTTTTAGTCACTGACATTGAAACTGTTTTATCAAAGTTGATGGCCATTTGCCGGCTCTCACACAATTGTGTTATCAAAGAAAAATCCTTGTTAAGACTAATTTGATCTAACTGGATTGACAGTTCTCTATACAGGACGCAGTCATCTGCAAATAACCTAATCTTGAATTGAACCTGACATGTTACCGTCATTTACAAACAAAAGAAACAGGATACGGTCCAAAACTGAAAACTGGAGTACTCCAGGAAAGACCGGCATAATTTCAGAAGGGCTGGCTCCTAGGTGAACAAACTGGCGACGGTCAGATAAGTAGCAGCTAATCTAGCAAAAAATTGGCCCATCCCCTAGAATATGTTTAAGCTTTAGAAGAAGTTTAGCCTGACAGACACGATCCAATCCTTCTGAAAAGTTGAGGAAAGATATAGCTCTGTCTGGTCGTTAGTTCCTTTAGCGAAATCATGCAGGATTTCAACAAGTTGGGTAACAGTAGACAGACCAACCCTGAAGCCATCTTGATAGGAATGGAGAACGTTGTTTGCCTCGACGAACTCAGTAACGGATTCTAGCTCCGAGATTTTGCATCAACTAGATGTGAGATTAGGCCTATAATTCGAATGACAAGAAGTATCACCAGATTTGTAGACTGGCACTATTTTTGAAATTGTCCATTAGGCTGGCTGGCATTGTTCGGATATTGATTTATTGCGCAGAAGACATAAGTATTAGCTGACAGGTTCGGCGTAGCGTTTCAGGCAGCAGTTCGGGGTTCTGTCTTGGCAGCTGGTATTTTTATCGTCTAATGTTGATAATAGTGAGAGCACGCCTGCTTCTGTTACTAGTGCTGTTAACGGCTCGTTTTGCTCTATATTTTCTGGCCTGTAAGCATGCGCAATGCCATTGTCAGGGGCACATACGGAATGGAAGAAAGTGTTAAACACTTCTGCTTGTTGCTTTTCTTGCTTAGACGACAACGGTTTTGCTGGTTTTTTTTATGTCTGATATAACACCAGAATTTATGAGGTGAGTACTTGATAAAATTACTAAGCGTTGTACCGCAGAAATGCTGTCTTGCTGCCTTTATTTCTTCACTTAGCAGCCTGCTTAACGAACTCATTTTTTGACAGAAGTCTGGTACTGGGAATAATTTATTAGGTTTCCTCAGTCGCTTTATTCCACACGTTACACGAATAACATCGCGTGGAATGCGTGGGTTGTACTTGTTAGTCTTCGCTTGTATTTGTGGGACACATTGCCTCAAGCAGTGCATAGCATGCGCTTTGAACAGCAACCAAATTTCACCAATGCGGGCCGAGCCACCTGGAACTATATTGTGGAAATCGTGGTACTCATGGGAAAGGTAGGACATAATAGCATCGTCATCTGCTTTGTTAAATGCATACATGAGCTTTCTAGAACTACATTGACAGATTTTATTTGGAATAATTAGGGTGCAATGAACCACATCATGGTCAGATAATCCGTCGAGAATTTCGACGTCATATATCTCCATCTCAAAAAGACATCATTTAAGAAAACAAGGTCTGAGATAGAGCTTGAAGTGCTCTGTACACGAGTAGGCGTGGAAACAACTTGGGTCAGATTGAAGGTAAACAGAAAACTCAGCAACATATTGTTTGTTACATGAAATGGGCTCGACTTATTATCTGGGAGATTGAAGTCCCCTCCCATTATTATGGCGTTCCCCACCATCTGTTCATGCATGCACTCTAGAAGCTCCTCCAGATAACGTGCTTCGCCTAGCACGGTGGTCTATATACTACGCCAACACAGACGTGGCTCTGGCCCAGCTGAATTCTACACCAGACCGTCTCCACACATGGACCGTCTGGCGTCACGGAGTAACCTGTGCTTAGTATCAGGAGTAAGGCAACACCACCGCCTTCAGTTGTCCTATAGTTTCGGACAATAGAGTATCCTAGTGGAGCCACGTCACAGTTTCCAGTGTCAATGGGCAGCAAGGTCTCAGTCACGCAGAAATCAGGTTCGAGAGCGATCAGAATCGCCTCCAAATGTTCGATTTTATTATTGCGATAGCAATTATATGGACAGTCTCGGCTGGTTTTTGTCCGTCCCCGTCGCCGCCGTCATGCACCGTATATATATATATATATATATATATATATATATATATATATATATATATATATATAAATATATAAAAGCCCCAAAGAAAAGTAATTCAGAAAAATACTTCGAAGCGCGGAATCGAACCAGGGACCTCTCGCTAGGCAGCGCGTGGCGCTAGCCACTACGCCACGAAACGCAGGTCGTCCACGTAGCTAACGCCGAGCGTTATATACACACCCTTTACCGCTGGTTGGACTCAGAGACGGCAGGCGCTTATAAGCGTTTCTTCATTACCAGCGAGATGGCGCGAGGAGCGCGCTAGGCACTGGGCTTTAAAGGTCGCCGCCCCGCTCCTGCGAATGCCGATGCTCTTTGCCCTACAGGGCGTGGTCGCCTTCGCGCGCTTATCTCAAGGAAAGAAGGGGGGCGGGCGCGGGGTAGAGCAGGGGGCTGTATGTCTTGTGCTTTCCCCGCGATGTCCGCGCTGAAGTGCCGCGTTTGCGAAAGGAGCGCGCTGTTCAAACAGAAATAAGTAACAACTGCGGCGTTTAGTTCGCGCTCGTCCTGTGTATACCTGTTCGTTCGTTTCGTGCGTCCTGCTTTATGTTTCAGCAGTGCGCTTCAGGTATCGAGCTGTGACGCATGATAGTTTGCGCTCGTTTTGTGTGCGTTCTTTTGAGCCCGAGCGACGCGCTGGCAATTTCTAGCTGCTTTCCGTTCTTCGCGTTACATTCCAATTTGTTGCTATCGCATTCATTGCTTCGCCGTTGCGGCGAAACTGTGACTTTTTTTAAAAAGCTGCGCGAATAACATTCAGAACAACTAGGGCCGAGAGCTGTTACGAGTTCGCTTGACTGATCCGCCGTGCTTGCTTTCGTTTTTTTGCAACTTGCACTATGTCTTTGATTCGGTCATCCCAAGTGTAAAGGGGATTATTAATGTTGACTTTATCATACGACAAAAGAACTTCGTCTTTATGGTCTCGGTGCCCTTTCGTTCTTTCTCATAGCCTTTAACTTTTCTCTCCCAGGGCGAAAAATCTCCGCTAATTGAGTGTTCCTTCCCTTTTAGTTTCCTGCAGTTACTAAGTATGTTTGCTTTATCCCAGTAGTCAACTTCAAAATGACAGGTGTGTGCTTCGGACTGTCAGTCGCTTGCTTTCGCCCAAGGCGGGACCTGCCACGGTGATCCAGTGGTTATGGTGCCCGACTGCTGACCCGAAGGTCGAGGGGGCGTATCCAGGCAGTGGCGGCCGCAATTTCGATGGATACGAAAGCGCCTGAGGCCAGTGAACTTAGGTTTAGGAGCACGTTAAAGAGCACCAGATGGTCAAAATTTCTGGAGCCCTCCCGTACGGCGTCCCTCATAATAATATCGTGGTTTTGGCAGGTTAAACTCCATCAATTATTATTATAATTATTCGCCCAAAGTGGTGGATTCTTTCGATGCCAGCTGTTTTTATTCCTATCTTAACTACAAAGGTTCCTTTATCAGCATCATCAAGCAGATCCTGGTGCGTCTCATTTTCGAGTTCCTTAACACAGTTCTTTCAGGCCTGCCGCCAAGGGTAGTTATTGCACCATACGTGGTGGCAGTAAGGTGGTTGCGGCGCTCGGTTGCTGACTCGAAGGTCGCGGGTTCGATCCCAGCTGCGGCGGCTGAATTTTAATAGAGGCTAAATGCTATGGGCCCGTGTGTGCGATATAAGTTCTCATTTAAGAGCACCAGATGATCGAAATTTCCTTCCACAACGTGATGCCTCATATTCATATCGTGCTTTTGGCATGTGAAACCCCACAAAACAATATTATTATTAGATATTGCATTAGGAGTCTAGACCTTGACGTCTAAATGTGTGTGCGCTTTTCGTGACGTAACCGGCTTTATCTGCAATGACTGTGCTGTAGGTAAAGATGTTCGTGATCCTACAGCAACCTGACAGATACAAGGCTAAGGAAAAATGCCAGCACATTAAACTGTCCTGCTTATTTCATATACAGAGTACCACACTACGTCGCTGAATGTAGTATTAATAGTGTCGAGCATATTGCTACGCACCTGTGCGCATTGAAGATGCACATGGTTGCTTGCTTGAATTTACTACGTGTAGTGGCGTTCCATCTGCCACTTTCTGCAGGCGTGCTCGCTAGCACCAGGGCTTTGGCCATTAGTGCGCCCAGCGTTCCCAAGTTTAGTTCACTGCGAAGTCAGAAGGATAAAAAGTTCGCTATTCTTATCGTCAGTTAGACACTTTCAATTGGTCTATTTTATTTCGTGCTTTTTTTAACTCGCGACATAGAGTCCAATTAAGTTCTTTTTTTCGTTCGGTTGCACAAGGGTGCGAACACCACGAGATGCAAGAAAAGTTCGGTCAGGCGTAACGTAGAAATTTATTAGTGTACTTTGCGAAGCACATGAGCCCCTAATGTTTACCACTCAATTTTTAATGTAGTAGGCACATCGCGTCAGTTTGCCCATCGAAAATGTATGATAGATCGAAATATACTAAAAGCGTTGCCACCGAATTACACTGAAAATGATGACTACTGCGAATTTCGTTGTTACATGTCACTGAGTGAAAACTGAAACGAACAAAAAAGAATAGCAGTTGAACTAAGGATGCCGAGTGATAGGACGAAGTCACACTTTCTTTCAATTTTCTTCTATTTTAGTATCGTCTCGTCTTTTTGTAGATCGCAAGCAACTAACCAAGAAATCAGCACTTCTAAATTGGCGCACGTGAATCGCAAGTTTGCAGACCGAATGAAGTATCAATTGAGCAGGTGCACAGGTGAATTAAGTATCACACTTTTCAATAATTTTAGGCTAATAAACGGTCGCTGTCGTTATTATTAAGTTTGTATCGTAGCGCACTGGCAGAAATATATGTCGCTACATTTTACGTTGAAGTATGTTAAGTCCTTGTACTACGTTCCAATTTTCAGAAACAGAACTTATGAGTTCTTAGTTCCATTGTATCCGTGGTAGGTAAAGCTACATCGAGGCAGCCGACTCACATGGGCACGCTCGACGAGTAGGTCATATGAGCCGTAGTGAGTGCCGTAGGGACTAGCAGCCCCGGTATCAGGTCACTGTACAAAACGAAACCCCTCAGGTACGCTTCCAGGAGGTACCGATGCGTGTAGGGCAAGGGGATCTTTACGGAGACCATCTTGTGCGCAGCGGAAAGAGACGAATAGACTTCGGGATAGTTGTCAGGCCAGTCATTGAGCAAGGCTTCGTAGCGAGCGATCGCGTCTTCGGCGATGTCTGTGGGCACACTCGGAAGCGTGACGAGTGGACCGGCCAATAAGTCGTCGGCAATCTGTAACCAGTCGCCGGCAGCCGACCACAGCGAAGAGCCCGAACGAACGTACTGCCTCAAGATGTCGTCGTAGAGCTTCTGGATGGTCGTCTTGGTGTCGCTGGACCAGCCGAAAAACTGCGTCATGACGTGATCGCAGAAGTGACTCATGACGAGACAAGTGACCCGGAGGCAGTTCCTCGTCACGACGGCATTCTCGAAGAAGTACTTCTTCTGAATGAACAGGAAGAGCACGTCTGCGACAGCCTGCAGAGAGAGGTACGCCCCGAGTACTTCTTTCTTGGTCACCGTTCTAAGCAGGCTCACCACGTCGCGAATTTTGTCAAAATCAGTAACGAGCACTTGGGCAGTCTCGGAGACGTTCAGGTACTTCTCGAACAATGACGACCAGGCTGGCGGTGTTGCATCCAGCGACAGTTTAGACAACATGCTTACATTGTGCAGCTCTGCTGCGGGCTTGTTGCCATACAATGTTTTGTGCACAGAGTCGTCGATTTTCACGAGCTCCGAGATCGTGTCGTTGGGTAGCTGGATAATTGACTTCACCATATCATCGCTCAGGTAGCCTCCAAACTGACGGCCCAGCTTCTCGCCAAGGGATCTTCCCTTCGTTATAATAGGGTACGTGCGGCGACCATACATAGCGAGACCGACGCCGAAAAGCACGTCCACGCCTTCGGTAACGGAGGTGCGCACAATTTCTTCGGTCAAGGTATTCTCCGTTAACTCCTCGGAGAAGCGCCGGACAAAGGCCTTGAGGCGCTCAGCTACTTTCGGCGCGACCCTGGCGTCGCCTGAGGAGCCCAGGAATTTGTGGCATGACCTAAAACAAGAAATTTTGTGAACAATTGTTATTTATATATGTTACCTTTGGATTGAAGTTGCCGAAACATAGTCGTCTAGGTGCTTTTATTGTTCCATTAGGAAATTGAATCTTTGAAATTAGTCTGCGCTACTGACATGGATCTGGTAGATTAATTTCGCGATCGTAAACAAACAAGTGTGAATAACTCTTGAAGTTTCAAGCTGTAATTTATTAACGCAGCTGTTCAAGTTCAGTAAAGATGCTCATCGTCCTTACCGATGCCATTTATTGTTTCGGGTTGCGCGCATGATCGTCCATGACATGTGAATTCATGACGTGAGAACATGGGGCACTAATGCGGTAATAGTTGTGCCGAATCGAAGAAGCTATTCCGGATGTTCTCCAAAACACAGAACAACATGAATTTAAAATTTTCACAAGCGAGCGCTTATGTAAGCATCTGGAAAAAGTTTGCTTAGTCATGCATATGTGCATGACTAAGCAAAAGCATTGCGTTTATGCTTCGACGATACGGCATCGCGCTTATGGTAGCATCGCGCTTATATGCGTCGATGATACGGCACATACATGTCGAAATGTCTAAAACATACATCAGATACTCTGCTTCATTATTGCACTATCAATCCTGGCAACACAGGAAGCCGCTGTTCTTTTTGCACAAAATATTTATTCGGTTTCACAATTTGATACTTGAGGTGAGCGCTTGGCCATGACCATTGATCAAGTGTTACAGCAATACTTTGTCATAAAACAATTAAATATACTGGGACAAGAATACTATTTGTTGTAGCCAAGCGCCAACCCCACCTGTAAGCACGGGCGAATAGTAGACCTCCGGATTCGCTGCTAATCTCCAGAGCAGTGTCGAAGCGCAGGTTATTGTCAAGCTTGGAGTAGAAGTTGCTCACGGTCACTTGCTCTAAGTCGTCGTTGTCACGCCAGTGGCTGCAGACGTACCTGAGATGTGAGCAATTTGAATGCTTTAATATCATGAACATATTAGCCATAGCATAAGAACCATGCCAAGTGAAAACAAAAGCAACTTCGCCATTCATTCCTCATCATTTTTACGGCGTAGCTGTGTATGGCGAGGGTAAAATACAATTTTAGTGTCCAGACACAAAAACTCCAGAATCTACACCGTGCATATATACCGTGAATATATCGCCGATTATACATGTTAACTGTGATATCGAAATGTTCATGGCTACTCACTTTGTGTGGGTTAGTTGCGATGACAGCAAGTCGCAACAGCTTTCTTTCTGCATCGACTGTATGTTACGGTTACTTTCTGCGGCGATTGTAGCGACCGGCTCTTTTTCCGCGCCGACTGTTTTTTTTTTGTTACGCTTTCACGCTGTTAAGCACACACCCACTCTCGCTTTTCCTGGTAGACCGAGCCATAAGATGCTTTCGTACTAAACAGTCGTGACCGAAAGAAAGTATGCCACTACAACTGTAGAAACAAGTATCTATAAGATAGTGTTAGCGCAGCATGAGATCAGAACAGTACAAGTAGCGCAGCAGGTAACCGTACCACACAGTTGGTGGGAGAAGTAACTACATTCAAAGTTGATGCAGCAGGCAAGCTTATCACACAGTCGGCGCCACAAGGAACCATGCACACAGTTCGCGCAGAAAGACAGCTGGGCATACAGTTGTCGCATCAAGTAAGCAAACCATGCATTCGGCGCAACAAGTCACTATATCACGCAGTCGGAGCGGCAACGAACGATAACACACTGTGGGCGACGAAAAAAATCTGGGCAGTGCAGTTGACGCAGCAGCTAACCATGACATACAGGATTGTATCGCCTGAATGATGACATATAAATTGAAGCAGAGTTTTGAGTACGGGCTAGTTGGTATTCCATTGTAAACGTGCGTGCAGCGCATACAGCGACGAAAGCACACAAAGAGCGACAAGAGGAAGCGTTGAGAGCGCTCGTTCTTGTTGTTCTGCTTGGCGTTGGTTAATATTGGCTACGGCCTTGGCTAAATGTTGACTAATATCGGCTGGTGATGGCTAATTTTGGTCAGCGAGTGTTCTCGTATGTTGGTTGTCTTGCAATTGCAAATGATGATTAAGCCCTTTGTGTCAAATCTAAAGTAAGGAGTTTCTTCTGTAAATTTATTCTCTTGCACGTGTTTGCCTGTGAAAGTCCTGGCAAGGGTCCGCCAAGAGGTCGCCGGCTCGGTCGAGGTAGTAGAAGGCGCGCAGGCACTCGTCCGAGTCGCAGGTCCGTGTGCCGCCCGGTCTGTGCTTCTCTCCGGGAAGGATCAGCAGGAATAGCATGGACGTCCCGATGAGTAGGAAGGCCAGCGCTACGCACGCAGTGATCACGAGGCGCTTCCTTTGGATCACCGCCGAGGTAACCGATGCCGTGTACTCGCGAAAGCTGATCTTGCCGACTGCGCATGACAGTAAGACGCTGTACGATGCTGTCACTAAAGTCCCCCTTCGCATGGCGATGAAGAGGCGGCCCCGTACGGTCGGTTAGCCTTCCAGCTATTCCGATAAAACAGTGAAAAGATTAGTTGGTAGGCAAGCGTACACGGCTACTCACACCTGACTTTTATTCTTGATGCGAGGGTGCTCAGTCTGGAAAAGCTTCCCTGGGGTCCCACTCTATCCGACGTAGTCCGGGCAAGCGAGCTGGACTTTCGCGATGTGTTGGCAAGCACTTGCCATTGTGACGGAGGCATCGACGTCGTAAATAACGACGTGGGAATCTACAAAAGAGAGGATATTGTAAGGCTATTGGTTATCCTAATTATGTGTTTCGAACAAACGAATCTTGCGATTAGCGGTACACGGCGGATGTAACTTTGACGCTTGGTTTTTAGGATATTTCGAATGCAGGGACAAGGAGTTTACTGCTGCGATACTAGTAGAAGTTCATTTATATGCTCTCCAACAATGAGAGTCTGCAAGGAACGTTTTAAGAGATTTTGCAAAGTATTCTTGCTTGTCAAGAAGCTCTATTCTAAAGCTTGCGATAACTATCCTTGGCTACCACGAAAACTTACGCCAACCCTGGCACATTTCAGCTCGAATCTCTGCGGCGAGACATTGTTAAGTTCATATACAGATAAGATATGAAATGCAGGCTGTAAGAAGGATGATTATGTTCACAAATCCTTTAAAGAAGGGAGTGGAAGTCATATATTTGACTATATCACGAAGACCATTTGTCGACTCGGATGTGTGCATTAGCAGTGCATACACCATGCAATGCAGAGTGCTTTGAGTGTCATAGCAAGTGAAATTAAATAAGGCGCAAGCAGTTTCTCTAGAGTGAAATTGCTTCCCCGCAGTATAGATAATGACGTACATCCTTCATTATTTTCAAGTGATCAGCTGGTGATGGTCACATGAGCGTCGATCGCATCGAGCTGATGCGTCTAATCGCTGTTATATAACTCTGATACTTCTCATAGTCAATGATGCTCAATGAATAATAAGAAAACAATATAGCAGGGCTGTTAGGCCGGAAACCTGCTCGATGTGACCCACAGAGCTCTTCCTGTCACGCTGGCGGTTAGTTCGCTCCGTCATGACGACCGCTTCGCCAGAAAATGCCGTCGGCATAGAAGGCACCTTGGCCACGCTGATGCCGCCATCTTTTGAACCTGCAAGTGACAGTAGACGCGTTTGCTTATGGCATTCCCTTGCTTGAATACGTTAGAACCACACTCCAGTGACACTGTATTGTCGCAGCACCTAGGCACACCCGTCTAACACTCGTAATAACAACGTAGACCATGTGAGCAGAGAGACCGTAAAATTGATCTTGTAGCTTGCTTTGCATACACTTTAAAGACGCGAAAATTGCCCAAATTAATCGGGACCTTTCCACTACTCTGTACCTCAAGCTATTTTGCAGTTTCGAAACGCTGAAGGCCAAAATCAATTCGACTGGGCATTACAGGAGGGACGCGTAGTCGTAGTAAAGCGCTGAAAAAACTTACCTCCGTTGGTTGGTGTCCGCTGCTCTGAAGGACGCCAAATTAGCAGCATACAAATTGCTGATTCGGCCCATATTAGAATGTGAAATCTCTAAGCTGTGCGAAAGTACTTTTGTTGAATCGGTCCAGAGGAAGGCTATTCGCTTTGTTTACTGTCGCTTCCACCGAGACTATTCCCCGACAACGGCTCTTTCGGAATTAAACCTATCTCCGTCCAGACGACGCCGAATAGAATCTCTAAAGGTCTTGCATTTGTGTAAGAGCTCTCTTTATCACCTCTCGGATCCCACTTTTGTAACGCCTGCTTGCTTGACATCAACACTCCAAACATCACACCATTCTATCCACGTACTAACTCCTAAATACAGTTTCTCCCTCACATAATACAGTATTGGAATTTGATAGGTGCTGAAGTTAGTTGATTGATTTGATAATTTTTAAACGCTATTATGTATTGTTCTTTTATTTTGTTTATTTTGATGTTGCTCTTTCTACGTATTGTGTTTATTCTTACATGTACTCCCACACCTGCCAGAACCATAACGGATCGGAGTGTGTACAAATAAAAAAAAAACATCTATTAATATCGTCCAATTTCAATGCTGAGATACAGGTGCCTTCCTGGTGCAATGATACCTGCTAGATAGTGGACGTTATTTATCTGTTCTATGCGTCCGGATCCCAAGCCTGCCTGGGTTGCTGGCCGAGAGCGGCTGTCAGCTGCTATATGCAACTGAGTGGTTACACACGGCACATACTCACCGACTCAACCAGACTCTTCATAGCACGCGAGGTTTTGCTTCGGCATTACCTGCAGAGTAACTGTCATTGTCATTTTGTTTCCTGTTGAGACGGACATATCATTTTTCCCTGGTGCAGTAGCGGTGCAGAGTGCTGTAGCGTAGCGTGCTGCAACTTCACGAAACGCCAGCGCGTACAGTAATTAAATCCGTTACGTACGAACCTTTTGGCTTTTTGGCGGCTGGAAGCGGTTGAAGACGGTCGGAGTCTTCGGGAGCCTGAGACATCGCATACGTCGAAGAAGCGCAAACGCATGCACTTTCGCAAGTTGGTTGGTTGGTTCCTTGGGGGAATAGCCCAACCCACTACGGGGGATCGGCCACGAAGCGTGCGGCAGTAGACTTTGTGAAAAAATAAGTTAAAATGAATATGTATGGCGGCGGTCGTCTCCTTCTTCTTCCTCTTCTACCACTGCCACGTTAATATTAGAGTAGAGTAGAGTAGATCCTAGAAGCTGTGGCTCATACACACACTGGGGGAGCGGTCAAGAACCGGTTAGTTTTTAAAAGGCAAATTTGAAATCGAAGTTCAAACTTTATTTAATTAATACGGAAGAAGTATAAATGAATTAGCATTAAGATTCAATAATAATAATAATAATATTAATAATAATAATAATAATAATAATAATAATAATAATAATAATAATAATAATAATAATAATAATAATAATAATAATAATATAGAATATAATGAAGCAATAAAACCGAGAATTTGGGAAAAAAAGAAGAAAATAGAAATAAAAATTTGGAAAAGTAAATTTTATAATCTAAATGTTTTTCGAAATTTTAAGAAACTCCTGCAATGCATCAGCAATCTTCCCGTCGCTGTGAACTGAAGCTCACTGCTCGTGGAAAATGTTTTCCCAAGCCATTGCTGTATTCACTCGACCACTCTTTTTTGTCATACTACGGCTTAAGGTAAAATATATTTTCTTGTAACCTTCGTCAAGCCTGAAGTATATAGCGACAAATAAAAGATGAAAAAAAAAAGACCTCTACGGCACTGGCTAGTACGCTCCCTTTGATACCTTTCGCACAAAAGGTTTAACTGCGATCTATAACCCTGTACGAGCTCTCGACTATTACGTTTCTTCTTCTGTAACTTGGGGCAGTATGCGGAGATGAGATTGGTGAGATCACGGAAGCAGCTCTAAAAGCAAGATAGTGGATCTTGAGAGAACGTGCCTAGCATGAAACAAATATCGCGTTGTAGAACGGAGAAAGCTTCCTTTCAAAATGAGGAGGCTTGGTAGGAGAAGAAGTATTTGATCCAGCCCTTCTGTGGAGGGATCTATTGTCAGAGAAGCCGTCTATTGGACATTTTCGATATTCTCTCGCACAAAGTATTGCTCGCAAACAAGAGAACCATGGACCCTCACTTCATAAGCAATGTGCTTGTCAGAAGGAATTGTTATACTCCCTCCGTACATTCATGTATCCTGTGTATTAGTCAACAAGTTGTCATGCAGTTAAGAACGCGTTAAACATTATTCTTGTTATCGGAGAGAGAGAACTCTTTATTGAAAAGCAGAGAATTTAGCCGGCGTATGCGAATCGCCGGCCTGCTATTCTGCGTGGGGAAGGGGACTGGGGACTGAAAGGCATGAAAAGAGAGAGAGAGAGAAAAAATGGCATAAAATGGTAAGATAGAATAAACGAAATAAAAAAAGCCGGCAGATCCCACGCATTGTGGGAATCGGTGTAATGCGAAGCAGCCAGCAAAGAGCTGCATACATCGTCTTGTATGTCATTGAGGAAAATGCATATCATAGTTTTTATGTTAACTCCTATTATTTATGTTCGCCACACAGTAATGTCGCGCAATACCAACTTCGGGGTATATCAAGCTAGCGAAACGGCCTCCAGCGCACCATGAGCGTGGCACGTAAGTCATGCTGTACATGACATGTGTGTCATGACTTTCATGTTAACTCGTGTTATTTATGTTCGTCACACAACCACGTCACAAGATACCAATTTCGGTGTATATCAAGCTAGCGAAATGGCCGCCAGCGCACCATGAGCGTGGCACGTAAGTCATGCTGTACATGACATGCGTGTCATGATTTTCATGTTAACTCGTGTTTTTATGTTCGTCACACACTCACGTCGCGCAATACCAATTTGAGGATAGATCAAGCTAGCGAAACGGCCGCCAGCGCCCCATGAGCGTGGCACGTAAGTCACGCTGTACATGACATGCATGTCATGATTTTCATGTTAACTCGTGGTATTTATGTTGGTTACACAGTCACGTCGCAAGATACCAATTTTGGTGTATATAAAGCTAGCGAAACGGCCGCCAGCGCCCCATGAGCGTGGCACGTAAGTCATGCTGTGCATGACATGCGTGTCATGATTTTCATGTTAACTCGTGTTTTTATGTTCGTTACACAGTCACGTCGCAAGATACCAATTTTGGTGTATATAAAGCTAGCGAAACGGCCGCCAGCGCCCCATGAGCGTGGCACGTAAGTCATGCTGTACATGACATGCGTGTCATGATTTTCATGTTAACTCGTGTTTTTATGTTCGTCACACAGTCACGTCGCGCAATACCAATTTCAGGGTAGATCGAGCTAGCGAAACGGCCGCAAGCGCCCCATGAGCGTGGCACGTAAGTCATGCTGTACATGACATGCATGTCATGATTTTCATGTTAACTCGTAGTATTTATGTTCGTTACACAGTCACGTCGCAAGATACCAATTTTGGTGTATATAAAGCTAGCGAAACGGCCGCCAGCGCACCATGAGCGTGGCACGTAAGTCATGCTGTAGATGACATGCGTGTCATGATTTTCATGTTAACTCGTGTGATATTTATGTTCGTCACACAGTCACGTCACGCAATACCAATTTCGGGGTAGATCAAGCTAGCGAAACGGCCGCCAGCTCACCATGAGCGTGGCACGGAGGTCATGCTGTACATGACATGCGTGTCATGATTTTCATGTTAACTCGTGTCATTTATGTTCGTCACACAGTCACGTCGAAAGATACCAATTTTGGTGTATATCAAGCTAGCGAAACAGCCGCCAGCGCACCATGAGCGTGGCATGTAAATCATGCTGTACATGACATGCGTGTCATGATTTTCATGTTATGACTAGTCATTTATGTTCGTCATACAGTCATGTTACGCCATACCAATTTTGGTGTACATTCGATTAACCAAGCGACCAGGAGAGCACAAAGTCGTAGGCGGCTAGATAGATAGATAGATAGATAGATAGATAGATAGATAGATAGATAGATAGATAGATAGATAGATAGATAGATAGATAGATAGATAGATAGATAGATAGATAGATAGATAGATAGATAGATAGATAGATAGATAGATAGATGCGCTCAAAGTCGCAGAAGTTCGCTAAGAAATGCTTCGCATTTAAAAAAAAACAGACTGAGCTTTTGTCTTTTGGGCGCCGACGCAATGAAAGGCAGTCTCTTTCATTGCGTGATTTCAAGGTGCAACTTAAGTTCGTCGAGCTGACCGATACTGTCTAAATATGTGAATAGAAGTTTCAACGCACGCCTCTGTTGTGTGAGGCGGGCTAAAGGTCCCAAGACATAGTCAAATGATAAAGTGATTTAGGCTATCGAATGCATGCAATGTTCATAGAACGCACACTCATCGGCAAACGCTCGACACATATAAAATATGTTCCACAGTTTCCGTGGAGCCACAGTTGTTGCAGTTGCTCTCCCTACGAGGGTTGGCCAAGGTGCTGGTGATAATCCTGGCGCATTTAAGGAAAGCTTATCCGGGCTCTGCTAACAGTGACTGCTGCATCTGCACCCTTGCGAAGAGTCCCTTATCGATCCATGGCTGATCGATAAATCGAATCTCTCATACCCACGTCCTCGAACACAGTTGCTCGATGCACTTAACATTACACATTCATAGCTCACATGCTCCTCGCGTGTCAGCGCCAGGTATACTTTTTAGCTGCATTCTTAAAATAGGGATAACGCCGCCATATTGAAATGGTGCGGCAAAGTGATGCATCGTGACACTAACGAGCGCCAACGATTTGCGCTGCGCAACAGTCTCAGCGCGGCTTCCTGCCATCGTACACGACCATACACTACTACGACCGTCGCAGTTGAAAGTAGAGGGGGAATTATCAGATATGAGGGTTGGGCTAGTTGGTAGCCGGCCCGCTTAGCCGCAGGTGCCATGTCGGCCGCCAAGGTAGCGGTCGTGGGGCAGCATAAGCGAAGAGCTGTAACGAAACGGTAGAGAGTACAGTCAATTACAAAAGTTTCCGGACCACACGAGCGCGCGCCAAACTTTCGTTTGGCATAACTGCCTGTCCGCGCCACCCCGCGGTGCGCCATCTACCTCTGACCACAGCGCTGGACCGGAAACGGGTCGTCGTCTTGTTATTCACTGGTATATCAATTTTCCACTGCAGCGCAGATGAGCGTGGCAGATGATTTACATGCCACGCTCATGGTGCGCTGGCGGCCGTTTCGCTAGCTCGATATACACCAAAATTGGTATCTTTCGACGTGACTGTGTGACGAACATAAATGACACGAGTTAACATGAAAATCATGACACGCATGTCATGTACAGCATGACTTACGTGCCACGCTCATGGTGAGCTGGCGGCCGTTTCGCTAGCTTGATCTACCCCGAAATTGGTATTGCGTGACGTGACTGTGTGACAAACATAAATATCACACGCGTTAACATGAAAATCATGACACGCATGTCATGTACAGCATGACTTACGTGCCACGCTCATGGGGCGCTGGCGGCCGTTTCGCTAGCTTTATATACACCAAAATTGGTATCTTGCGACGTGACTGTGTAACGAACATAAAAACACGAGTTAACATGAAAATCATGACACGCATGTCATGTACAGCATGACTTACGTACCGCGCTCATGGGGCGCTGGCGGCCGTTTCGCTAGCTTTATATACACCAAAATTGGTATCTTGCGACGTGACTGTGTAACGAACATAAATAACACGAGTTAACATGAAAATCATGACACGCCTGTCATGTACAGCATGACTTACGTGCCACGCTCATGGTGCGCTGACGGCCGTTTCGCTAGCTTTATATACACCAAAATTGGTATCTTGCGACGTGACTGTGTAACCAACATAAATACCACGAGTTAACATGAAAATCATGACATGCATGTCATGTACAGCAGGACTTACGTGCCACGCTCATGGGGCGCTGGCGGCCGTTTCGCTAGCTTGATCTATCCTCAAATTGGTATTGCGCGACGTGAGTGTGTGACGAACATAAAAACACGAGTTAACATGAAAATCATGACACGCATGTCATGTACAGTATGACTTACGTGCCACGCTCATGGTGCGCTGGCGGCAATTTCGCTAGCTTGATATACACCGAAATTGGTATCTTGCGACGTGGTTGTGTGACGAACATAAATAACACGAGTTAACATGAAAGTCATGACGCACATGTCATGTACAGCATGACTTACGTTCCCCGCTCATGGTGCGCTGGCGGCCGTTTCGCTAGCTTGATATACCCCGAAGTTGGTATTGCGCGACATTACTGTGTGGCGAACATAAATAATAGGAGTTAACATAAAAACTATGATATGCATTTTCCTCAATGACATACAAGACGATGTATGCAGCTCTTTGCTGGCTGCTTCGCATTACACCGATTCCCACAATGCGTGGGATCTGCCGGCTTTTTTCTTTCCCGAAGTCTAATAACTGTACTGTTACCTTATTTCCAGCGACATAGTTTTTTTTTCATTCGAAAAGGTTCTGTGGTGCTTTCTGTACTTGCTCAACGCCTACGTTTATTGTTGTTGTTAACACGTACTTATTCGACCCGCTGGTCAGGCAGAAGCGAGACAGAACTTTACCAGTGAAATCGACCCGCGCTCCATCTATCGTTAGCTGCTGCCAACATACCATGTCTAACGCCTGGAAGCTCTGGCGTCAGTCGAAGCCGGTTGAGGCCACGTGGCGCCGACTAACCGTGCTTATAGAGAAACAGTGATAACACTATAGATAACACTTATAGAGAAACAGCATGTGTTCAAAGCCGATTGCATGCCTTAGTCCAATTGAATGTGCAGTAGATAAATAAGGAACGGCAATGTCACCGCACGGCCACACATTTCTTCCACCACGACGTAAAGCACCCAGATTGTTCAGCGAGCTTGCAATTCAGGTTTATGTTGTAAAGACAGCAAACGAAATTGATGAAGGCGGGCCTGTCTGAACAATATTCTTTCCTTATTGGATGTAGTTCCCCGCATGTTATTTTACTCTGCCAAACAGCGTGCACATGACCGCACAAGCATACTACTTTCGTGTAACATTAATGAGAAGTAACAGACAATCAAGCCAAGGAAAGTGGGAGGATGTTATGTGTAGTAATTACGATATAAATGTGAAGAAATTAAAGTGAACGAAAAGACAACTTGAAGCCGGCAGGGACCGAGCCTGAAACCTTCGAATAAAGCGCCGATGCTCTACTAATGGAGCTATGGTGGTGTCATCCTCCCGTCCACATTATATGGTGCATCTCAGTGTTCATTGATGTTGTGTCTAATAAAGAAAAACGAGCCCTTGAACTTTCCTTCTTTTTGTACTTTCTTGTAAGTCACCTTTCTGCACCAATCGATAACTCATTGAAACTCCATGGCTCAAACCTTATTCGAAAGATGTGTCTGCATGCAGACGCAGTGCAGGACAGGCCTGCGCACTTCTCCGTCATTTCCGCCCGCAATAGTTGTGGTGACCACCCGGTACGCGTCGATGCAGTCGGCAGCGACGTAGGCGCTTCAAAAAAAGTGATGGAGAAGCCCTTTAATGCAAATCTATTATTTCTCAAGCTTTTGACGAGCCCACTTCTTGGATAATACAGATCTGTGTAACGTGTTTATTTATTCTTCGAACTTTACGAATTGTTCTGGAGTTTCAACCAGGAAGATGAAATGAGAAAAAAAAAAGTACTTCAGTACATGATCAAGTGATGTTTTTTTTCCGTCGCGTGTCACTGGAAAGAGATTGTCTGCAAACAAATGTTGCTTAGCAGTGAACAGCCTACGTTGGCCTACATTAGCCAACGTTTACACCCTGTTGTGCTAATACTAGGCAAGCGTAGCCCGGGATGAGTGGTGCGGGTAGTAGGCGATAAAATACAGTAGAGTAGGACATCACTGCTCCCTGTTTGTCGCTGTTGTTCGTCGTCCATCACTTGTTCACATTCCACGTGTGGAGAGGAAGCGGGAGAAGGGGGCAAATGCTCTCGTGCATGATATGAGGAGCAATCCTTGCTCTTGTAACGGGTACATTTTATTTACACCACCGAGAGAGGCGCCACCAGGACGAGTGTCTGCCGCCGAATGGGGTCTTCAACATGGCCGGCGCGAATGAGAGAGCTAAGGCACGACGCGGGGTTGAGCATTTGTCGACGACTGATGAAGGCGGGCCTCGAACAACTGCAACCGGCAAGTTCGCTGAGACCCGAGAAGTCTCTTCACACGACAAAGGGGACGGCCCAGTTTAGGATGGTGAAGAAGCACGTAGTTTGGTCCGGCACATCATCGACTTGTCGCCAGGGCCAGCTTTAAACACAACTTCCTTCACAGTGATGATGTCCGGCGTACTTGTCGCTGCACGAAAAAAAAGCAAACGAATAATTTGAAAGCACTCATTTACGCGAATAAGAAAAAAACAAACAAACACGTGAACGACGCGGTGGTCAGTCAGGGAATCGTTTTAGTGTTGCCATTTCGATTGGCGAGAACGGAAGATTATGGCTGTCTTCCTAAGAAACTGTATAAAAACTTTGTCAGGTTACGCGACTATTCTTGGGGAGTAAAAAACGCGATACAAAAACTTGGGAAAAGATTTCGGTCAGTAGATGAGCCGAACACACATGCACGTTGTAATGCCCGCTCAAAGCCCGAGATGACGCTATTGGCATCGCTTTCTACTTTGTTTACTAAGATGGGCACGCATGGGAAGGCAGTCGCTATAAGAACCGGCTAACCGATAATCCTGAACTAACAAAACACAAAATTAGAAAAAGAACAAAGAAAATATAGGTGTCATCTGTGTTGTCATTACTTCAACTGCTGTGTCCGTGTCTGAATAGCTTACTTTTTTTACGATGAGTCCCAACCAACTAGCTAAACTTTCATTTGTTCTATCTTTCAGAAGCACTGTATGTGCGCGAACGCAAGATCACAAAGATTTTCCCAACGGCACGCTAACCGACGAGCACATTTAACCACGAAAGTGTATCTGGTCTCCTCTCTGTCAACGTCCTCGAAGCGCGTTCCCTCAGTGGTCACACAGAACAGCGTTGAAAAACTATTCTATATGTCCAAAGCTGTGCGTTGAAAGCACAGTTTTCGACATGTAGAATAGTCATGCATCGCAAAGCAGTTAAGAATGCGCTCAAGTATTCCCTTACGTAGTGATAAAAAGACCATAAATCAGCTTGTTAAAAAGAAGCACGAGGTAAGGAGGCCACACAGTAATCACATTTACAAGCCCTCTGTCTGGTTAGTGTCCACCGGAAAAGATCGCGGGGACTTTCTGCCTATTGGGGTCATGGTCTGTGTCCAAGTCGGCGAAGCGTTCAAGTAACGTTCACTCGAGTGCAAGTGATGTCTTAACGTGAACCATACTTCGTGTTCTACGCAATGTCTCCTTTATTGAAAGTTTATGAGCAATAGCCATTTATAACGGAATATCGTCTTGCGAGAGCACTGCTACCAAAATGTATGTGAACTTCCAGAGCACCCTTAACTGTTATGTACTACAAGTAAACTGCAGAAATTTCTTTTCGCTTTCCGTTAGTTGTACTCACGTAGCATTGGTGCACGATTATCCGTTTCAATATTTGGTAATGGATGCTAAACCTTCACGATCCAGCTTGTCCTTACTGTTTTGTAATTTGTTGAGGTGACAGTGCGATAACAAATTGCCGTGGCGTTCATGAAAAGTGATATTAGTGGTTGTGGCTGACGATTAATCATTTTTCTTCCCGCCGAAAGATATACGCAGAAAGTTTGGCTAAGGTACATTTGAAAGGTGAAAGTAGTAAAAGTACCACTGATGAAAGCAGAATGCAAGTTCTATTTGTGCCTTTCGTGTACACCATTTACTTGGTGTCTTAACTACATAGTCACAAGAAATAAGCGGTGTGTTTTTAAATATGGCAGATAAATGACAATGCTACCAACAGTGTATGTCCAGTGTCCAGGAGTCCTCCACTGGCGCCTCCGGCTGCCTTGAGCAAAGTGTGTTGGGCGCCGGGCGCCGGAGACGCTAGCTGTGGTGCCAGGCCGAGTGTGCTGAGTGTGTGCTCACTCGAGATCGCCCGCGTGGCGCAGTCGGTCAGTTCCCTGTATACCAGCAGCCAACGCACCGAGGCCGGGGGTCAAGATCTTTTCACTTGGCAGGTGACCTAGCCAGGAGGAGACAGTGTGCTTAGAAGAAACTCGGCATTGAAAACATCGCGCACATATCGAATGAACTAAAATACGAACAGGTAGGGTTAATTTTCCAGCAAATAATTATGTTGTATTCAGGCGGAAGGGCTTTTGGATCGAGAACGTTCAGTGATACGTAGATATGTCTATAGCTTTCTGCCGTTGCTCGGGTTATTTGAAAAATTAAAGCAGGGGTGACACAGAAATTCGAACACAGGTTGACTATTACATCGCACTGATGGGAACATAGAGGTGCCATCTGTACAATATCAGCCATAAATACAGTCTACAAAGTATTTTAATTGAGTTTTCATGTTCGTGAAAGCGCCGAATCGGAAACTGATGCAAAAAAAGCGATACGATGGTCATGCGGGGACACTTTGTAAACAACGTACGTCATGAGTTCTGGTCGGGTTACCGCAGGCATGTTACGAGATGGACAGATGGACAACGCTGATAGGGACACCCGACAATGCACAGCCTAACCTGAGACCCACAAGGATAACACTGCAGCGACTTAACCGCGTACTGACTCTGTGTAAAACATTGGCAGTGAGAGGATTATCAAATGACAGTACTGCCACGTCCACTTCTTGTTTTATTTAGATGTATTCGGGTTTGACCAGCAAGGACGGTTATCAGCGCTCGACGCTGACCGCGCCGCATTGTTTGAGAAGCTTCGCGGTTGTAGTAGATCGCTTTGTTAAGATTTCACGCAAGACGCGAATAGTCTAGATTATTCCAGAGTTTGCGCGACCACCAGTGATAAGACTGGAAAGTTCGATGCGTGATGTATAAAAGACGGCGCGCCCCAGCCATGAGCAGTTTTTCGATGGCCGACGCTCTGTTCGCCGCTATCAGTGTACGCTGTGTATCAGTGTATTCCCGGCCACAAGTTCGACCAAATAAAGAGTTTTATCACGGAAGCGCTGACTGCTTCCTTCGTCGACGTCACGACCACGTGAAATCTCGTGGAGGTGCTGTTCGTTCATGTTCCGGACGCCCCCGTCCAGCCGTGAACCCAGGCCAATTCGTGGCGAAGACACCGACACCATCAATCGAGCTAGCCGCAGACTAAAAGGACTACCCCCCCCCAGTACGGACTCCTACCGGACAAGCCAAAGGCCACGGCGACGAAGACAACAAGAACGATGACGGCCGCGGTGTACCCTGCAGCAATCGTGACGCAGCCACCCAGAGAGCCGCCGACCTTCCATGGATCACTAAATGAAGACCCCGAGACCTGGCTCGAGACGTTCGAAAGGGTTTAACATTCAACAACTGGGGCTCCGAAGACAAGCTGCGCCACATCTACTTTTACCTGGAAGACGCAGCAAGGACCTGGTTCGAGAATCGGGAGTCCACTCTTCGAACCTGGGACGTCTTTCGCAGCGCTTTCTTGGAGACGTTCGCAAGCGTCGTCCGGAGCGAAAGGGCTACAGCCTTGCTGGAGACACGGATCCAACTCCTAAATGAAAGCGTGGCCATCTTTGCACAGGAAATGACTCGACTGTTTCGCCACGCTGACCCTGCCATGCCTGAAGAGAAGAAGGTTCGTTTCCTCATGCGAAGAGTAAAGGAACAGCTCTTCGCTGGACTTATGAGGAATCCACCGAATACCGTCTAAGAATTTGTCTCCGAGGCAACAACTATCGAGAAGACGCTCGAGATGCTCACCCGGCAGTACAATCGCCGCGCATTTCAAGACAGCGCAGATGTTCACGCTCTCGGCTCCGACGACTTGCGCGAAACGATCCGAGCCATCGTGCGAAAGGAGCTGCGAAAGCTCGCACTTTTTGCACAGCCCGAAGTGACGTAGATTGCTGACGTTGTACGCGAGGAAATCCAACAGTCACTGGGTGTTCCTTAGCTGGCACCACCCCAGCTGCAAGCAATGAGCTATGCTGCTGCAGCCCGAAGCAACGGGCTCCTCGCCCACGTCAAGACGCCGCACCGCCCCAGCAGTTCCGCCGCCAGGCACCACCACCGCCACCACCGACGTCATACCACCCGCCAGCCGGCCAGCGATACACGCCGAGGAAGACCGACGTTTGGCATGCACCCGACCATCATCCACTCTGCTACCATTGCGGAGAAGCTGGCCACACCTACCGCCGCTGCCAGAACCGACAGATGAGAATGCGTGGGTTCGCCGTTGACGCGCTGCGTCCACAGCGGGGTGAAAGACCACGTGACATCGCTGACTACCTCGCAGGAACGCAGTGGACGCCCCGACAGCCTTCCCGTTCGCCGTCGCCAGGCCGCTATGTCTCACCGCAGCGCCGCCAGTACACTGGCTCAAACCGGGGCCGGTCACCTAGCCCGTATCCGGAAAACTAAGGGCAGCAACCGATGGAGGTGCGGTTGCTGTACGACGAAATACCGAAGATCCTCCGGCGCCGACGACGACGCCGTGACGAAATTTAAGTAACACGCCGCAAGCCGAACGGAGGCCTGACCTCGAAACTTCGCGGCTAGAAGACCTGACAACGCAACGATTTATCCCGCGAACTTCATAGTCCTTCAACGTTGCTCGAGACATGTCATCCTTGATATGGACTTCTTAAGCCTTCATGGTGCAGTCATCGATCTGAGATCCAAGTCAATAACACTATCCACAGAAAAAGCACTACCGCCGTACACGCCGCTAGGGAAGCGCGCCTTGATTGTGCTGGAAGACCAGGTCACCATTCCCCCTCGCTCCAGCGTCATCATTACCGTCGGCATTCAGAAACCAGCATACCTGGAAGGCGTCGTTGAGGGCGATCAGCACCTGCTCCTGAACCGTCAGATTTGCGTCGCAAGAGGCATAGCCGAGCTGCGTGATGGCAAAGCAAAGGTAGTGCTGGCAAACTTTAGCCACGAATATAGGCACCTCAACATTGGTACGACGGTCACCTACATCGACGAATTCGTGGACGCTAGCAATGCTTTCGCCCTCTTCGATGCTAAAGAACCTGCTTCGCCGGATCGAGCCAAACAGATTTCGACGTGAACCCGAGCCTCCCGAAACTCAAGCAAGACCAGCTTAGAGCCCTGCTCCTGCAATTCAAGGACTGCTTCTCGTCGTCGTCAAGAATTCCACAGACCCCAGTCGCGAAACATCGCACCATAACAGAAGAAGGTGACCGACCAATCCGTCAGAGCCCGTACCGAGTTTCGACGCGAGAACGCAAGGCCGTTAAGAAACAGGTCGACGAAATGCTACGCGACGACATCATCCAGCCGTCGAAGAGTCCGTGGGCATCCCCTGTGGTGCTAGTGAAGAAGAAGGATGGGACTCAACGTTTTTGCGTCGATTATCGTCGCCTGAACAAAGCCACGAAGAAGGACGTGTATCCCCTTCCCCGGATAGACGACGCCCTGGATCGATTACACAGCACATAGTACTTTTCGTCGATGGACCTCAAGACCGGTTACTGACAAATAGAAGTCCATGAGAGAGACCGAGAAAATATTGCCTTTATAACACCAGACGGCCTGTTCGAGTTCAAGGTCATGCCCTTTGGTCTTTGCTCGGCACCTGCGACTTTTCAACGCGTTATAGATACAGACGTGCCTCGTGTACTTGGACGACGTCGTTTGTGTTCCTCAAACTTCGACGAACACCTTCGGCGCCTTGAAGCTGTACTTCAAGCAATCAAGATCTCTGCGCTCACCCTGAAGCCTGAAAAGTACGAACCTGAAGGCTGAAAAGTTCGCGTACGAGGAGCTCTTGTTTTTTGGTCACGTGATCAGCAAGGATGGTGTTCGTCCGGACCCGCGGAAAACGGCTGCCATCGCTGCCTTCCCGCCGCCCACCGACAAGAAGGCCGTACACCGTTTTCTCGGCTTGTGCACCTACTACAGACGCTTCCGCAAGGAATTTTCACGAATAGCCGAGCCGCTAACGCACCTCACGAAGATCGACGTGCCATTCAAGTGGGAAACGGCGCAAATCGAACCATTGCAAGAACTGAAACGACGCCTTCAGATGCCTCCGGTACTAGCGCATTTCGACGAATGAGCCGATACGGAAGTCCACACCGACGCAAGCAGCGTAGGACTCGGCGCCGTCCTTGTGTAGAAGACTGACGGGCTGGAGAGAGTAATCAGTTATGCTAGCCGGTCGCTAACAAAGGCAGAAATCAACTATTCCACAACAGAAAAGGAGTGCCTGGCCATCATCTGGGCTACATCGAAGTTTCGCCCCTACCTCAACGGCCGGCCCTTCATAGTTGTGAGCGACCACCACGCTTTGTGTTGGCTAGCTAACTTGAAGGACTCTTCAGGTCACCTCGCACGGTGGAGCCTATGACTTCAAGAATTCGACATTACCGTCGTTTACAAGTCCGGAAGAAAACACTCCGACGCTGACTACCTGTCTCGCGCCCCTGTCGACCCACCGCCGCAGGACGACCAAGAGGATGACTGCTTATTGGGAACCATAAGTGCCGACGACTTCGCCGAGCGACAGCGAGCGGACCCAGAACTCAGGGGCCTTGTGGAATACCTCGAGGGCAGCACCACCGTTGTTCCGAAGGTATTCACGCGGGGACTTACGTCATCTTTCTTGCGCAACGGTGTTCTCCTAAAGAAGAACTTCTCGCCGCTTCGAACCGATTGCCTTCTCGTGGTGTCCTCCACAATGCGACCAGAGGTCCTCCAGGCTCTGCACGACAACCCGGCGTCTGGACACCTGGGTGTTCCTCGCACGCTCGCAAGAATACAGGAAAAGTACCACTGGCCACGTCCGCCGCCAACGTCACACGTTACGTAAAGACGTGCCGGGACTGTCGGCGACGCAAGACACCGCCCACTAGGCCAGCCGGACTTCTGCAGCCTATCGAGCCACCTCGACGGTCGTTCCAGCAAATCGGGATGGACTTACTGGGGCCCTTCCCGACGTCCAATACCGGAAACAAATGGATCGTCGTAGCTACCGACTACCTCACCCACTACTCCGAGACAAGGGCCCTGCCCAGAGGCAGTGCCGGCGAGGTAGCGACGTTCTTCGTTGAAAACTTCGTCCTGCGTCATGGCGTCCCAGAGATCCTCATCACCGACAGAGGTACGGCGTTTACTGCTGACCTAACTCAGGCAATACTGAGATACAGCCAAACAAGCCACCTCCGGACCACAGCTGACCACCCACAGACCAATGGCCTCACCGAGCGGCTAAACAAGACCGTCGCCGGCATGCTGGCCATGTATGTCGACGTCGAACACAAGACGTAGGATGACATCCTTCCGTATGTGACCTTCGCATAGAACACGGCCATGCAAGAAACGACGCAGACGCCGTACAAGCTGGTCTACGGAAGCAGCCCGGCAACGACGCTTGACGCGATGCTACCAACCGCCACCGACGAAGACGATGTCGACGTCGTCGCTTATTTGCAACGCGCCGAAGAAGCTCGACAGCTCGCCCGCCTGCGCATCAAGACCCAGCAGCGGGCCGACAGCCGTCACTATAATCTTCGACGACGCCACATGGAGTACCAACCGGTGACCGTGTATGGCTCTGGACGCCGATACGCCGACGGAAACTTAACGAGAAGCTTCTTCGACGATACTTCGGACCATACAAGGTGCTCCGACGTCTCGGCGCCCTAGACTACGAGGTTATCCCGGACGGCATTTCAAACTCTTAGCGGCGCCGCGCATGTCCTGAAGTCGTCTATTTCGTGCGCCTTAAGTCGTTTTTTGCGCGTTAGCAAACATGAGGACTGTATTTTTTGCTTTATTATTCCACTTTATTTGTGTAGGCACTTGTTTTTTTCCCTTCTATGTTCTGTCGCAAGCATCGGGACGATGCTTTTTCAGAGGGGGGCAATGCCACGCCCACTTCTTGATTTATTTTGATGTATTCGGGTTTGACCAGCAAGGACGGTTATCAGCGCTCGACGCTGACCACGCCGCATTGTTTGAGAAGCTTCGCGATTGTAGTAGATCGCTTTGTTAAGATTGCACGCAAGACACGAATAGTCTAGATTATTCCAGAGTTTGCGCGACCCCCAGTGATAAGACTGGACAGTTCGATGCGTGATGTATAAAAGACGGCGCGCCCCAGCCATGAGTAGTTTTTCGATGGCCGACGCTCTGTTCACCGCTATCAGTGTACGCTGTGTATCAGTGTATTGCTGCAGTTTGACTTTCAGTTTCCCGGCCACAAGTTCAGCCAAATAAAGAGTTTCATCTCGGAAGCACTGACTGCTGCCTTCGTCGACGTCACGACCACGTGACAGTGTTCTCAATGGTTTTTTTTTTCGACAAGAACAGTGACCCAGGGGCCTTGGCTACGGGCCTTTTAAGCAGTCAGTTTTGGTCCATTGCATGTGTTATATTTATATCACATACATATGCTCATTTTGTTCAATAATAGAGTGCTGAAAACGATAGAAAATTGGGCTAGCTGGTAAAGATTCACCATAAAAGAAGTTAACACGAAAAAGCACGAACACAAAAAAAGAGAGCCCTTGAGTTCGTGTTTGCACGTCTTACCGTTTTTACGATCATTAAAGTGTGGTCTGCCATGCCGCTATACATACAAAAAAGGAAAAGAGGGTAGATATAGCCACAAATGTGTTCAAATGGCAATACCTCTATTGAGAAACCTCAGAGGTAAAAACAGCAGAGGTGCTTGGTGGTAAGTCAGTCTGATGAAAAGTGACAAATGTTGGAACCGAGAGGAATTCGCTCGAATGCCACTCAGCTGCCTGACTAAACAATTCAGTGCTGCAGAAATTTAAAGATCACAAAGGGGCAACGCCTACAATTTCTCTGTCCCGTGTATTTTTAGCATACAAACAAGAAAAGGCAGAAACACACACCTGCGTTGACATCCCTGTCGAAAGAGTTCCTCTGTTTCTCTTCGTTCTCGCAGGAATCAGCAGCACTGCAAATTGAAGAATTCATAAGAAGCTATTTATTTCAAATCTCGAGCTACAAAACTGTTCTAATAAAACAGATCGATTTCATAAGGAAGAGTCTTTTTGGAGTTACTCATCAGAGAAATCATTTTAAATCACTTTTTCTATACCTGAACCTTCTTTTTTTAGTTTCTGAAAGCGGCATTTTTGTCTTTTAAAGGGAAATAACAAAAGTATACAAAAACTAAGTTAAATTCACATATGTATGCTAGTGTATGCATATGTGTTTGTCCAGCAACTTCACTCTTACAAACAGCAGTGGGAAAGTGATAGAAAATATGAATCTCATTTGTATGGAATGGTACCTTGGACGCTATACCATGATCCTGCCTTCACGGGAGGCTTTTGTCGGGGCTGTTCCTCTATCGACAGTGTTTGCACCGAGCAAACTTTGTCACTTTATTGATGTAAATGGCCCATATGACAATGTTGCCCATGACGCCAACCTCAAGTCTCCTGAGACAAAGGTGGCGAAGTTTTTGGACAGCGTCCTTGTGCTTTTTGCCAACTGGAGAAGGCCCAACAGCTGGACATCCCGCCAACCGCGGCGTGCCTTAGGGAGAATCATTAAGTCCCACATATTTAAATCTTAATTGGTCGCGTGTAGCTTTTACCGAAGTGGACATGGCTATCGAAGTACAGACATGATATTCACCACTGGAATGCTGCAGTTACTCGACCACAGGGGAGTTCGCGACTGTAACGGGCGGCAACCTTGACAATTGCCTGTCTTCGAACTTAAATCTTGGCGACGTCAGCCAAGAACAGCGCGTTGATGGATTCACGCGCAATTCATGACGCCTACGTCATGTACATTAACGGATTACCGGCAGAATGCCAAGCACAAAAGGAGTCATCAAATGTTGGGTACCATGACTGATAGGAGAATTTTGTGGAGTCCCCGTTTCGCATGTCTGAATAGGAAACTGTTTATTGCGCACGTGTTGAACTTCATGTGTGGGAAATTATAACATTCACCCCATTGCAATGACACAAACGCTTCTTCAGGTGGGGATGAGCCTCGCTCTTTTACACACTCATGACCTCTCCAGAGTTATATTTTATGTCACGTGCATGCCTTTGGTTTAGTTCACGGATCTGGCTATTTATCAACATGCCCCACCTCACGATGAGATTCACAGCCGCATGCCTACAAGAATGGCGTCTGTCATAAAACCGGCCACACCACTACTTTTGTACGTTTGTGAACACGTAAATGTTTTTTTGTTATACTAACATCGCTGTCGAAGGTACTAGATTACTAGACAGCAATACGGCCGTATAGCTGCAACAATGGCGTCCGACGTGACTTTGCTATACACGTACCGCGGAATGTTAACCCTTGGCTACAGCTGTTCAAAGCCGCTAAATTTTCCATGATCTTGCCAAGTAAAAACAAAGTTTCGTAAGGTGACTTGTTCCACTCGAGAGCTATAGCACTGAGTGGCGGATTTTTTATTGTCGGTGCATGATTTTCGAGGCTTGCACTATATAATAAACCAAATAAAAAGACATAAATACAACAAAAACGTGCCTCGTGTTGGGATAACCTAGCCGTTATTTTCACCTATGTGATGCAGACATTGAAAACAGAAGTAAATGATGTGTTAGTTTGCAGGTAGTGGTGTTCGAATGCCATTTTAAGTACTTTTTTTAAGCATTGGCGCCGAGTCTACATATTGATGGCTTGCACGTAACGTCATGGACGCCGCTTCTGAATGTACTGGTACTCCACGATGGTGGTTTTGATGACAAACAAATTTCGACAATGTGAAAACGACGTGGCAGGAGCGTCTCTGTGCGTGCGTAATGAAATAACCTGCACGTGATGTTTTGATAGCATTAATGTGGCATCGCAAGCGTCGCGTCTCCACATGCTGGTGCTCCAACATGGTTGTTTCCGTGACCTCAATGCAAGCCATCTGTAGACCATTTGCCAACAAATTTATGGATACTCAGCCAACGTCTCTCCGGTATACCCGGCTTGTAAGAGAGAGATAAAGTGAGACAGATAGAGAGAGTGCCATCACTCCAAAGGAGTTTTCTGAGTGCCATCCCTCTTCTGTGAATCGGGAATATGGACGCATCTTCTCGATGGTGGGCGTACATGACAAATGTACGCACCGGTGCCTCGGTAATCCCCCGATGGTTTCATGGCTGGGAACATCACAATCGCAGGTAACGGTCTCAGGCAACGCGCTTCAATTTTGGTAGGTGGCTGAGCAACTTCTGTTTACTTAGTTTATGTTTGCCATTCGAGTTCCTCTAGATATCAGGGCAATCACTCTTCTTCGAAGACACCGTCGTGGTGCGGTGGCAGAAGACAGCGACGGTTACCGTCGTTGGAATCTGAGTGATCGTAATATTGAAGCTACGATGCTTTTCGAGCCAATGGCTGGCAGGTTTCAACTAAATTACTTTGACGCAGGGGTGTCTATAGCATCGGCAAATACAACGAGAAGACTACAATAAACGGTGATTTATATAAAACAAAAAGAAAGAAAATTGATGGCAACTTTCGACTTCTATTACCAAACCAGTTCTGTAATATTCGCTCTTTTCTTAGGTGTGTGACATCATATTAGGATATTGTTATTGGAGTATGGCTCTACCCTTACTTCTTGAACACCAAAGCGAAAAAATTCACCCACGGTTACGATGCAGCCTAATGCGAATTCTGAGCGCAGCTTCATGTTGGGGCAAGGACAACTGTGTTTGAAGTTTTTCCTTTCCGCAAGGTATCGACTAAGCCATAAATCATAATTTTTGTGAAGTAGGACAGCGCCCACTACGCCATTATTCGTCTTTCTGCGAATAAGTGAGGTACCCGCTACACGTCTGTAAGGTATTATGTGCACTTTGTCGATGCTGCATGTGGCTGATGGCGATGAAGAATTATGGCTGAGCACTTTGCAGTGTGTGGGAAGCATTAAACCACACACTCCTTGCGCAGTTAGCATTGTGTGATGACTGGTTGTTATTTCACTCTTCTACCACGCCATGGTACATAGGTTAGCGCGATTCCTTGCCCGACATGACGCCTGTATAGGGTCTTTCCTGTGGCACCCACTTCGTTTTCGTTTGACACTCGCGGCTGCTGTACACGGTAGTGGGGCTTGCCCAGTTCCTGTGGCATGTACTCGATCACGCGGTTACGCCACCGACGGCGACAGCGACGGCGACGCCGCTCAACGCAAGAGCGGGCGCCTAAGAGCTGCGCTCTAAAAAAATGGAGTAACCGCTGCAGTAGTTTGTTCATGCATCTTCAGAAACGCTTCTGAAGTTGAGGAGAAAACACTCATGCAAATCTGCTATCCTTTAACATGGAAATCCCACATTCAAAAGTGTGGCCAGGTTAAAATGTGGCCCAGGTTAGCGGAAGCGCTACTATTGCAAAGCCATGATCAGCACTGCAACGCTGGAGCTGGTCGAGCAGGGTACGATTCCGGCTCGAACGCGATAGCGTTAGAGGGCTCGTTTACAGAAATTCCGCCGTCGGCGTCGATAACGGCGTCGGTGACGGCGTCGCTTGTGAGAGAAAAGTCATCCGAGACCAAAAAATCGAGAAAGATGCAAATAAAACAATCAAAATATTCGGCCCCATTGAGGATCGAACCCGGGCCGTTTGCGTGGAAAGCAGGTGTCCTACCACAAAACCACGATGTTACTTGCAACTGCTTTGACAAAAAAATTACGCCATCTCTCGCTATAAAGGGGACCATGAGGCGATGCGAAGCCGGAGCATTTGCACGATCGCGTTCCGTTGGCGCTCGTTGGGCATGCTACCGACCTCGGGCATGCTACCAACCTTGCGTCGTGGAACGCGAAGAGGAACACTACGCGCGTCGTGTCTACCCTCTAGCCTGGCCGTTAATTCGCATAGGGTGAGCGGGGAACGCGGTCGACAGGCGCGCGAGAGGGAGGCAGCGTAGGAGAGGAGAGAGAGGGGACGCGCATGCGCTGGCGCTCATCGCGGCGCTGCGCAGGAGAGAATTTCGGCATGTCGAGCCCGCATTTCTGAGGAGTCAACCGAAGCAAGCGCTGGACTGAACGCGCGCAGTGCTCTACCACTTGAAGTAGAGGAGACTAGAGGAGGAGAGTAGCGCATGCGCCACGAGAGCAGAAGCGAGAACGCAGAAGAAGCGCAAGCAGGTGCTGGTAGAGAAGTGGAGAGAGTAACGCGCAGCTGTTCTAGAGAGGGAAGGAGGAGAGTTGCGCATGCGTAGTGTGAGTGCGGACTACCAGGCCGCGGGACATACCCACGAGCAAGAGATGCTTCGAATCTAAAACACTACATAAATGCCATGTAGTGGAAGGAGTCTCCTTAACACATTTTGTTCGCCACGTGTTACGACGAAAATGAGCCCATTCGGCGATTGGTCCGCGCATTCGCGAGGCCATCAAACTACGTTTTTTGTGCGACACCATGCTTCGAAAAAAGCCGGGATAGTGCACCTATCGCCGCTAAAAACGCACACAAACTTGCAAACAGCTCCAAAAGTGGACAATTATCTTCATCTGGCGGAGAACATATCAAGCAAACAGCATACATTATATAATGTGCTGCCATCTGTGAGGCATTGTGAGAAACATGTCTTGACTCTAGCCAACGCCTCCTCTAAAAATATGCCGGCCGTGTGAGCCAGAAACCTCCTGCCCTACCCTTTCCCTCCTTCACCGTTTCTAATGAGGGCAGTAGCTGGCGATCCTTGCGGTGGCCGCTGGCAACACACATTTGCGCATGCGCACATTACCCCCCTCGACGTCACACCACGCCAGACCCACTGAAAAGAATAGGGGAGAGCGTGGCGCCATCTCTCGACAAGCGACCACAACTCAAGGCAGGACGGCTACAATGGGATAGCCAGCGACACCGCAGGCATGTTTCTAAAGGAGGCGTTGCTCTAGCACAGGGAAGTGCTTTAGGTCGAAAACCTGTACCATTCCTATAAATACATCGCGCGCGCGATGTATTTATAGTGTGTGTGTGTGTGTGTGTGTGTGTGTGTGGTGTGTGTGTGTGTGTGTGTGTGTGTGTGTGTGTGTGTGTGTGTGTGTGTGTGTGTGTTTGTAACGACACACATTAATAAGTATGCACTTAGTGGTTGAAGTGCGCACTAGGGGCCGGATTTCGCTCACGCGAACTCTTAAAGGCGAAGCTTAAGGGTCCCCTAATTTTGTTGTCTTATTGCGCGCAATAGCTGCGAAGGACACCGGCGGCGGCGGACAGCATCGCCACCACAATTTACTGCCGTTGTGGGCGATTTCGCTGTAAAAGAGCCTTTCATTTCATTTCTCACTGTACCATCTCCATGCTTTCCACAACCTTTCTTCTTCTCTGATAACCCCATCATCCTGGCGATTGCCTTTTCTCGGCTCTTGTCTATTTAAACACCCTGAAAAGCCTGACACACTTGTCTAGACGCATTCCAGGGTTTCGAAGCTTCAAAGGATCGCTCACCTGTATAATGACTCGCAGACGGGTGGCCCCGCCACACGAGTCGTCCGGCATGACGCATTTTCCTCGCGGCGTGTCACACGTTTGCATAATGGCCCCGACACCCCATGCGGCTCGAAAGCTTTGCCTGTTGCTCCATCGCAGACCTCCAAGTCCGTTAGAGCAAAGCCATTATTGCAGCTACGACAGTGTAAAGGCATCCTCCCTCTCTCCGCATTCCTTTCCATTTAAGCGTGTCCCGCCTGTGCGATTTTTATTCTGTTAGTCGGCATCGGCAACGAGCAGCAAGTGCGGAAAGCTGCTAGCGTCAAACTTGTCGCACGCCTACACCCTATGTTTACGCGCATAAATATCGCTTGCAAGAGGGAAGCACCAGCAATCCAGAGCAGTGTTTCGTTTAAGTTAGTGCGATCTTATTTTAACGGATAACATCGAGTACAGTTTGGCGCAGCGACGTTTCACAAATCCCACCGAAAAACTGAGAAGGAAATGCCTCGTAGCTGCTACAGATAAGCTTTTATTTCCGTCGCTTTTCGGGCTGGACATGAAATTTGTGCTTTGTATTTCACCAGAGCATGAGGCTCAGTAACCTGCGATTCACTGATGACATTGCATTGACGAGTAACGCGGGAGACGAATTACAGCTCATGATTACTGAACTGGATACGGAAAGTAGAAGAGTAGGTCTGAAAATTAATATGCATAAAACTAAAGTAATGCGGAACAATCTTGGCAGAGAACAGCGCTTTGCGATAGGTGGCGAGACACTGGAAGTTGTAAAGGAGTACGCCTACTTAGGACAGGTAGTAACCGCTGAGCCGAACCATGAGAGTGAAATAACTAGAAGAATAAGGATGGGATGGGGCTCATTCGGCAAGCATTATCAAATCATGAATGGTAGTCTACCACTATCCCTCAAGAGGAAGGTATATAACAGCTGCATGTTACCGGTACTTACCTACGGAGCAGAAACCTGGAGACTCATAAAGAGGGTTCAACTTAAATTGAGGACGACGCAGCGAGCGATGGAAAGGAAAATGATAGGTGTAACCTTAAGAGACAGGAAGAGAGTAGAGTGGGTCAGGGAACAAACGGGGGTTAAGGATATCATAGTTGAAATCAAGAAGAAGAAATGGATATGGGCCGGGCACGTAGCACGTCGGCAGGATAACCGGTGGTCACTAAGGGTAACTGACTGGATTCCAAGAGATGGCAAACGTGTGAGGGGGAGACAGAAAATTAGGTGGGTAGATCAGATTAAGAAGTTTGTAGGTATAACGTGGCAGCAGAAAGCACAGGACGGGGTTGATTGGCGGAACATGGGAGAGGCCTTTGCCCTGCAGTGGGCGTGGAGAGCCTGATGATGATGATGATGAGGCCCATCCCTTGGCAGCAGCACGGCTACTATGTATGCGGCATGCTCCCACGCAGCGGTAACAGTAGGTGCGCATTTACAGTGTATCTGGCTATTGTGGCGTCATTCAACGCTTCGAAGTTCGCATAGTCCAAAGAAGAAATTGCCAATAATATCTGTCTATTCCAAATTATCATTTCCTGTCCCATGCCTTGTTTACCTGTGCGCACTAATGCACTTACTCGATCCTGACGAGACATGTTGTTTTCCAATGGTGTCTTTCCATTCTGTTCAGACGAACAGATTTTATAACTTTGAGTTCAAACGAGTTGATTCTATTTAAATAAAACCAAACATATTTGTTAATTTATTTAACTCAGTCATACGAGCCCTAACTTCAGTGGTGAGTATGGTCATATCACAGACTGGCTATCGTAACCACACGCCGAAATACTAAATGACCCTTCCAACGACAGGAGTGTTTCCAGCCAAACCAAGGCGCTTTTAAGTGGCAGTGGCAGCTTAGAGAGGCTATATTTCTCACGTTTTCCCCCTCCTATGCTTTTCAGATGCCTTTACTTTGTCTACGCTATTCCTTCCGGCTGTCTTCTCCTCTTTCCTTCCCAGCCGCGGCGGCCGCATTTTCGATGGAGGCGAAAATTCTACAGGCCCGTGTACTTAGATTTAGGTGCACGTTAAAGAACCCCAGGTGGTCAAAATTTCCGGTGACCTCGACTACAGCGTCTCTCATAATCATATAGTGGTTTTTGGGGCGTTGAGCCCCAACACTTAATAATTATCTCCTTTTTCCTTGTCCTTGTGTAGGGTAGCAAACCAGAAGTTAAGGTCCACGCCTTTTCCTCATTTGTTCCTTTCTATTTCTTGCTCTCTCTTCTAAAATAGAGATTGACGACGACGCTACAGAAAAATCTAATATGGCAGATATACACGTATCCAATAATCTCGCATCAAAGCCTATTAACGCATATAATGTAAACACGTATGAACACACGTGTTAATACAAGGTTATGTGATACGCGTCATGTGTGTCTTATAGCATTTTTTGATATGGAAGTGTTCGTGGCTTGCGCGACATTCCTCCTTCAGGCATAAATAATCCTTTTAAAGACACAGCGATGACTGACAACATGACGACCACGCTTTCGCCGCAATGCTCATGCTCCAATAGGCAAACGAAGTAGAGTCGGGCATTGAAATAAAAGTTTTGCTGTCAAAAGGTGTGGCCGCTATGCTCATACACGAGTCTATGTCTGCAGCGGATTCCGCTATGCGTACAGTCGAGTGCGTGGCACATCTACTAAATTGTTTGAACGTTCCAACTCTGCAATAAGATGGAAAACTTGGAGAGTATCGTTGTATCGCATATCGTTATAGCGCTGAGTGATAATGCACAAGAGGCGAATAACACGCGGCGAGCAAGAACACTTATAATGCTCCAAAAGTGAACGATACCAGTCCCGATGATGTACCAAAGACAGGTGCACTTTTTTACAAAATTCAGATACTTGTGTTTTCACCTTTCAGGGAATGCCAATTGGTCAACCCTTGTACAGCAATGTAATTTAAATGTTGATCGACAGTAAATGGTCGGCTTTCTTATAAGATGAGTCTGTGAAATTATCGTTTGTTTGTGTTGTTTATTACTTACGTGATAATTCGCAATATTTGTTTTTACCCAAATCCATTCTCACATGGGCATACGACAGAAACAGTTATTTTGTTTCGCTTCTTTCGCCAACATATTGCCACGCTCGAACACTGCTTCACGGCCAGCGTCGAGCGTTGATAACCGTCCTTGCTGGTCAAACTCGAACACATCAAAAATAAAAGAACAAGCGAGCGTGGCAATATATTTTATGTCAAGGCACATCTAACGCCAACTGCGTAGTCACTCCCCACTCCCCACAAATCCACAGACGTACTCACCTTTCATTCCTATTCCAAACGTTTTGACCTGCATCGCAAGAAAGAAAAAAAAAACATGGACGTCAACGCCTTTTCACTGGTTAGGGCGCGCTAACGATTCCAATAACGAAAGGAAGCAAGAACGGTTATCCTTGGTGATGATTAATGTCAGATAACGATGAATTACGTGAAAACGACGTAACGTCCTTCGCTTAATCATATACAAAGAAAGCAGGTCTTCATTCTCGTACATTAAATCATCTCGTGTGAGCTCTAATGTACCATTTTTACTCTCTATCTCAGTGGACTGCAAGATGCTACAAGAGGCCTGAATTCTACAAGATACAAGAGGCTATCAAGTGAGCAATGATTCACTTTTTGTTCGGGCGTCCTTCATTCTTGATGTAAAAAATTGGAATGAAGGAGCAAGTGAACGTGTTTTATACTAAGGTCTCCAGAGAGGACACTACGTGCTTAAGTGTCGTTCCGTGCCACCCGAAGGGTGGTAACGTGTAGGTTAATGCTCCAAGATAGTTAAGCAGTTAGGCAGCCAGGCCAGAAGACTCTTCTCCTGCATGCAGAATTTCCTGCACATATACCTTACTTCTCCTTTATCGTGCCTCCCTAACCGAAGCCTCACTGCCATTTTTTTGCGCCTGATAAATTAGTACTCTTCTTTATATTTTGTGTGAGTCAATTCCAGTTCCTTCCTTCGGCTAAAAAAGTAATAAAAATTATCGCAGGGAGGGGCTTTCGTTATTGAGGCGTTGAATGACCAAAGTGGCTGAACGTGACTAACTGAATTATATTTCGCAATATTGTTATATTTCGCAATAACGTCATATGAGTGCCTAACCGTGGTTCAGCCTGAGCTCAATAAGCCTGAGATCAGAGCTTGAAACGAGTAGCTGTAAAGGACTTCACTGGAACTAGCGTCTACGCGAAACTTCTCCGACAAGTGACAATGATATAAGATTCAGGCCTAGAAGGAGCGCTACCTTACCCCTGTTGAAGAGGATCTTCCGCCTGAACTTGCCCAGCGTAAGTGCGATGAATACGATAAGGAATGCGGCCACGGCGCTCAGTGCAGCTGCCCAAAGCGTTGTAGATCCTAGGGACCACTCTGCGTCTGCTGCGTGCAAAGTGAGAAGTATGGGTTAGCGAGGGCTTGACGCAAGCAATACCACCTTCAGTTAATATCATATATCTTTAGTTTTGCTGGTTTGGCGTGAAAGTGCTGTAAGAAGCACCCTAATTCTTTTATTTGAAATGAAATTATTTTAAATGACTTTAGAAATGAATTAACAACTGAAGTCTTTTCCTCATTTGAACTTGGAACTTGCTTTATGGTGGCTGCTCTAAAACCGACGATGAGAGTGTGAACGTTGTCTGCATCTTTCAGTGCCGCTGAATACAAGGCTAAGTACCACATTTTGTTAATGGCACACAAATGATAAAATAAATTGACGTCAGTAACAAGCGGTACGTACTTTTGTGATGAATATATCTTCCGCGTCTGCCGTTTCGTTCCATTGTTGCGTCATATTTGTATCTTTAGATATACTTATTCAGGAGTGAAAGTTCATGGCTAAACACGAACTTGTGCTCACCTTTGCTGACCAGTCCCCTGCCCACCGGCAGCGTGAACACGGTCAAATGGACGGGCTCGCTGCGGCCATTGGCGTTGATGCCGTACAGCGCCATCTGGTAGCGCGTGGCTGGCCTCAGCGAGTGAACTCTGAAACTCGGCTGGCCGGACGTGAAGTTTGTCACGATGGGCGCGCTCTGACCATCCTGCAGCTCTAACAGAAAAGTCTGCTGTTGGCCCGCACCGCTGCGCTGGCACACGACGTGCACGCCTTCTGACGTCACTTCCTCGACGCTGCAGTTATATGGTGTCACTGGAGGGCCTACAGAAAACAGGAATCATAGGGTGTTTTTAGTGAAAACCGAAATAACCTGCGCCGACGCCGACACCGACGGTCAATTTTCGCGTTTGATGGGTTACCTAACGCTTCCACCTTAGTAGTTGTGTAACCTTGACAAAAGCATTTTACTTCCTTTTGGCGCACATACTTACCTTGAGGCTTTGAAATCGTAATCCACGTTATGACGGCGACAATACTGCTAGCACGCAAGAAGTGGCACTACTTGGTTTTCTCCCATCAATATCAGTGGTCTGAAAAACTGCAAAATTACTTCTGATAATCCCAATTGGGCTCCTCAGTAGTGCGATATTTTGTATTGAGTGTGATTATGGTGCGTGATTATCACAACGACGTAAGTATACAGCGCGGTAGTAAACACGGACGACAAGAAACACGGACGACAAGAATCACCAACTCGCCAAATCGTCCACCTTGATTATCACAACGCACCAATCTTGTCTGCACTGTGCTAGACATATGACCTTATAGTGCTTGCTCACTTTGATCATTACTTGCAGCTGCAGCTTAAGTTTATCGCAGTGTTTGCAGAATTGCTTTATTCCGGCAAATGTTGCAACGGCTGTGCACTGGTAACCGAGCACTATTTACGAGCACGTAGTTTTTTTATATGTGTATCTTTCAGCAAAATTTCCACTCTCGAGTACGTTGCGACCTTGTGACTGTGAGCTCGTGATGAGCTCGCGACTGTAGCCGTTTATGGCTGCAGATAAACGAAGCCCCAAAAAGCTGAGATCGAACACAACCCTGAGGCCATCTTTGTCGAAACTTCTAAATTTATGAAGGACGTAAAAGAAACGGACCTCGTCGTAGAAGCCACATGCATAATACATTTCATACATATTCTTCGTATTGTCTTAAGCAATGTACGACTAGGGCCAGTGTGACGCAGTTCGTGGCGGCACCAAGTCTCACCAACAGTCTCAAAACAGTGGCACTAAACGCTGGGCTAATAAAACGCTATTACATCCCTTCTTTCTTTTAAGTGCATGTTACATTAAGTAATATTTAGGTTGAGCATCACTTGGCCGCAGTCGAAGGCTTATGATTCTGAGATAACTACTAAGGTCATAGCCATATAGACAGATCATAGTTAAATCGATTTGATTACTTAGGCAATATTTGATTTTGTACTGGTAACCTAATGCAGCTAAATTACGGAGCACGGAATGGTAAACCTAAGCAAGCTGGCGCTGTATTGGCACATTTAAGGAGAGAGACCAGCGGCTGCACATCACCACATTTTCTTTCAGCCAGCTCAGCTGTCTTTTCATCGTTTCTTTCTCATTCGTTTTTGTGTTTGTCCTCCTTGCAAAGCGGATCACCATCAAATAACTATCGTTCTCGTCGTATATGCTGCTCTGTTGAAGGCCTGCTTACCTAGCTATTATTTTTTTCACCCTTTCCCGGCGCGCCAGATTTCGCCTCTCCGAGCTTACGAGTTTGCACAGAAGCACTTACTTTGTAGCCCTTTTTACGCATTTCCTTTTTAATATATGTTTTGCCGGAGACACTGGCGCCTGGTCTCTGCTGGGTGAAACACTTTAGCACCGTTCGATCAGTCGACCGTAAAGAGAGCTCGGCACTGCGGTAGCAGCGTGGCTTGCGAGGAAAGTGTGAAAAAAAGGAGGTCACCCCGCGGACCACCTGCAAGCAGAGGTAAGGATAGGAGAGGTCGTAAAAGCGCTACAGTCTGCAGCGCACCACTCCAAGGGTTGCGTGTTCGACCCCGGGCTCACCGAAAGAACAGCTAGGCTGAACATGTACTACGCATTACCGGTCTCCCTTTCCTCGCCTTGTGAGCTTCAGGAGAGCTAGACAGAAAGAGTTGGGAAAAAGGAAAGTCGTGGTAGGGTGATCAGAAAAATGTTTCCTCTGGTTTCCATTAACTTCCTGATATTTCTGTTCTCTCGCTTCCTTCATGAATCAAGCTGTGTTTCTACTCGGCTTTTACTGTTTAAATAGTATTCTATTTCTGTCCCAGTTGAAACTGCCTCTGTCAGGGAGAGCGAGGTATCGTTGACCAACGTAGCTTCCTTGCATCATACTTGCAGAAATGAAACAAAAAGTTAAGATAGACTGCTAGCATTCTTCACACTGTTTTTCATTATAAAAACATTTTTCGTGCTGTTTTCTGTGGTGAAGTGGCGTTAATCCGGAACAACCTTTAGCATATCTCATGCTACCACCGAGTTATAGAAACATCGCATTTTTCTCATGTAGCAACGCCCCTACCTGCTGGCTCTCAGTGACATTTTACTGGTATTCCGAGAAAGAAATGTAAACGCCATGGAACGATATCTTAAGCTGCGCAATTCTTCCTCACGCGTTGCTCTACAGTGAATTGGACTGACGCCTACCATCAAATCAGCATGTCTCGAATACATATGTAAACACATATTCAGAAGCAGTGAAAATTATTCACCTACTGTCTTGCGGTTGAGATGCTGCAACTAGCATCTGTTTCGAGAAGGACTTCAACTAAAATGGCTAGTAATTGCTAACCCGTAGGTAGGCTCCTTAATTTTGGGCCAGAGTTCACGTGCTGTGCTCGAGTGCATTGTTCCGCATTTATATTACCGCGATGTACGGAGATTAAAATCAGGTACCACTGTGTGAGTTAATTAATTAAGTAATAAATAATGAATTATTAGTTTCATTACATGACATTTAACGAGTAGCTACAGTCGACGTACCGTCGATTCAAGTGTCTTCGATTGAGCTTAATTATAACGGACAGGAATAGTCATACATTTGGAAGTGATCATCAAACCAATGAGTAAATGGTATCATCGGCTAAACGAAGCGCTTTCAAGTAGCGAAGAGCAGCTTACCTAAAAATTACTGCTAGTGAGTGTAAAGAGGACAACTCACCGACAGGATGTATCTGAAAGATGCAAGGCTCGAGGCTGTCGCCGACGGCGTTGCGAGCGCGACAGTAGAGCGTGCCGTAGTCGGCGTCCGAGCGCGGTGTGTAGCGCAGCACCGAGCGCAGCGGGGCCCCCGGTGGCGTCGAGAAGCTGGAATTCGGAGACAGCGGAGCGGCGCGGTGCGCCTGGTGGAATGACCAGGAGAAGGTGACGTTGCTCGGATCAGCCTCCACGTCGCATTCCACCTCCACTGTCTCGTGCTTCGCCACCGAGTGCGAGTGCTCTAGATGGCCCGAGTGGCACACCGGCGAATCTGCAAGCACAGTGACCACGTGAGAAACAACAACGATGGGGGTGGTTTGAAAGGCGCAGAAAAAAGCAGGAGAAGGGTTAATTAGCTGCAAGTAGCAGGTTGTGTGTGAACTGGAGGAGTAGCGGACGATATGAACATTAATGTTTGAGGTGAAGTATTTCACTGAAATGTGGCTTTGTTGTAAAAAGAGCCTGCGTGGGGGATTGCACGCTTTACAGGGGCAACTAGCTTCGTCGGTCTGGGCGCAAGCACATACACCTGCGCCTCTCTTATTTGCCTAAGGAATACAGTTGCCACACCACGGTTAAGGGAATTTAGATGCCTTTCCCATCCTATTTTATTAAACACGAATCTCCGTCGCAAACCAACCGGTAACAAACAGAAGCCAGTATTGAGGCAGCAAACTTCGGGTATTTCATTTGACTTTTCCGATGCAGTTGACAGTTTCTTTCGCCGTTACATTACATATTTCGTAAATACCATACACCGGTTATTGCGGCATATGTTAACAAGCGTTCGTTAAGAAAGCTGCTAAACAAAGCGTCAGCCCTAAACAAACAGGGACGCCATGAGGGGTAACATGAAATTGAACATGGAAACTCACGAAGAACCCTGAGCCGGAGACGGTTGCTTTCGGCTTCACCTTCCGAGTTGGCAGCGTGGCAGGCGTAGAAGCCACTGTTGGTACGGTTGACAGAGCGAAGCGCCAGCGACTGGTTGCTGACGATGATGCCACGGGAACCGTCGGTGTGGAGGTCGCGACCATCGAAGGTCCACGACACCTCGCTCACCGGTGGGTTTGAGCGAACGCTGCACTCGAAGTAGATGTCGATGCCCTCGTGGATGTTGGACGGTCTAAGGCCGCTGCCTAGCCGTAGCTGCACCACCGGTTTGTCTGCAAAAGTTTAACGCACTCAAATCGTTTCGTTCATGCAAACCGAGTGGAACTAGCCGACGACGACAGGTGTACTGTCAACCAAAACATGGCTGGTGCCTGTCTTAGGACGGTGACAAATGCGCAAGGCACGTCTGGAATAGTGATTGATAATACGATGAGAACGTATCGTCTGAGAACTCGGCAATCATTAAATAGTTGCGTAACATTCCGCTGAAGTGCCTCAAAAGTAAGGAGCACTGTTCATGTTTCTGTTCTAACTAAGGTTACTAGTTCGACGAAGCAGCACCGCTGCTGTTTCACAGCTACCTACGACTGGTCGAGCAAAACCTGCATTATTAATGTAATCTTTTATTGCACAAATTAGCTTTACCAGTTCACATTGTCAGTAGAATGAGAAAATATGAAGTAACAGAAAATGATTTTGTTTCCGACGTTCTTCTTCTTTTGTTGTTTTTCGCCGTTGCGAACACATAACTGTGTGTTGTGGACTAGGAGCTGTCCACGGCGGAATAGCAAGTGGAATTCGCTCATGATTTCGTGAATAATAAATGAAAGCTCTCTGTTACCTGTTTTTAATACATTTGAAAATACACCAATAATGATGATGATGCAAACTTTATTGGGGTCCAGAGAAGACGCAGGGGAGACCCCGCGCCACCCGGCTAGTCCCACGGCAATGGTAGTTTTTCAGTGAGCATTCGTTATGCCGAGAACACTGAATAGGCTGATGAAGAAGTATCACAATCGTGCTGAAAAAAAAAAAAAACATGGTTGATCCCTCAGTCAGAGCAATCGGTATAACACGAAAGTGAACCGTGTCTTCACAGGAGTAGTTGACTGTTTATTGTAAATTGATGTATGAGAGCCTGCACAACGCCTATTTGTGTTTAGCGGCTATAGAACCTCTGGACGTGGATGTACCCACATTGGCGCTTAGCGGCACATCTTCATCCCGGCGACTAACGTCCATGATCTTGACTTAACACGTGGGGTAGCTGAAGTAGTTTACATACACCCAGACACAGCATAGGGTTAAACCCGCGCGAACATGTCATCAACACGCACGTAATGAACACTGGTACTCGATAGCACTGATTCAAAGCGTCGCCATCTGACGAGACAAACGCCAAGTCGTGCGCTGCCCAGTATTAGGGTAACCTACTCGTGTTCTCATGCCACACGCACTTCAGGAACGTGAGAGGCAGAGCTCGTAGCTTGAGCCGTGAGCGCGGGAAGGCGTTCCGCAAACCGCTGGCGCCCCTCTCTCGCTCCACCAAAGCATTTTCTGTGCCGCTTACTTTGGCAGTTTTATTGGCCGGTGCTATCGCACTCGAAGCAGTGGGCGGCGGAAAAACGCCGTTGGTGCATCTGAAAGCTTTCTGTCGAGGAGTCGTCACGCTAACACGACGCGAAAAGCAAAGCATGTACTGCGTCGTCACCAAAGCGAATCATCGGGTACGGCGCATTGCACCGACCGTAGAGTCTCCTACAATAATACATTGAAAGTCTCTCTTGCGATGACACTACTGAAGCACTCCCTGTCGGCATTCGTTAGTGTCATGATGCAGTATTTCACTTCACCGCTTCTAGACGGCGACACCTTCCCGCCAACGAAGGTCAATGTGAGAAAGAGGTGTGAGAGATGTAAGGCGCGCTTATAAAGCCTCATGCACATGCGTCTATTGCGCAGTGGGTAGTACGCCAGGCACCTTTCGCCCTTGAGCGAGAGGTAAAGGGCTCGATTGCTGGGTCATCCAAATCAACGAAATTTTTTGTTCTGGGTTTTCTTTTCATCTATTCATGCACATCTTACAGACATCACTTCCGTGACGGAAATGATGTCAGTAAAGTCTTGGTGGACTCCGGCATAAAACACGTTTGTGTAAAAAATAACAGTTCTTAAGAAAGAAGTATTAGGGTGACCTACTGTGACTTGCAGCCTAACTTCATGCAACATGACAAATTTTTGCGCTTTGACATAACTATGCTAATTTTGATGGGAAAGCCTAACCCATTCTCAAATATTGGTTTCTGCTCCTTGTTCTTTCAGACTGAAATAGAATACCTCGTTTGTGAAAAAGCTTTCAAATGTAAAAAAAAGTAATAATGCTGGTTATATGCCGTGAGTGAAAGCGTAGGGGTGTTCACAAAGAGAACTTCTGCACTCTTCTGTAAAGTTGTAACAGGCAACAGCTCTACAAACTTTGCGCATTACGTGCACGATCTAAACCAAGATTTTTTTCTTTGATAATGAAGGCAGTCTCTAAATAAAATTCACTGTAAGCTTGCAAAAGTCTGCTTCCTCATGGGCGCTTGTTCTTCTGATACCAATGCCAAGTTGCAAGACGCCAGAAGAATAGCTCAGAAGAAAGGTAGACCCTCGCAGCGCGCAGTACTAAAGAAAATGCTCCATCGGATGCTCCTTACCAACCAATTCTGCTAGGTTATTGTTGGAGTCAACGTTTCGCAACTGGTTTGTCGAGGCGCATTTCACGGAAGCTAGCGGTGCCTAGACATAAAATTTTCATCGGCTAGATGCTGGCAGAGCGGGGCACTTTTTTGCGAGCCCGTTCTCATGCTTGTTCTACAGTTTAGCTAGAATGCAGCTCATGGTCATCGACCTCTCACAAACGGGATGACGAATTTTCTAAGCATTTTCTCAGACGCACGTAAGAATCAGTTCCACTTAGCACTTCTTCTTTCGATTATTTTAAAAGTATGAACATCTAAGAGAACGTGCGCAAGTGTTCCAAGTGAAAAGGCTTAGCAAGCAGGCAGTGGAGTCGCGCTTCAAAGCATACGCGCCGTAAAGAGTCAATTATGGGAACCATCGGGTAGCACCATGATGCATTTTATTACTTACACCGTTTTCCGTTGAAGCTTTGTGAAAAAGTGCACGCCACTAGAGACGCATGCGTCCTCTAAGTTGCCTTGTCTCAAGACACGTTCAAGCTGACAGCTTTTCTTAGATAAGCACCTAAAAAAGTAGCGATAGTTCCTGGATAACTGGCAAAAAGAATATTCCTGCCGTTTAGGCCTTTTGCTGTTGTTGAATGTTTGGTAATTCCTTGCGCGTTTATTGCCTGTCTACTTCAGCTGTCTACTTCGTAAATTTCTCCGGTCTACAGCTCCCGGTTGGAGGCTGCACGTGCATCTGGCCACCACGTGGCCTTTGAGGCAAGAAAGTTCGATCATGAAAATATACACATAAAATTTTAAACAAGTCATACGCAAACCCGCTTCAGCCTGGGAAACTTATATTGACACAATCTAGAATAAATGGGCTTTTTTTCTGGATTGTAATGCTTACCTCGCGTTTCATACTCGTCGTCATACTAATTTCATTTAATTTAGCTTCCCACTCCACTGTTCGGCTGTATTGCTATTGGTATATGAAATTCATTGAACATTATTTTATTATTACACACAAAAGAATCCCCAGTCTCATGTTTTTCTGGTAAAACAATATGGGATGGCAAGCTCATGAAATATCAGTTACGGACCACTGTGAAACTTTGCTGCATACCAACGCTTATGTCGCTGTACATGAACTTGCCTCTCTATGTGGTTTCCTCTGTCCCCCGAATCCACCATGCAATATTGTAATTTCTGGCCCAAGGCTACAAAAGACATGAGTTGTCATATTTGAATAGATAAGCAGATGCGCGTCAAACACGGCAATGATGATGCACACTATAAGCTATATTCTGTGCATACCGCTGTTGAGATTTTTACGTGTCGCAACAACTGTCAGCTTCAGAAAGAAGCACCTTCTCCCCGAAACGATTCTCGGCCTTAGCTTACAGTGGACGTCGAGTGTCCAGGAGTCCTCTAGCGGTGCCGATGTGCTGCCTTGCGCTCCAGCAATCGCCGAGTTGGAAGCGAGGCAACGGAGCCGTGCGCCGTGGTCTCGATCTCCCGGCATGAAGTTTAGCACGCCCAGTGTGGTATTGGGCGAGATGACGTGCGTCTCAGTGTCGTTCAACTCATACGGCCCCAGAAACCAGCGAACAAGTGCCTCTGGTCGGGAGCCGTTCACCTGGCAAATCACCTGCGCCGGCAGCTCTGCCGACAGTGGTCCACGGGGTCCCTTGATCTCAACCGAGACTGGTTTCACTGCATAACGAAGTTAAAAGTTGATCAATCACTTCTTTTGTGACTGCGCAAATGACGCGGCTCTAGGATATGAAAGCCACAGACAGACTGTTTAATGTGTGCGGGACCTCGTCACTTAAAGCGATTAAATGTAATGAGCAGGCTGCATTGTTTTGTGCAGTTACAACAAGAAAGGATAATGACACGTTAGCACAATACCCAAACTCTTTTCTGGAATATTTCATGTTTTCTATGTTATCCTCTTGCACAATGCTTTGTATATTGAACTAAAAATAGCTTGGGCCACGATGTACCAAAAAAAAGAGAAGTTTTGAATCATTAGCAATATGCCTGTATGAAAATTTGTAACTCTTTCGTTCTTAAAATGATCGAACATTCTTATGTTGAAACAGCAATAGTGCCTGCATTAGCCAAAGCGTTTTTGGTTCACCAAACATATCTCAGTGAACGTGCCTTACAAAACATTAACGGCGTGTTCTTTCGTAAGTGCATAAAACGTTCGGAAAGAACACACAAATATTGGTCATTACAAAAAAAAAATTAAGGCAGATTCGCACTAGTGGCGTGAAGCCTGAAGGAACAGCGAAGTTGGGTGGCCTTCCTTATTTGTCTTTATTTTTCTCTTTCTCTCTCTTTTTCATTCTCTTTTTTGTCTGTTTATTTCTATTTCGTTCTTTCTTTCCCTTCATCTATTCCTTTTTTAACACGAAAGTGTTTTATGCCGGGGTCCACCACAGCTCCACTGATGTATTTCCGTCACGGATATGACGTTGTAAATTATAAAGATTAACAGTGGGCAAAGAAAAAAACCGGAAGAAAAAGTTCCGTCACCGGGAATCGAGCTTAGGACCCCTCACTCCGCAGCGCGCAGCGCGAAACGATTCGGCCACAAACGGCACGTTCTTCGCAATGCTAACGGCGAGCTATTTATGTACACCTTTTGCCGGTGGCTGTACTCAGAGATCTGTGTTACAGCGTGTTTTCGTTATCACTGGCGAGATGGCGCGAAGGGCTCGAAGAGCGTGAAGAGCGCGCTTGAAAGGTCTTCTTTGGTGCGACGAGCGCCCGCGTCTACGGGGCGTGGTCACTCATGCGTGCGCTTATCTCGTGATCGCGGTGGCTTGTACGTCTCGCGTTGAGAGCACGAAGGTCACTTGGCTCACGGCAGCGGCCGCTTTTGCGAAAGGAGCGCAGTGCTCACGCAGAAACAAGTTACAAATGTTACAGTTAGTTCGCTCTCATCCTGTGTATGTTCATTCCGTGCGTCCTTTCTGCTTCAGCAGCGCGTTGCAAGTTTCGAGCTGCTTGCCGTTCTTCGCGTGACATTACAATTTTTTGCTGTAGGATTCATTCCTTCGCCCTTGGGGCGAAACAATGCGCAACAAACGCCCAACTACGTCTGTGAAGACACGTTTCACTTTCGTGTTATACCGATTCCTATGGCAGAGGGATCATCCATGTTTTTTTTCGTTCTTTCTTTCTCCGTCTTCATTTTCTTTCTCTCTCGCTCACTAATTCTCGCTTCCTCTTTCTTTCTATCTCTCTCTCTCTCTCTCTTTGTATTTCTTTGTCTGTTTTTTCTATCTATTTTTGTGCCTGTTTCTCTCTCTTTCTCTCTCTGTCTAGTTCTCTCTCTGTATTTCCTTTCCTTCCTTTCTATTTCTTTCTTTCGCTCTCTCTGTACTCGTTTCCTCACCCATCCGATTTATTGCATTCCACGCCAGACAAATCGGCGGACGTATTCTGGGAGCGAAGCAGAAGATGAAGAAGAGGATGGAGAGAGCGCGTGCCAGCCGAGTTATTGCGTTCATGACGATAGCTTTTGCACAAGAATGACGGAGTTTCTTCGAGCTTAAACAGCTTCGCTGTTAAAACAAGGGAAAGTTAATAGCAAGTGCTGGACCCGAAGGATGCGTTACGTTGCTTGTTGCTATGCTAAGTGTGGCCTGCCATAGAAATCGAAAAAAGTCACAGTTTCGCCGCAAGGGCGAAGCAATGAATGCGATAGCAAGAAACTAATGCTATACGAAGTGAGGCTCGCCAATGGATACTCTCAGTTTGAACAGCGCTCATGTTGCAAAGGCGGCCGAAGCAGCGAAGGAAACTAGCGTGCTTCAAGTGTCGAGCTGTCACACTTGATAGTTCGCGCTCATCTTCTGTTTGTTCGTTTAGCGGCGTCCCTGAGCTCGAGTGACTTTCGTATGCTCCGTAACATGAGCGCGGACATCACGGTGAAAGCGTGAAACATCCCTCTTCCCCTCACCACGAGAAAACCGCGCGAGCAGACAGCGGAAGGGCAAGGTTCTCCCTGCGCAAGTATAAGAAGAAGCGAGCGAGCTCGCCGACGACTTTTAAATGCGCCCGTCGCGCTCCTAGCGCCATCGCGCTGTTAATGAAGAAACGCTTATAAGCACCTGCCGTCTCTGAGTCAGTCCAGCGGTAAAGGGTGTGTATATAACGCTCGCCGTTAGCTACGTGAAGGATCTGCGTTTAGTGGCGTAGTGGTTAGCGCCACTCGCTGCGGAGCAAGAGGCCCCTGGTTCGATTCCGCGCTTCGGAAGCATTTTTCTGAATTATTTTTCTTTGGTGCTTTTATATATATATATATATATATATATATATATATATATATATATATATATACATACTTATACATATACGGTGCATGACGGCGGCGACGGCGACGACAAAATTCAGCAGAGACTGTCCATATTATTGCTATCGCAATAATTACAACACACTGTTAATTCCTTTATTCTACGCACAAAACACCGAAGGAACAGCGCTACATTTGTGGCATTATACATGAAATTTCAAAATAGTGTAAACCCAGACAATACTTGGTTGAAGGCAGCAAACGATCGAAATGCGCTTTAAGGTGCTTGCTTTCCGTAAACACGGATATATATATATATATATATATATATATATATATATATATGCGTTACGAGTTCTGTCTTTCTTTCTCTTTTTTGCCATGTATTCTATAAACTTCTTTTTAACACTCGTGGGACAAACCGCTATTTTTTTCACTAATTAAGCCCTTCCAAATGTATGCCTTTGGCGTTCTCAAGAAATGTTCATTAAAACTATTTGATTATTTATATTTTCTATTTTAATCAACTTCGGGTTTCATCATTCAACATTTGCTCCTGCCCTTTTTTGTGAATCTGTGTACCTTGAGGGTGTAATGAATGAATGAATGAATGAATGAATGAATGAATGAATGAATGAATGAATGAATAGTGCGGAAAATGTTGGTCGCACCCGGTGCCGCTGCTGTTTAAGCAATCCAATCCAATGCTCGTATTGGTGATGAGAGCACACTCGGACGCCAGCACATAGGACTCAAGTAAAAGAGCGCTTGTCCATTGTGAGCGAAATTCCAACATGCGAGCCTTTAAAAAAAAAAGGCAGTCTTATAGTTGAGGCTGCCACCTGATGTCTCATGCGCCGGTGGTGAGCATGTTTACTGCGATGCAACACGGAAGCTTCTCATCCACCTTTATGTCCAGAAACAACGCTTGCCTGTATATCAAATAAAGAACACACAAAAAGTTGTCATACCGTCAAGCAACGCCATCTTCCTCGTCGAGTGCGCTGTTGTGCCTGCGTCGAGAGAGCATCCACGCTGTGCAAAAAGCACTGACGGTGGCCCCCAAAAGACGCCTTGCAACGACCGCTTTTACGACACGCCATTCAGACATTAAGTCCACCGCTACGCGTCGGTGGCAGCGGCGGAGAGATATCTTCGGCGCCCACATGAAAGGAACGCGTCGTCGCTTTCTCAGGACGCGTAAAAGCACGGCGATGCCTTCCCATCAACTTTCCTGGCGTCTCCTCTCCTCCCTGCACGCTGGTCCTTTTTTTGTGTCCAACCACGAAGTGCCACTCATCTCCTTTTGTGTCCCCTCGTCCGTTACCTCGGGTATTCTGCGTCACTCCTCGGCTCCTTTCCACTTTTCGTAGCGTTCCAAGACTGGGCCGCTATTCTTCATGCGGCATTCGGTGACGAACGGAATGAGCATTGTACAGCCGTCAGCACGGTTAACTTGGAACGCTCCGCCGTGTGGCTTCGACCGGCTTCAACTCACGCCAGGGCCGCCAAGCGTTACACACGGTATGTTTGCAGCAGCTGTTTCCTTTTTCTGTTTCTGTTTCCAGCTGTTTCCTTTTCTGTTTCTCTTTTTCCTGTTCGCCGGGTCGACTACACTAACCTGGCAGTACCGTTTTCGCCACGTTTCGCTCGTGGCTACGTCAGGGGAGTGAAACTTCCTATACCATCCATGGAACGCGATATTTGCTTGCAGCGCCGGACGAACAGCTGGTGTTTGGGGGCGGTACTAAAACATGGCGGCGCATTGCAGACACGCACTGGGGGACGCCATCTTGATGAGGACTGGTTATCCGAGTGGCGGGGGGGGGGGGGGGGGGAGGGGGCGATTTAGCGCCAAATTCAATTGGGATGCACCAGCAAGCCAAATTGAGCGAATGGAAGGTATTCAGATGGCGAGCGCGCGACCTTCTTCCTGTTGCGCCACCCGATTGATGAAGGTTTGCCCATCCACCTATTTTTGCACCACTTATTCTAAGTAAGACTGTTTTTGTTTACGTGTACACATAAACACGAAAAAAGAGCTGAGTTTGTTTGAATGTTTTATTGCCTAAACGTACCATTCATACAGTAAAAACACAACTTGAATATTTTACGTTTTTAGTCGCATACAAAAGTCGCTTCCCGATATGCCGTGCAAGCGTAGAAAAACAAAACAAGCAGCATGCAGATCGTACCTTTCGTCCGCCGGGATCCGAAAGAATTTTGTCCGGTGTGGCTGGAAAAATTTCGACACCACTCAGCACAGCACGATTTGTGATGACGGCGCGAATCTATTCATGCGTCTGTTTCGTTGAAGCTTGCAAGGGTTTCGCTGAAACAAACTTTACGGTACTAAAAGCGGCCTTTGGGACACCGTAGGCCGTAGCATACATGGGCGCGCGACAAAAACGCCCCTTTTTCGCCGTGAAAGATAGGACGGCACAGTTCCCGTTTTCCACTCCAGGTGGCGCTCGTATTTTCGCAATCTCGAACTGCAACCTTTAGGTTCACATGCGTATTAAAAACATCGGAGTTAATTAGTAACCTGGTTATAAATGTAATATGGAACAACAACGTTCATTTATGCTCGTAGGTAGTACAGCCCCCAAACATCAGGATCGCTGCGGTCACGGGACAGAAAAACCGCAAAGTTCCATCCCCCTGGCTACGTTCTCAGGCGCGCCCACGAGATTCGTTGCCTTATGCTTATCTCGGCAATGAACTATTTCGCGCGTGAACTAGACCGGCGCATTTCAGATTTATTTATTGTGCAACTTTTACAGACGCCATGAACGTGCGTTTGCTCTGCTTTACCAATATATCATTTCTTTTGAGTGGCAGCTGCGATTTCGAACTCGGGAGGGCGTGAGCTTTCGCACGCAACGGGTTCTTGCCAAGATAAGCGTACGGCAACGAATGAGAACGTAGCCGCGGGCGAAACGTGGCGAAAACGGACCTGCCAAGTGAGTGCATTCGACCCGCCGGACAGGCAGAAGAGAAACCGAAATTTACCAGTGAAATCGACCCGCGATCCATCTATCGTTAACTGCTGCAAGCATACCGTATCCAAAACTTGGCGGCGCTGGCGTCAGTAGAAGCCGGTCAAGGCCACGCGGCGGAGGGTTCGAGTTAACCGTGCTGACGGCTGAACTACACGTCAAAGAAAGGGACCGGCCTTTGTAACGTGTGCGCTTCGTATCGATGTGTTTAGGTACTTGCTAACACACCTGGCAGCAACATATTTTCTTTCGCAAGTTTTCGTGGCCTAAATTCTTCGTGACAACAGCCAACTCAACCAGCTTATTCAGTTGCTTTCAAACATGCCAAAGTGTAGAGAGGTGCGCGTATTTTTGTACGCCATCGCAAGATTATGAGCAGACAGAAAAAGATGGAGAGAGATACGAAAATGATAGGACAAAGGCACAACGATTATACGTAAGCACGTGCAAATGCTGCTTGGACATTTCTGGGCATTTGTAAATCGAACTTGCATTCCGATCCGTAGAAATGCAACGAGATGGTGAAGTTTTGAGAGCCAGGACACAGCCCAAAGCACGGCAGTTAATGAAACGACGTTTATTGCAAACAGATAAGCCACGCGGAGAGCTAAAACTGGTGCTTTCTCAAAAGCGATCCTAGACAGATTCGTCTTCGATAGCTGCATAGAAGAATCAGTTTAACAGTGTCCAACGGCGTCTGCGAGCGCCGCTGCCCCCTTTACAGATGCAACGTCATGTGACCGTCGTTTTCAACTTCCTAATGTATTATACGAAGGCATGCAAGTTGTAGGTTTTGTTTCAAATGCAAATGAAGCTTTGTTTATGCTTGGAAGAGTGGCAAATTTTCTTTCCGCACATTTGCTGTATCCTGCTTCCTGAATAAATATTACCCAAAAAAGTACTCATAGAAGATTGTTCGGGTCACCTTCGTTGCCAGTTTCTTGCCACCAAAAAGCCGCAACTATATTTGTCCAGGCAGTATAAAATCTCATTTTAGCCCGACGGCAACTCGATCTACACTTTTCTTAAGCCTCCACTGCAACAGCAGGCCGCTGCAACCTTTGAGAAGATGCGCCGGCGATCGATTTCTAAAGCCACCTCTCGGGCACCGGTTTTTGTTCGTGGTGTATCTTTTCTTCTTTTTCAAAGACCCTTGGCCAACGAAAGTCTTCGTTTCCGAAAACGTTAAACACAGGATAGCCATCCAGATTGCCCCAGCTATTTGCTCTATTATAGGTCATAGCATTCCTTTACTTGAAGATGTGGAAGAAAAAATAGACGACCTAAACAGTTCTATTTTGTCCCATTACATTCCAAAATATTCAGCAGTGCATTTAACGTGGTGTTCTCTATAAGGACAATCGCTTCTTCTGTTCTTGTCTACTTCTGCGAGTTCGTTCATGATTGATTGCGCATACGCAGCGGTTGGCTCAATAAAAAAATAAAACTTGAAGGACGCTTGAGCTTCGCCTTCAAGTGTAGAACGCGATAGCGTAATCAGGGCCCGTGCGCATCGCCTTCAACCGTGCTGCAAGGAAAGGAGCGTTTGTGCGCGTAACGTTGAGCGTTACAAACTACCCTAGAGTGCCTACTGCAAGTGGTCTTGCGAAGTACCCACTACGCCTCCGTAAGGTGCCAGGCGCACCTGCGCACTTCGTAATGGGTGGGTAACTTTAAACCACCCACTCCTTACGCAATTGACATGTTTGGACGACTGCTGCGATTCTACGATCCTGCCATGCAATATTACATGTGTTATGGAGATTCCTCCAACTACATGATATTAAATGCGAAGCATCTATCTATCTATCTATCTATCTATCTATCTATCTATCTATCTATCTATCTATCTATCTATCTATCTATCTATCTATCTATCTATCTATCTATCTATCTATCTATCTATCTATCTATCTATCTATCTATCTATCTATCTATCTATCTATCTATCTATCTATCTATCTATCTATCTATCTATCTATCTATCTATCTATCTATCTATCTATCTATCTATCTATCTATCTATCTATCTATCTATCTATCTATCTATCTATCTATCTATCTATCTATCTATCTATCTATCTATCTATCTATCTATCTATCTATCTATCTATCTATCTATCTATCTATCTATCTATCTATCTATCTATCTATCTATCTATTCTATTAGCCCGCCTACGTCTGGGTGCTCTCATGATCGCCTCCTTAACTTGGTGTAGACAAAATTGGCATGGAAGGGTAAGAAGGTTTAGCGAATATGACTGTCGGGTCATGACATGAATAACGTGAAAATCCTGTCGCGTACGTCGTCAAACCCTTTCCTCCAGTCACGTGTGGCACATACCCGTTACGGGACATTGATGGTCTCCAGATTAAGCCCAATCAAATTCGCAATAGACTTCCTAGTGCAAGCTTTCACCCACGTATTCAATATTGCTTGTTCTACTGGTGTTTTCCCGGCAAAAATGCAACAGGCAAAGGTAACTGCTCTGTTCAAATCAGGCGACCGAAATGACATGTCAAATTATCGGCCAGTGTCAGTGCTCCCCGTCATTTCAAAAGGCTTGGAGAAGATTATTTGTAAAAGGGTTGTGTCGTTTTGTGAAAAGTATCAGCTATTATCTCCGTATCAATTCGGGTTTCGTAAGGGCCGATCGACTGAATTAGCTCTATTAACACAAAAGGACTTAATACTGAATGGCTTTGAAGAAAAAAAAATTAACATTAGGCGTATTTATTGATTTTTCCAAAGCCTTTGACAGGATCAACCATATTTCGTTACTAAAAAAACTTGACCATTATGGATTCCGTGGATTACCCCTGGACCTTCTAAGGTCCTACCTAATGCACAGGAAACAATGCGTTTGCATCTCAGGAGAATACTCAGACCCCCTGAATTTGGAAGCCGGTGTTCCCCAAGGAAGCATACTGGGACCTATACTGTTCAACATCTATATAAATGACTTAGCAAACATTAGTAACTTACCACGCTACATAATATACGCAGATGACACCAGTCTTTTCTTCCAGTCAAGTAGTGCTGATCATTTATCACAAGAGGCTAACACCGTCCTTGCTACGCTGTATTTGTGGAGTAAAGCAAATTCCTTACAGATTAATTCGAAAAAAACAAAAGCGGTTCTTTTTGCACCTATCCAAAAACATGTAAATCGTAATCTAAACATATTCTATCGATCAGAACGAATCGAGGTCTCGGCTGACGTGAAAACACTTGGAGTGATCTTTGATCAACACTTGTTATGGGACAAACACATCGAACGCGTTGCAACAAGTATGGCGAAGGCATGCGGCGCGCTCTGTCGGCTTCGAGATGTTCTGCCATCAAAGATACGGCTATTGCTGTATAATACAATATTTATTTCTCATGCAAATTATTGTAATTTAGTATGGGGAACAACGTCACAGAAAAATATTCAGACGTTATTTCTCCTGCAAAAAAAAGCATTGCGCCATGTCGCGTGTGTTCCTTATGACAGCGACACAAGTGCATTATTTTCTCACTTTAATGTTCTCCCATTTGATTACCATTATGAATTTAACCTTGCAATGAAATACAAAGAAAGTGTAAAACGAGGCCACACTGGATTTATTCATCTCTGTAATCTCAGCAAACCACATCACCTCAAATATTCCATTCGAGAGCGAGAAACTTGGGCCGTCCCTTATTCACGAACCAGTCATGGAAAGGACAGGCTACCGTGCCGGATATCGGTATTGCTTAACAATCTTGAGGGGGAACATATAAATCTGCATATTGTTTCGCGTCGAATGCTGAAGCAGTATTTTCTTAGCCTTGCTACTATATGTGAGTAATGTATGCGGTATTTGGTTTTTTTTTTCCTCCTGGCTTGTTCCTTAGATATGGCACATCTTTCCGTTTTGTTGTGTGTGAAAGTCGTTTTACATACTCTTGTGTGCCCACAAATCTGTATAGTTTCACCACGTTACATATGTTTGCGATTTTGTTCTGAGAAGTTGTGCACTGTTCGTAAGAAATAAGAAGTGTATCTTGGTGTGTACATTATAAACAAGAATTGCTGTACATTTGTAAAATGCTTGTCAGTGTTATATCTCTAACGTTTTTCAATAGATAATTTGTATAGTCATGCACTGCACTTTTCTGTTTTCTCCTGAATTGATGTCTGGAAAAAGTTGATTCGATCTCTGCTGTCAAATTCTGCAGGGGCAGGGGCCTTTGTCAAGCCGCTATAATAGCGGCTTTTTGCTCCTGTCCTAGCATTTGTTCTCATGATGAATGCTGAAATAAAGGAATCTGAATCTGAAACCCACCGGCCACGGTGTACGGGTATGCGCCACAGGTGATAGTTTATATCTAAGCAGGAACGGCGAGAACAGACATTGGCCATTTAAATGCGATAGCGTTAAGAAAAACCGACATCGGCAGCGTTGACCCGACGAATGGAAAAAATGAAA
>NC_051178.1:228277254-228322254 GCF_013339695.2 Rhipicephalus sanguineus
AAGAAAATTAAAGCTACGCAGGTTGTTATCGTCAACGGTCCGTATCCGCGCCCTCTTAAAACACTTTCGACTAGCATCGTTGAAATAAAGTTAGCGCGAATTCCTCAGTGATGAGACAGGCAAAAATGTACGCGTTACTGATGGGTGTTTCTTTTTTCGCTCTTGCTTAAAATTACTTCAGAAGTTCATTAAATTATAATTATCTCTCCGCATATTACAGGCTAGGATTACTAGCGTTCATAGTTAACTTTAACTTACTGAGCGCAAGAAACATGAAATTACTATTTTTTGTCTCGTTAATGAACAGGTAGCCTCACTCTAGGACACATCTATTTGCGCACAGCGACGTGCAATAATTCTGTCTTATCACAGCGCGCTGTTCATTTTGCCATCTTTTCACTTCTCGCAACGCGTGCTGAGTGGTGCACGAACTCCTTCTTGCAACGTTAATTTCATCGTCTTCAGCCCATCGCTGCGAGTGATTTGCACCAGCTGTCTTTTTTAATTAGCAGTATTAGAGGGGTCTTTGTTAACATAAAGAAACTGACATGACTTATGAATAAAGCTCCCTACAGGGCGTGTAATTCCTGAAGCTATGTTTAGGGGTTTCGTTAGTTTTCGGTGTGTCAACCGTCATAAACGCCACTGATCATGAATCTCCAGGGCAGCAACATTTTTCTTATTCGTTGGGTTTAAAACGGCCTTAACTCTTTGGAACACCTGTGCATATTGAAATTAAAAGTAGAATGAAAGATGTAGACAACAATTATGATATTGTTTCTGTATGAAATTCCTGAACGACGCAGAGAAGAAAAAAAAAAAAAACCTCTCAGGGTCCCTTTTGCATTCGCCTAAGATGACTCGAAGGCGAAAGCCGCAGCCTTTTTCGTTTTCCTCTCATTCGATTGCACTGATCCATCCGCGTTCGAAAGCTTTTTGCACTTAGCATGGCTTTGAACTGCTTCCGGAAGCGGAGGCATTGCAAGCTCTCTGCACCTCACGTGCCTCCGGGGTCTGTCCACCCGTGACCAAGCGCGATGTGACGTGATGACGTCACTATGTGACGTCACATTGACGTCCCAACTCTGGCGATCGGTGAGGTCATGATGATTTTCTGCATCAGTCCTGTTGACGACGAAAGTCACTTTTCGTGTTTGATGAGGCATCTAAAGCTATCGCTTTAAAAAGCGCGACGGTGCAAAGTAGCAACGAGTCTTTATCGATTGCCACGTACAAGCAAGGACCGTCCTCATTCCTTGGCTGCACAAACACCTAGCGTGGTGCAATGCGCGAGAGGCACGTAGCGGCATTGCACACGACCGTCCCTTGACGTATAAATACCACTATAGTGGCTGCTCTCCGGGAGCCCTGCGATGGCTCGAGCGTGATCAATGCTGGAGGGGCTCGGCGAAAACTCCGGCCTCGCGGACGTCTACTGCAGGCTATTGCGCGCGCGCGCTCATTTGTGGGGTGAGGAGGAACGAGCGTCGCTAAAATGGGCATACCAGCGAAATTGGACGCATTCCTGGGCCTGATTGGCGCTTGCCGGGAGTGCGTGCTATTTTCTTTGTTCCAACGTGAACAGCGGCGCGCTGGCTGAATGCCAGAGACGAATCGCCGCCTGTCTGTCCGGAATGCCCCGCCGCGCTTCCGACGGGCCGAGTTGAAAGTAAAAAGTGGAGTCAATTTGCACGCAACTGAACAAAAACTGAGTAACAACGAGCGCACGAGAGTGTGCTTTCGACGGCAGCAACGTCGACATTCAAGCCTCTACGCAGCTTTTGCTTCTGTTTTCCTGTTTCGACTGCATTTACAACGCAAGGGTCACGTGTTTCGGTATTTATCACTCGCTTCCTGCTATTACTACCGCGCTGCCTTCGTGCACCCACGCTAGCCCTGCAAGCCGGAAGCATTCTTTTAAAAAGGGATGTAGTATTCGCTTTTGCAGTTGCACTTTGACTATCGTTTTTCTCTGCTGCTACGGCAGATTCTGTTTTGCTGCACGCTCTCTTTGCTATCGCTACTTCAGCGTAAAGTTAGTGGAAATTGCAAAAATTTTACAAACTTCTCAATAAGCACTGCATTCCGCGCAGTTCTGCGCGGAATACACTCTTCCTGGCACGGCCAGCTTTCTCTGCCGGGGGCCAATAGTTCCCTGCTATAGCTGCTCTCAAATAATTGCGCGCCGCTTCAAACTTGTTGTTCTCGCACCACCCATCCGCTGGAGTTGGGTTCCATTCAATAAAACTCAGATGTAACCAATTTTACGAGACAGATGAGCATTGTTGCCGCACTTATTACTGCAAACACCTAATGCAATGACTTCTATTTGACATTGCGCATCTCCCCCTCTCTATCTCTCACCCCCTCTCTCTCTCCATTCACAATAGACTGTTCAGATTTGTTGTTTGTGCGTTACATGAGAAAGGGTTCAACGCACGCACAGACACACGCACAGACTAAACGTTCAAGGCACGCACAGACACGGAAAGATGGTCTGCAGTAGCGGGAAATGAATTGCCGTCGCGCATTTCATCGTTGCATCATTAACCGAAGGGACGCGGCAATGTCGGTGATGGTTGAAAGCTGTATGTCTTGCGCAGAGGCATTTTATTTCAGTTTGTGCCCGTTCAATGTGCGGCTCGTCGGTGCGGAAGGGCGCGTGACACTGTTTTGAAAGCTTGCCTGCAGTCTATCATCTACGCGCCGTGCATCTTTGTTTGCAGTGCGAGGACTTTGTGAGAGGACTTTTTAGACCTCAATAAATACCGCCCGCCCGAACATCACAGGATTTTATTGTACCAGCTCTGACTTCCTGCGGCAATTCGACTTATAGTTAAAGCGACCGACATTCCGAACATATTGGAAGTTCACGATTAATGTGAGTATGTACATGCGATGGGTTGTGTGGCAGTTTTACACAACGTGTGTCTGCTTTAACCATTAGCGATGGCTTTCTCAGAGTGACACAAAAGAATTTCGAAACACTTGTTTTTACTTACTACCAACAGTAAACGCAACTGCTATAGCACAGAAAATACGCCCCGACCGCCATGAATTAAACATAAACTATGGCTATTAACCTTTAAACATCAAAAAAAAAAAAAACAGCAGGAAGGGGAAGGTGGAAGCTTGCGATGAAAAAATCCGTAAACAGGGGGTGGGTGCTCGAGCCGACGTTTCGACAAGTGGACTTGTCTTCAGTTCCAGCCGTGAAGAAGACAAGTCCACTTGTCGAAACGTCGGGTCGAGCACCCACCCCCTGTTTACGGATTTTTTCAACCTTTAAACATGTAATTTAAGCAACATGAGCCATCAGTCACTCGGTCATTGAATCTTAAGTGCACCTGCGATTAAAACAGTGCTGCTTTTCGCACAGCGCATTGTTATTGACAGGTTCAACTTTTTAGTTCCACCAAGCTGTGGTCATCTTCACGCTTTTTTCCGTGACTTCTGCAATGCAAGCGTGGTTTATATTCGCTTGAAAACTGTAAGGGTAACCATCTTCACACTTTAATGGTCCCCAATAAATTGAACGAGCGAGTGTGTTCGAAAAATAATGGAAGAAAGGGAGGGGAAAGCTGTTTTCGTTTTGCTGTTGTCGCAATGAAAGCGAGGCATCGACCAGGGCTCGCCTATGTACTCCGTGGTAGCCTGAAAGCGCGGCTTAGCGCTGGTGCTCTTAAGGTTTCCGAGCGTTGAATAATGTGCCGCGTTGTCGTTCAGAGGGCGTGGCAGCGGCCCCCAGCCGATGAAGCTAACTCGGCCGAACTTCAACGACCATACAAACACAGGGGAGACAGAAAACGTGCCGAAATGTAGTGCCTTCAATCCACGCTATAGCTAAGCGACCTTTAAAGCACACTGGTTTCGGCACTGATTTATCTCTGTTCCTCCGTTCCCGTACAGTACTCACGGATTAAAATGAGACATAATTTTTTTTTAGTATAACGACTGGTATTCGCAACTGCTCGATATAACAACATCATGTCACGACGAAACTGGTCTCCAAAGATAATATCGGCTCTAATCCACGCGTTCGAGTCAAAATTACGCCCATATGGCCCGAACTGAAGACAGTGGAGACGAAAGTATGTGATGGTACTTAACCCTAAATTGTCCTATATCAATCCGTGAGTACTGTACATACAGGCTTTCTTATGCTGGTAGTAGAGACGTTGAGTACTTATAAAAGTAAGAAAACCGTATAATTTACACGGTTAATGTTGTGAAAGGAACAGCCGGAATGCACAGCTGTCGCGAAATCTACTTAGACTACGGGAACGTTCTGAGGCCGCGTAGCCAGTGTAGCATTTGGAGGCTGATGGAAATGTCTTGTCTCGATGCAGTCTATTGTTCGCCTCCGAGTGGATTCCAAACGGCGTCATGCGTCAGAAAACATCTCTCTATACGCCAGGAGCCATACAGTTGTAAGCCAGCACTCGGGTCCTACCTGCCACCATCTTCAATCTGTGTGCGTGGTACCGCCTGACGTCTATGGCGTCTACAGACATATATATATATATATATATATATATATATATATATATATATATATATATATATATATATATATATATATATATATATATATATGCGGAGCTGCTGCAGCTCTTTATTTATGTATTTGCTTATCTTCCTTTTGTTATCAGTTATACGCACTCGCTCTCTGAGCGAAACGCCTCTTTTCTCTCTGCGCCCATTGCGCCCTCTGCGTGCTTACTGGCGATCAGTCACTATCGCGCTGATCCTGACGCTTTATTCTTTTCTGTCCCCATCGGTCTTCGTCCCGAGCACTCGTCCATTGTGCCACGCTCCATTTGTTGGCCTTCGGGTCTGGGAGCTTCCCGTGTAATTTCCGCATTGGCGTACTAAGAGTCAAGCAATGCCGTATCCCCCAACCCTCCCTTAACCTCACCACTTGCTCCCTCTCTCAGGGGTTCAGACAAAGACACTTACGCGCCACAGAAGTTCTGGCAAACTTTCTTTCTCGTTCTCTCATTCGTTCGGCAACTGTGTTGGATAGCGTGACTCTGAGAATTCAGCACTTGGAGCAGCGAATCGCGGTAATTTCGGCATACTTTCGTAACGACGGATGACACTGTAATCAAAGGTCTGGTCGCTGATAACGGACCCAATCTGTTCACACCAGAGCTTGGCTTCGGCTGTCCTTTGTGCTCGAGGTAACGCGATGTGATATTTCTATCATTTGTCTAGACCAACAAAGCTTTATTAGTAAATAGTAAAAAAGAAACATTTATTTCGTTCATCATCGGCGTACGAGTAACCGAATCCTGTAACAACTTGGTTCATGGTTATAAATGCAGGGCAGTCACATTTTAAAAAGCTGTAACACACACACACACACACACACACACACACGCACGCACGCACGCACGCGCACACGCACACGCGCACGCACGCACGCACGCACACACACACACACACACACACACACACACACACACGCACGCACGCACGCACGCACACACACACACACACACACACACACACACACATACACACACACACACACACACACACACACACACACACACACACACACACACACACACACACACACACACACACACACACACACACACTGTGAATATTGGGCATAGGCCGTGATCGGCATGCGTAATTGCCATTATGCATTCTATTCAAAGGAACAGTGCAGGTTAATGTGGTCAGAAAGGCAATGAAAAACCAAATATGAAGCGGGCATTGGCTACTAAAACTTCGTGCGTGTTTATATGCGGGTAAAATCAAGCAAAGAATGTGCAGTTTACCACGACTGAATTTAATAAGGGAGTTTACACTTTTAGATTTCACCGTAAATTTCGATGGCAGTTACGTAAAGGAAGAGCAATTAACATCACACGGTTTTTGTGCACTCTGTTTATGTTCGATGAGGTAAGTTCGATGACTGCAGAAACACAGTAATTACAAATTTTTGAAACTGACATTTTCGAGTTCTCTTTATGTATCTCGTTAACATTGCTCATCCGGTGTGCACATATCCATATAGAAAAGTGTCATTTAATTACTGAGGGGGTGTCGTGTACGTTTCATCATGTTCGTTATTGAAAAAATAGTGCGTGCAAAGATGCACTAAAGAACGCCCGACATTTATATTGCCCCGACTTTTCACTTGAAGCGCGGACACATCGTCGACAATTACGAAACCAGATTTCATTTCGTGCAACACGTCGTAGCAGTAATATATGTGCTCCCGCCTTTATCAAGCGCGTCGCAATTACTCTCTTCCGAAGCACGACGAAGCACATCAATATTGATTTATTCCACCCAAGAGAATTGCACCATTCGAACCGTCCAGGCGGAGATTATCGTTCGCCGTCGCAGCTCGGCGCGCTTCAAGGTCCACGTAAATTAAACTTTGTTGTTCGTCCATTCGAGCGCACGTGTTTGCCGCCGCTCACAAACGGCCTCCCACGCCGTTCACACCCCAGCACAGCCTTTGGCGTGCAACGCACATTCACTCGGGCGCACTGACTCCGCCTACAAGCCGGCAAAACCTTTCCAAAAGCCCGTAAGAGCGTGCGTGAGAACACCAAAGAATTTTGCTTAGTCTTTGCGTTGTCCCATTTTTCTTTTTTACTGGTACCGGCGCTAGCACTTTCCAGCTCCTCAGGCACGATGACAGCACACTCTCCATGTAGTACGTGTTTCCTTCCGTAGCAATTGGCAATTCGTCGCCCTTGCCTTTGCGTCGAGCACCGCTACAAGCCCCTCCCAGTTCGTTCGCTTCTTTCTCCTTGCTGGTCGCTCTCTGCTCGCATCAAGTGCTCTTTTAACAACTCCCCTCCACCCCCTCACCCTTACAAGTGTCGCTCCTTTTGAATGCTCCAAGCGTGTGTCGCGGGAATTGTCTCCGGCCGTACGTGACGCGGCGTCGTGGCCGATTGAAACAAAAGAGCGCCGACGCCCTTTACTGTGTAACTTCACGTTGGCTAAGAGCTTTAGGTGGCGAGTGGGAGGCCGCGAAAAGAAGGCTGTGAAACAGGAAGACAAAGGGTGCCCCTGTTTCATCTCCGCCCCCTCCTTCTCCAATTTCTTCTCCCCCTAGAGCGCTCGACTCAGGTTGTAAAGGTTGCGACATTGCTTGCTTAAATAACTGATGCAGGATCTGTGCGGCGCAGTCACATACTCGCGCGCATTCGTGCGTGCCTGTTCAGCGTTCCCGGTAGGGTTCGCTGAGCCCTCACCACGTTCTGTTATCGATCGGGACTTAGAAAAGAAGAATGAAGGAATGAATACAAAAGACCACGGTCTGTCGCTTCTCTCTCGCATTGTGTAACCACGCCTTTCCTAACCTGTAATAATGATTGCAGTTCTTTCTCTAGGAGGCAGTACCAGCACCCAGAGCTAAAACACTTTTTCACTTTCGTTTGTTTGTGTTTCTGTCCGGAGAAAAATTACTTCAGTGCCACCTTTAAGTGGGCCCTGTGCGTGGCCTTTCGTCTAAGGTCGAGACATTGATTTCGCGAGACGTTATGCATGACACACAGTCAGCCAACGTCTACACTATGAACACCAGCACTGGGTGATTTCCCGACGACACGACGTGCTGTGGCGTCCGGCATCTGACTGATGCTGCCTTCGTTACTGAGGTACTGGGATCGATACCCAGTACCTCCACCAATTTGTAAAGGTGTTTCTTGGGCGGCACTCGGCGACAATGCGCAATGGCGACAGTCAAGGCGGAGCACAGACTTCCAGCACGAGCGGCGTTTGTTCAGGAAGGAGCCGAAGAGGACGACTCACTAGAAGGCGCTGGAGAGGATGACCCATTACAGAGTTCCAAGGCTTCGCTGCACGTAATATAATACATACAATCGATTCAGACGAAAAAGAAGAGAATGGCTTTCGTCTTCGAGTCGTCTTCGGCAAATGCGTAAGGGACCGTGTGATTAAAAAAAATAAAGATCAATGATGTTTCAAAAGCAACATTTATGCCAACGTAGATAGCGAAGGTTCACTAATTACCTAGCCCCCTGATCTGCCGTCCCTCTCTGAATGTTTAGAAAGCTTCTATAGGCAACTTCATAGCAATAAGGAGTCGTTCATGCATCTCACCAACAGTTCAACCGTAGCACGTTTATCTTTGCTGACAATGCTAACGAAGTCGGTCTGGAGCAGCCGAGGGCTTGTTTTGAGAACGACTACGATATTGGTAGCCTATAGTAGCCGGGAAGCAACAACTTTACGACGCAGGACATTTAACCATTATAATTGCGGAATAAATAGTTATTTGTCATTACCACGCTAAATCATATGGGACGACAAGAGAGAGAGAGAGAGAGATAAAAGCGAAGGAAAGGCAGGGAGGTTAACCAGGTTGTACCCGGTTTGCTACCCTACACGGGGGGAGGGGGAAGGGGAGAAAAAAGAATAGAGATAGCGAGGAGGAAAGATGGAACAAGTAGTACGCGCACACACATCAGTGTTCACCGCATACACACAGGCAGTCACAACGGAGAAATATTTAACATCGGTTCCTCTGCGAGATGTTAAAAAAGGCTTGCAAGGACTGGCTCCAAGGAATCGAGAACTTGCAGAGCGCATTGAGCTGACGGAGTTGTCATTCCGTTGAGGAGAGTGCGCATCGTGGTCATGAGAGACCTCAACACAGCGAGGACTTGTAGGTTCTTGTCGTGGCAGTCATCTGTGGACGATGAAGCACACTGCGGGGCATTCTGCATCGGCTCTTTATGAGTGTGCAGTGGTGGCAGCGAGGGCCACGCGACATCCGCCGCCGCTTTCAAAGCTTCTGCGTCTTTCCGGCTCTCCAATTGTGATGCATTGGGCGGTGGTGGTGGTGGCGGCAGTGGTGGTAGCTGTCGCTTAAGGGAAGTCTGACGATCTGTCGGAGTAGGAGATCGCGTTGTCCGTCCAGATTGGGTAGCAGTAGTTTTAGACCTTCGTCGCCGACGCGAGCGTCGTTGTCTATTTCTCACCACGTCAGCAGCCTCTTTGTGCGTCGAGCCATCCCGCACCATCTGTTTCATGACACTCCATTCTTTTTTCACTAATGGACAGTCCCTTGATGAGGCTTCGTGTGATCCATGGCAGTTGGTACACTTCAGGGCAGTTGCTCGGCAGGATTCCGCATTGTGTGGCTCTGCACAGCGGGGGCAAATCGCCACGTTCCTGCAAACTCCGCTGACATGGCCCATTTTTTGACATTTACGGCACTGGAGTGGTCGTGGTGTAAACGGACGGACCACGTGACGAAAGTGTCCCACCTTCACGTGGGATGGCAATATGTCACCTTTGAAGACAATCTTTACGCAACGCGAGTTGCCCAGACGTGAGACTTGGACGATGTTGCTATGGTCACTAACTTCCTTGATGAGCATTGCAAGGTCGCCACAAGGAATGGAGATGTCGACATCGTATATTACACCTACAACCATGTCCTTGTTAAGTGGAAGGTGAGCTCGAACCTTGATGCCGTCGAAGTCTGTGACCCTGGTCAGAGCAAGCAGAGATGCCTGGTGTATAACGTCGATAGCCAAGACATTTTTGCGGGGGTTGACTCGAACATCCTTGATTTCGTTTGGAGCCAGAGACTCGAGTTTCCTCGAGATGGTCTGCCGATTCAAGTGTCTCAGATTGTCCGATGGCGAAACAGGCACAAATAAGACGGTGTAGTTCATTGAAGCCTCCTTCGGCTTCACAGTAGATGCCATTGAAACTGGTGAAGCACCCATAGATCGTCGTTTTGGTTTACGACGGTAAACAGGCGTGAATTCATCGTCGGAATCGTCACTGCTTGCCGAATACGGTTCGGTGGACTCACTGTCGGCGTCGCTGAGTTCGCTGTTCCGTTTCCTCGAGGGGCCCGCCGACGGCGGAGGCATGCCTGGAGGGTGTGAAGGCCAGTCTACTTCCAGTGTAGCCAAATAAAATACCGATGGCTACGCGAGGAACATGACAAATCACCAAAAACTGTCACCCGGTAAACAAAGCGCTGTGCAAGACGCACACTTCGTCGTCGTTCAACTCAGCGATCTGGGACGACAAATTTTCGCTATAGCCTGCGAAAAAGAAATCGTTTAAAAAAGGAGAAAGAAAATTAGAAACCACAACTAACGCTGTTGGTGTGGGACATATCGTACCGCATGTAACGCAAGCGCCACGGAAGGCCCGGTAAGCGCACCTTTACTTTCATTGCATGTAAGAACATTGCGGGGGCGCGCTTACTTATTCACAAGGATAAGGGAGCAAGTAGGGAGGAATATAACGATTTAATTACTTGAAAACAACCAGAATAGAAAATGGCATTAAACTCTAGGCGATGTTATCTCGGACACGCCTTCAGTGACGTGCAACTTTCAAGAGACCAAGGTTTATCAAGTAAGCGGACATTAATATTAACAGCGTAGTCCCGGCCACCATTGCGCGTTAATGGAGAACAGCGTATCTGTTTTCGTTAGCCCTGACTGTAGTATCAGCGGTCTCATGGATTGAGAGATAAAATCATGTTTCATACAAACTAAAAGTAACATTGCATGAGGAATACATAGAATCAGAACGATGGACGACGAAGCACACTTGATTAATTCTGGGAGACCATCCTGGAAACAAGGAATGCTTAATTTATCGCCGCATAGGCGCAAAAGTCCCAAAGGGGGAACTGGCGGTTTCAATTTTTTTGTTTCTTCTCATTTCCACAGCTGGCCGGTCGAAGTCGTAAGTTCGTTACTTTGGTCTTTTGTATCTAGACGCTAGGCGCTCTTTCTTTTATCACCCATTTCGCAGCCCATTGCCAAGAATAAATACTTTAATGCCTGCAGGATCGACGACGGCGAAGCGTGCCCATGAATATTCGAAGTGTTCATTTCTCCGAAACGTTTCAGTCCACTTCGTGGAATACGTTCATTGTCTGAAGCCTACTTAGCCATGTGATAATGTTTCACGGAATTGGTTTTAGTCATGTCTCTTCTTTTTTTTGTTCCGTGTACAAATACAGTTAATATTAGACTGCCCTTAACATAAGATAACTACTTATTTTATTGGGTGGTGTGCTATCAAGAATAGAACGATAAAGAAGATCGTAAAGAAGCATTTCGCTTCGAGCGTGGTATATCTGCACCTGAGACATTCTAATAGCTCACTGTTCTTCCTGCCGTAGAATGACCGAACGCACTTACCGATGACGATAAGGTGCGTTGTGAGTTTCCGTGTCCAGTCTTTCTTGAAGTCCACGGCGCACACATAGGACCCGTTGTCGGCGTGCCGAAGGCGGTCGACGCTCAACACAGCGGGTGTCTGGATGACCGAAAAGTATGCACGACCCTGCAAACTACTGCGCAGCGCACTCTGGCGGATCTGCGACAGGCTCCCCGTCCTCGGATTCACGTCTACGCTGTACACGGGGTTGGGACCGGAGTCTTGAACCAGCGGATCCGCACCGGAAAGTCCCCGACGGCAGGAGCACTTATGTCACAGCTCAGTTGCACCTGGCTGCCTTCCAGCGCTGTCACCGTCTGTGCCTCGGCTGCAGAGAGAAAATACAAAGTGCTTTCAACATCTTCTAATGCGGAATTTCCGGAATCGGAATGGGAAGTAAGCAACGTAATAAGAACGTGTTATTATGCTTCACAGTGCACAAGGCAAAATTGTCGGTTTGTACGCTTGAAAAGTGCAATATAATAAAGGCTATCAATGTAGCACATTTGTACACAAATAGGCACTTTGAAAAATCGGTATTTGTGGTGCCGTGTATTGATTTCTATACCTCCGAGTGCCTGCGGTCTGGTGTGCCCAACTCGGCCATATAAAAGAAAACAATGCCCGAGAGACGAACGTAACTAAAACTCAATGCGTAGCATCTCTCGCCCTTGTTCTTGAAGACGGCGTATGGTTGTCGGAAATTGACACTGATGAGCTATAAGCCTTCAAGAAGATGGTGGACGAGTCATTTTTGACTCCCCGTCTTTATTGTTGACATTAAACACCAACCTCCTATTGTATTCTTTGATGAAGACGAACGAGAATATAGGAGGTCGCTCCCCGCCCCCACCTTACCAAAGCCCTCCCCTACCCACCCTTCCTTCTCCAATTGCTTCTAATTGCGAGACCACGTGAGACCATATTGTGAGGCCATATTTTGAGAATTGTGAGACCATATTCCGCCAGTACTCCTGTACAATATCTTGCTTGCTTTACTTCACTTCTACCTGAAGAGACTCGGCTAGGGATGAAATTAAAAACTCACAGGGTCCCTTGCGCATTCAGCTAAGACGACTCGAAGGCGAAAGCCGTCTTCTTTTTCTTCTAAGTCGATCTGTTGATCCTGCTCCGTCACTCTCTGAAAGCCTTCTGCGCCTAACGCGGGTTGCGCTGCCTCCGTGATCGCAGCTACCTCGGCTGGTTTTGCATTGCCTACCGTGATCCGCCCACTTTTGACTAGCAAGGATGTCACGCGACCATGTGATGTCACGTTATGCGACGTCACAGTGACGTCATGATGACGAGTAAAATTTTGGAGATATCTGACGTCATGATGACGTCATATGGTGACGTCATCAAGTGATGATTTTTTGCATCACTCGTGTGGAGGCCGACGGGAGACGCCGACGCAGGACGCCGGTAAATTTTCGCGTTTGATGAGGCATTTAGCGCTTTCGTCGTAATAGTTGATTCTCTCCGCAAACACCACTTTTGGGACGCGCCGCTGCGTATTCTTCAACTCGTTTTCTTCAACCGAGATGACAAACGACAGCAATGACAGTTGGCCTCTGCACATGTTGCTGTGACAATGGGGGCGAGCGAATGAACACGGGCGGGTAATTTTCCTTTTCTCGCACTAATGGTACCAGTGCACGCAGACAATTGATTCGTCTCCACAGAGGGCTTGAGAACGAGCGCCATAAAGTTAGCCACTGCTTTAAGGGCGCCGTAAATCACAGCATTGTACAGAACACGCGTATAACAAGACCTGCAAAGAGATTAATGCTCTTTATGCTCGCACCTCTTAGAACAGTCGCCGATAAAGATAAGAAATATCGCGTCTTCTCGGGCAATGGTGCTGCGCGTATGCCATTTGTGTTTGATTGAACTAGATCGTATCCACTTTTGTGTAAAAGTAATGAATATATCAATCAGAAAGAAAAAGAAAAGATTACACGACAATAGACAAGACACGCTTAGCTTTTGGTAAACGATGCTGCAGGCCCTGAAATACAGCTGAAAGGCTGAGAAAGGCAGCTGAAATGTACAAGATTTAAACGAGTAGAACGTTCTAGCGTCAGGACTGGAAAAGCCACATGATGATGCTATAGGTAGAATGCCGCAGATTTTTTAAAGCAATATTCATTCTATTATTGCAGTCATCCTACGCTCTCTCTATGTCAATATAATTTTTCAGCTATATCTCCCGCGTTATCGTGAAGGTGGGTAAGAGAAAGAAATTAAAGGTGAGTCTTTAAGGTTTGAAGCCCGGGATTATGTTCCGTTAGCAGACGAGAGCTGCGGCTCGTGAGCAAGCTTTTCAAGAGATTCCACATTGAATACGACCAAAGTAAATATGTACGAAGTGTTGCATTCTTCACCGGGCTCTTCGCAAGAATCCATGGTGACAAGACTGCGAACACGAGTCTTTTCTTTTCTCATGCCTACTCGAAACCAAAACCAACGCCTCTCCTTTATTTTATCTCTCATCCCTTCGCCCTTCTTTTCCATTTTTTTGTCTATCCACTTTTTTCTGTTCGCTCTTTTTTATTTTTCCTTACACTTTACTCGTATTTCGTATTTTCATACTGCCGCAGTCTTGAGCTCCGTCACCCACAAAGAGGCACTTCTTTTATCTCTTCGAAACGTGCTGTCAGCACCTGCGGATGACCTGTCTTTGCGTCTTCTCTCTTCCACCTTTATTTTTCGAGTTTCCTTTCTTGGTTCGTATCATTCTTTATTTCTGTGAAATTTTCATTTCGTTTCGTCAGTATTTCCTAGTTGTCAGCTTCCGCTTTCATCCTGAGACTCAGCAACACCCGTCTCTCTCGATCGCATTAAAAAGCGAGAAAATATATATAAACCCGCCGTGGCAGCTCAGCACGTAAGGTGTCGCGCTGCTAAGCTCGCAGGAAACGAGTTCGATTCCCAGCCACGGCGGCCGCACTTCGATTAGCACGAAATGCAAATTAATCCCCATACCCCCCCTACCTCACTGCACAAACCGAGCGGTCAGCGCAGAAACTTTGTTATATGAGAACACCGTAGGAGGTTGAAGTTGAACTTTCAGATGCAGAGAGCCACTTGGTCAAAGCTAAATGCTTTTCAGACCACGCATCTTACACGAACAGATGACGTATATGAAAGCTGTGATTAGTCGGTATTATGATAGGGTTCCCTGTTTTCATTCTCGTTTCTGCCTATGTCTTGTTTCTTGCGCATTTTTTTTTTTTTTTTGCAGCGAGTGTCTGTTTTGCGGAACTGCTCATTTCAGTTCAAATCAAATTGCGCACCTCCAAAAATATATAGACCTACCCTAAATGGTGGCCGTCCTTTTCTCTTACGGCAACACTTTCCCGCAGTTGGTGTACCATTGTGCATGTTCTACGAATCTTTTTTTTTTTTCGCTCGCAGTATTTGCGTACGCGCTGCGTTATTTTTTTTTACCTTTACACCCGCGAGCCTGCTTTCTAGCAGTCTCTTCATATTTATCATAAATCTCATTTCAAAATCTTTCCTTCTAAGCCATCTGCCTCTCTGTGTCAATTCCGTGTGCTAAAATTTCATTACGTATCCGTACCAACACGCCCAATCGCAAACCCTAACAAGCTTTGTAGTATGTCTCGCGCAAGACACAACATAAGCAGAAGCGAACTGTCACACACGTAGGGGCACATCTTTCCGGCGCGTCAAGGGGTGTCGTGCTTTTGTTTGCTTAGCGCGGGACAGCTGTCGTGCTCAGCGCCACTGATTGGACCAACACGTCACAAGAACGTGAAGATGTTCGGGATGTCTGCGCTCTGGGACGGAAAGGACTCTGTATTGCGTCGAGACACCAGAACTACGAACGAAAAGCAGAAGCTGGAGAAGAGGGTGAAAAAAAAAAGGAGAAAAGGAACTTCCTTGCGAAACCGAACGCTATATCTGGCGCGGTGTGGAACGGCGATCTTGGGGGATCGTTCGTGAACGCCACTGTCGAGGGCTTCCTTATCTACTTATGTTTTGACCCACACTTCTCTTGCGCCTTCTATACCTTTTGGACACTGCCAAAGTGTCGTTATTATCTTTGTGATTCAAAGTCACATGTCTTCTCATGGTTAGGTGTATACCCTCAGACAACAGTGGAAAAATATACAAAGGCTGTGGTCTAATTGTTCCCTCTGGATAATCAACATTTAATTTTTTTCTTCACAACTTTCGCGATAATGCGACAACAAAATTGCAAGGCCTTTTTGTAATCAGTGCAAGCTTAATCGATTCGATGAGCTTAAAACAGTGTTCAATAAATAAAAAGGGCCTTGCATCAAAAAAGTGTTTGACCGAACAATTAGTATACAAGTTCCACTACGAAGGAACCTGAACAGACATCCATGAGCGTACACAAACGTGTAACCTATTGATCTGTAGAGATTCATAACGCTTCATCTATTCAACAAAATGATATGAAATAACGTTTAATTGACTTTTATCTACATCCATGAGCGTACACAAACGTGTAACCTATTGATTTGTAGAGATTCATAACGCTTGATCTATTCAACAAAATGATATGAAATAACGTTTAATTGACTTTTATCTACATCCATGAGCGTAGACAAACGTGTAACCTATTGATTTGTAGAGATTCATAACGCTTCATCTATTCAACAAAATGATATGAAATAACGTTTAATTGACTTTTATCTACATCCATGAGCGTACACAAACGTGTAACCTATTGATCTGTAGAGATTCATAACGCTTCATCTATTCAACAAAATGATATGAAATAATGTTTAATTGACTTTTATCTACATCCATGAGCGTACACAAACGTGTAACCTATTGATCTGTAGAGATTCATAACGCTTCATCTATTCAACAAAATGATATGAAATAACGTTTAATTGACTTTTATCTACATCCTTGAGCGTACACAAACGTGTAACCTATTGATTTGTAGAGATTCATAACGCTTCATCTATTCAACAAAATGATATGAAATAACGTTTAATTGACTTTTATCTACATCCATGAGCGTACACAAACGTGTAACCTATTGATTTGTAGAGATTCATAACGCTTCATCTATTCAACAAAATTATATGAAATAACGTTTAATTGACTTTTATCTACATCCATGAGCGTACACAAACGTGTAACCTATTGATTTGTAGAGATTCATAACGCTTCATCTATTCAACAAAATGATATGAAATAACGTTTAATTGACTTTTATCTATATTGACTGTGTTCATCATACGCATTGTTCGCCCCTATGTTTTCCAACATGCGTTTCCACTCTTATCACAACTCCCTCGTATGTCTATTAGATCAAAACTCGCGCATTACGTATGCCCATTCGGTTTCGTCTTTCTCGCTCTCTTTTGGCTGCCGACGGTTCTCCTTCATCCTAGATTCCATCCCGTTTGCAACTTGCGTCTCGTTTTCATCTCCTTTCTCTCACCGGAAGCTTCTGCCGGAAATAGAAACTCCTGAGGGTCCGGATGGCACCATTTTCTGCGGCCCTCATAACAATCAGCCAGCTTTTCTTGCATCGCCAGTTCTTCATATTCCCGACACTCCATTGGCGGTACCGACCACCCTCCTCACTTCGCAGTCTTGTTCCAACTTCCATTTCATCCGCTCCACACTCAACCTCGCACCAAGTCAGCCAGCGCTTCAGCGAATTCTGGCAGCTTGCGGGCTCGCCAGAGTCGCGCGGACGCGTCCTTAGCATACAATATAGTATAAGCCATGAAAGCAGGGGCAAAACAGAGGTGCTACAACACGGAGGCCAACAATTCTCCCTCGTTTTTTTCTCCCTCTCTTTGTTGCTTCTTCTTCGTGTTTCCATCATCCCCGGCTTCCTTTTGTCCTTGGCACGTTGGTTTGGTCAGAGCGTAGGGGACGTGGACGAATTTGCGGGTACAAGTGGCGTTCCGATGGCGACGCCGGAGTCGTAGACGCCGCCCGCATCTTCCTTCCCACAATCCTTCCACGACAACGGTGACACATGATACATGCGAAGCCAGGCCGTGCTTCTCCGGTGCTTTCCTTCAGCACGCTTCCTATTTCAGTAGTGTAGGAGAGCCAAAATAATGGAGCTGACAAGGACGCTAACTTACATAAGTAGGTACGCGAGTGCAGCGCGCTGTTGAGTAGCAAGAACGTAGCGAATAGTGTAATGTCTCGCTTCGCCCTTTAGCAAAACGCAAGTGAATTTTCTGTGAGGCGAGGTTTCTGCAGCCCGATGATTAAAATGGGCGACATCTCATTGCTACCATATTTTCATATTTTGAAATTCTCGTTGAATTTCAAACGAATTTGTATTTATCTCCCATTTTTTTTTGTGAAAGGAACTTCCCGTGTTTTTTCTAAGTTGCACAGCGGGTTTGTTGGCATGATATGTTCTTTTAGTACTATGGTACCGCGAAGAAACTGGGCACAAGAAAGGCACACGTCGACACACGCGCAGCGCTGTGTGTCTCGTAGATTGCTCCTTACCTGGCCTAAGAAAACATGCTCAACTTTTTTATCCACCTTTTCCTCTGCGCCATTATTCCGTGCTGGCAATATGTGAAGAAGGAAGAGCTTATACTGACAGGCTTTCAGGCCAAACCTCAGTCAGGAAGAAATGAAATGAAAGTAAGGTTGAGGTAGCACCTATTCAATGACGAGTCGAAAGCCTACTACAAGCTCATGTTGCAGAAATGTCGAAATATGCTTTGAATAGAAAAAAAAAAACTAATTTCGGCTCCCCTAACAGAAAGGATTCACTGCGGATGTTTGATATTTGAAGCCGGGAAAGTCCTTGGCACATAATTAAATTGAAGCCGGAAGACTGCGGGGATATTTCTTTTACAAAATTTCAGCACGGTGCATATGACAGTAGGAAATACCTGTAACCCGGAAATCGCGTTTGGCGGATGTCTAAGAGCCCCTCTATTAGATGAGTTCGCGCAAATGCGTCATCGAACCAACACACTCGTCATTTTTTTCACGACTGCCAGAATCGCCCGGTTTCGGCTTTGGCTGAAAGCTTGTCGGCACATGTCCTCACAGCTCAAAACAGAAGAGATTTACAATGCTGTTGATTTAGCTCAATTTTTTGCTATAATTTCTAGCATATATACCTTCGGACGCAAGCGAAAAAGAGGAAACACTAGTTTTGAGCGTTCTAGTGAATCGTTCATGCTAGCGTTGACGGCCACTCGTGTAAAACAAACACGTAATCAGTTTTCGTGTAGAACGTCGCTCAGAGACAACTAAGTGTGGCGTACCCTAATAGTGCTCGCTGTTGAGTTATCTGGTGCATATTTAGTATCTTTAGTAGACTTAGCTCCAAAAATACGATCACACAAGAACACAAGAGCGCCCGTCCTGTATATACAGTGTATGTGTTCTTGCGGGGCCATGTTTTTTGGTGCTCATTCTACTATTGGTACTTAGTGCAGCCTGTCGCTATTGGGTCAACAGTTTTTCCTAATTTTGAAAACCAGATTGTCAAAAACGAAACATTAACATACACAAAAAAGTCAACTTTGCTTTCGCTCTCTCGTAAATAAAAGTTCACGTGAATTAGTTTGAGAGTTGCTGATGAGCATATCTGGGCGCTTCATGTGTCGGCATAGACGTCGAAAGGATCGCCGTGCCTGCATTTGTTTATTAATTGCCTACTTATTTATTTATCTATCTATCTAACTTTTATTTAACACTTTGTGTCCTTCCAGGGTCAAAAGAAGTTACAAAGCATGCAGACGGGCAACTAGAAACAACAAATAAACAAAATTATAAACACAATGAGACAGCACAATGTTTCTGATCGTGCAATAGTACATATAAAAAGGCAGGATGCAATAACAAGTTGCAGCAGAAATATGCATTTGAGTACGAAGAAGCAGTGCAATGTTTCTAATTGTGCAACAGTACGTCTTAAGAAGCAAGATACAAAAGGTGACTCAAAATATTGGTAAATAAAGTCATTGTAGACTCATTTACGTGAACGCAGTAGCCTCGCATGGCGAACCGATTTTTTCGTTTTTTCAGTAAACCCGCAAAAATATAGGTTAAATCACATCATGGGCCTCTGATGTCGTTCCCCAATACATGCTATCATTATCTCTCGTAACATTTATCCCACACGACCTGCAAAATGTATATGCTCAAAATTACATCGATACGAAGCTATAGATGACCGGCGAATTTTTATTTTACGATGACTCAACGCGTAGGGATAATTTCTGGCAGACATATCTTTATGAAAATGCTCAACTAACTAAACATTTTGTGTAATTGAGAGAAGAAATGAGCCATGTCACGCTGCGGCGGGGCGCAGTGGTAGAGAACTCGGCTCCCAAAGAGAAATCAGCGACTGTCTGGCACGGAGTACCAACTTATAGAAGGAAAAAGGCTGCAGTAAGCCATAATAAGCAAATAAAAAAAAAAACACTACATATACAAAAATTGACGCAAGGGACGTGGATCTTCCTCCAAAGCAAAGGAAGCACTGTTGCCAATGCAGTTGACAATCCTATGCCAGAGAACAGTGACTACAGCAGCAACGTTTTTGGCTTCGTTTATCTTAACACCGAGCCTCTATTCCAGAAGTCATAGGAGCAGCGAGACAAAGTGAAAGACCATGTTTATAATGTTCTCGCCTTTGTCACATATCACCCAAACTTTACTCCTACTCGGGCTCCGTGTCCTAGGCTTCATTTTCTTTCCGGGCTCATAAAAAAAAGAAGAGCGACGTACGAAAGGGCACCCGCATCGTCACTTGTTCAGACAACGAGGCCGTCGTTCTTCCATGCCTTCCAACTTTCTTTTTCCCGCCGTCGCGTAAGATGTCGCTTTTGCCGTCGTTGTACAGCATTTGCTGCGCGAGCTACGTCGACGACTCCGGCGCTCCCGCCGAGGTCCATGAAACACGACTCGAGCTCAGTTATTCTTCGTTTCTACCCACTGCCGGCAGAAAAATGACACTCTCAGGGACACAGCGACACGAACATCCAGACAGACGTGCTTATGAATTGCCGCTGCGAAGGCAACAGACAATGTAATAACACAATATCGCGCGGGCGGTGATAAGGGAGATGGCTGGAAGCCAAAAGAGAAACCTGGGCAAGCAATCCGTGCGCTCCTTTGAGCGTGCTGTCACGAGAGAATTAAGTGTTCTCAGACAGATATCTTGCCGACCGGTGATTTTGATCTTGTGATTATCTTAATACGGCTGGAACGATGGAATCTCTATTACATGGCCAAGATATATTCTGACATTCGAAGTAAATGTTCGAATAGTTCCGATCAAGACGCATTCAGTATGCAGTGTTTTGTTTCGACATGATTCGAAAGTTTTACGATGCCCCGACCGATAATACAAATGCGTGGAGCGCGGCGAGTCAGCTTATGAAATGCACACAACTGGACGCGATGCACAGTTGCGGAGTTCCTGTATATGGAATCTTCGCTTAGTATGCCCCTGTTGCAGATTTTTTTTGGGCACAATAAATGCTCTCGGTGGGATGCAATGGCCACCGATGTGAAATTTACGTATTCTGGAAGTATTTACACAACAACGCTGCGCGAATGAATCTCCTAAAAGGTATCTAATGACTGCCTCAACCAAATCTAATAGCCACAAGTAACAAACCAGTTATGCTTGCTTTATTTATGTGACCGTTGTTTTCCTATGAATACAAAAAAAAAGAAAAAAAAGGACTGATATCAAGCATTTTTGAAGGCTGCCTCAATCTGCATTACGAACATTTTACTATAATCATTGGGGAACATTACTACAGTTCGCATTCTTTGTTATCCATGGTATAAACACATGCGGGATCTGTGGAATCAAATGAACAGTACTACTTACAGGTTATGAGAAAGTATGAAGCAATGCAGATACAGATGTACACTCAGATGTGTAAACTAAGTTTCGTGAACTCGGTTTCATAATCTGGGCCACTTCATGACGACGTTTTATGAACGATTCCACAAGTTCGCATAGAGCAATTGCGCTACGAAAATACAGGGTTGTGCCGAGGTGATAGAATATTTTCACACACCGCAATCTGAATATACAGATGAGGCAAAATGAATACTTCTTTCTCCGTCTTCTCAGTACTTATGAACGCATTTTGTTATTTATAGCAGTAATATAGCAGACGCCTGAAAAGGAAAACATGACCGACAGATATGACTACCGAGCTCTCGTTGTCTTATGAACACATGAGCCTACGTTAGAGTCGGCACCATGTATGCGACCGCGCTTTTCCCTGTTGCTGTTGTAATCCTCCCAGAAGAAACAAACATCAAAGCAGTAGCAGTAGCAGGTCCGTAGCCACCAGTGGGGGGGGGGGGGGGGGGCTGCCCCCCCCCCCCTTTTCCCGAAATTTCGGTGAAGTATGTGTTTTTACCAAAAATAAATAATACAGGTTGGTGTTTTTCTCAAAAAGTCAAGGTTTTCAGCAAGTGCCCCCCCCCCCTCCGAAAAAAATTCCTGGTTACGGGCTTGAGCAGTAGTAGTACTTTATTATATACAGTAAAACTCCATTATGTACAGAAACCAGACAGGCTTCTGTACCAGTGCCCCGCAGAGAATATAGGGGGGAAATGCGAGTCTGCTCGGCAGGGTGGTGCCCTTATTCCAAGGCCCCACTGGCACGGGCCATCCGTTCAGCTCTTTGAATTAGTCGTAGCAAATCTTACAGGGCCGGGCTAGATAGCAGCGCCTCCCATTCGTCCCATGTGCCATTTGTGTCGTGCTCTCCTCCGTGCTCTGCACACTGCCACGTGATGTGAAAAAGTGTTGGTATTTCTTCACACCGCGGACATATGTATCTATACGCAGTGGGGTATATCAGGCGGAGAGTGGGAAGATTTGTGTATGTGTTCGTCTATAATCTTCGTACATTCAGCAGGGTCGCCTCCGCAACGCTAGGTTTGCCATGCGGGGTTGGATAGATTTGTCGATTTTTCCTATAGTATTTAAGAATCGCTGCGTGGCAAGTGTCAAGGGATGTAGGGTCCTCTCTTGCAGAGTCCGGGGTGGCTCGGTGACTTGTAAAGCCTCGAGCCGCCTTGTCCGCATGCAGGTTCTCAGTCACGCCCTCATGCCCTGGTGCCGAGGTCACACAGTCTGGACGTACTTCGCTGGGGGGGTACATCCAGTCCGAAAAACAAGAGAACGAAACGTGCTTCTAAGCGATGCCATCACCTTATTAGAAAACAAACCTGAACGCATGTTTGTAGGCTCAGAGTACCGCCACAGATCAAGCAGCCGGAATAACAAAGGCTCTCGAAGACGAGCTAAAGGGGCCTAGAATGAATGATCGGGCGAAATAAAAAGAAAATACTATAAATGCAGTCACAAAACTGTCGGTGCATGCAGTCGAAAAGAGGCACGTACGCTTCGAAATCGATATGCCAGCTGATGTACGACTCGATGTTGCTGAAGCTGACTCATGGATGGAATACCAACAATGCTTCTTGGGCCATCGAAGCGCGACGTCCTCCGGTTGGTTTTCGCGTCATGAACCGGCTCTTTCCGAAGCCATTCCTCTCGCAATACCGCTATCTTGGTGCCCACAACCACGCTGAAGCTTAAAGAATCATGCGGCAGCAAACAGCGTCTTGTTGTTTCGGAGGTTTCTATGAGTTCTATCTCTTTCCTTGGCGTGAGGTTCACTTCTGTCCAAAAAGGCTGGTAACACTGCCAATTACGGGAAAGAACGGCTGCCTTTTTTTTTTTTTTTTGGTTCAGGAGCTGACAGTACCCGCTTCATATCTTGGTGAACTTTATTTGCTTTCACAGAGGAGGAAGCGCAGAGCATTACGACCTATAGTTACAAAATTAGGGGGCGCTTCCGCAGAAGAAAAAAAAATAGTACGCAAGGCTTACTTTCAAAAGCATTTCACTCGTTATGGCAGTTGAGAAGAAGGGTGACAGCAAATCGTGTTTGCGAACATGCTGCTAACAAATAGGGTCGGTTTATGAAAGCCATTTTAAGACAAAACTCAAAAAGAAGATTGTACGAGAAAGTAAAAAATGAGAGTAAGTATAAGCGAGGAGACGTAGACTTGTAGAATGTAATGCATCATGAAGCAATGATGTCGATAACAAAGTATATTTTAATGCAGTGAGGACATTTAGGTTGGATTTGCTGCTTTATTCCTTAAGATAGTACAGAAGAGAGCCGTTAAACTGCTAGTCTCTATAAAAGTGACTATTAATAGCGCATACGCTGGTGCGGAATTAAGAACGTGAAGTTATCAACGCATTCTGGCGTACGAAAAATCTTACAAGATAGTGTTTTTAGCCACTTTTGCGCAGTGAACATATTAATCGATACTAGAGCACTGCACGGGCCCGGGCCGGCCCGAAAGCCCGGGCCCAGCCCGGCCCGCGGGCCGGGCCGGGCCGTTCGAAGCGTTTTCCGGCGGGCCCGGGCTGGGCTCGGGCTTGAAAGTACGGGCCCGGGCCGGGCCCGGGCTTGAAGCCGCGGGCCTGGGCCGGGCCCGGGCTTGAGGCTGCGGGCCGGGCCGGACTCGGACCAGCTCATTAAAAGGCGTAAGTCGGGCCTTCGAGCACACGCGAACGTTATGCATTGCATGGTCTAAGGTATACTGTGCCAAGCTGAAGTGACACGTACAAAGAGCTGGCTCTTAGTAAAGCTTAGCAATAAAAATAGTTGAAGTGGTATTTTTCTTCACCAGTATAGATATAGATTGGCACTGTATATTTTCAATAACGTTTCGTCTGCTGGACCAGACTATGTCAAAGTAACAAGTACATCATTGTGGGTTTCCTTATAAACACGCCAGATCACGTATATATATATATATATATATATATATATATATATATATATATATATATATATATATATTGTAAGCGCATTTAATGCACTTCATCGTTCTCATTTGTACATAGCCATCATCATCCCTGTTCTTCTTCTTCTTCGTGGTTCTGTGCCGAGGCAGACACTGGAATAAACGGTTCTGCTGGCGTTCTCTGGTCCGGTCGTCCTGCGTCTAATATATATATATATATATATATATATATATATATATATATATATATATATTAACAGCACTAACAATGGGCCAGATCACGGTTGTGCCCATGGGAGGAATAAAGATTTCGGTCTTTTATTCTAGGTTGACACATACGGTACATTTCATTTATATTCCTTGGTATTACGTGCCAAAACTACGATATGATTACGAGGCACGCCGTAGTGGCACCGAATTAATTTCGACCCCCTTGAGTTCTCTAACGTGCGCCTAAAGATAAGTATATACACGGGTGTTCTTGCATTTCGCCCCCATCAAATTGCGGCCGCCGTGGCCGCGGGAATCGCACCCGTGTCCTAGGACTTAACAGCGAAACAGCTTAACCGCTGAGCTACCACCGCGGGCAAAGCAACATTTCGATGCATGTACACACCGGATTTTCCGTCCGATCGCCCGCTACAAAGCGCACGGCATCATTAATAATCATCAACAACTAATATCCTCTAGCGGGCCCGGGTCGGGCCTGGTCATAAACAAGCGCGCCCTGGATAAGTTTAGTAATGAACGCCCGGGCCCGGGCCGGGCCCGGGCTTGGAACGACGGGCCCGGGCCGGGCTCGGGCTGGGTACGGTCAAGTACGCCCGGGCCCGGGCCGGGCCCGGGCTTGGAACCACGGGCCGGGGCCGGGCTCGGGCTGCATAAAGCGGGCCCGGGCCGGGCCCGGGCCGTAAAATCCGGCCCGTGCAGTGCTCTAATCGATACCCCGAGTACCACTGGACACTCCCGACGAGTGTGCATCTGAAGCCCGATTCACGCTTTTGTTTCAATCTGCCACATTTTGTTCGTTAGAGCTCCGATATAAGAAGTGCAGAGTTCATATCCGGGAAACGAGATAAGAAAAATTTCCATTGTCACAAACGGAAAAATTTTTGAAAGTTGACCCATTTGTCTTTCATTTTTTTAAAAGAACACGTCTTGCAGCTTTCCGCTACCGTTAGTCCATGAATATCGCTCAATTATACACACACCACAAGTTTCACTCGTCTCTAGCCACAGTTTGTCTTAGTACTTTATGACACCATTTCGCACTCTCGCACTTTTCTGCATAAAGTTTTCGCTCACTGACGAAATCCTCTTCAGAATACGAAAGTGCTTCGAACACAAATAGCATTGTCTAAGGCTGCAGAGCGAGAAATAATTCTGCTTAGGTATATATTTTTTCCAAGCTCAGTCTACGCGTATTTTCTTCTCTGCCTTTAGAGCTTTCTTTACTAACTCTCAATGAACATCATTGAATTATTGCGGTATTTCATGCTTTCTATTTGCTAGAATGTGTTACTCTTGCGTTTGTCTTTCCGGCTTTCTTTTAGCATATAAGAGGACATTCCGTTCATGCAGGGGCGGAGACAATTAAGTGAACGTCCTCTAGAAATGTGCCAAAGGAAGTCGCAAGAACGAACATTTTTTTTTCGTTCTGCCTTTTCCTTGTCTCTTCTCGTCTCACAAAGGCACAGTGGACTGACACAATTGCTCCGAACACATCGCCGTGTTCGTGGATGCCATTGTGACGATAACAATGAGAACTCAAGCTAAGACATGCTCCGCGAGAGCAAGACACAGTGGCTGGCGGCGCGGAAGTAATAATAAGTACCACACAAGGCGCGAGAACCGGGAATAAAGGGGAACATGAATAAGGAACTAAGTCCCAAAGGTGGAAGGGAAAGATCTTCGTGGCTGGCCGCTTCGTATAGTGCTGAGCCTCGTCGATTGATAAAAGAAATCATTAAAAAGCAATGAACATCTTTATATTCCGCTTCCACGTCCCTTCCCTTTCATTACTACTTTTTTAATCCCAAGCACGGGAACGTTCTTCTTTTCTGTTCCGTTGTAACCTTATTCCGTGTTTTATCCCTTCCCGTCTTCTCCTTCCCTTCGATTCCTTTTCCAACAGCGACCATCGCACTCGGCACCTGGTCCCTCGCGAACACGGTCAGCAATCGATCGGAACAGCTCGTCGCTATAGAAAGAGGCAGAAAAAAAAAGAAAACATCGATACTCACTCACTCTTTTCTCTCTCATTTCCGGGTTACGAGCAGCGCGTTAATCTTACGTTTTATCGGCGACGCCATAGCACGGTTCATATCGTCCTCGCTAGCTAGCACTCTTATTTCGATTCTCGTAATTTCGCATACTTTGAAAGTACTAATTCTTGCTCCTTCGTTACCTCGTGTATCTTTTTGGTCATTTTTAGTTCTCTTTTTCTTTCACGCGCACATTCATTTCCACCTGTAATCTCAGGCGTATGATAAGTACGCACAATTTGGTGCTGAACGGGCAAACAATTGGGGGAGAGTGCTGGAATCTGCAGGCTGCCCGGGATTCCTGTACGAGGTCCAGAAGATACGCCGCGTGCCTAGCTCCGCGAAATGAGATGGCGCCTGCCCAGCGTTCCCGGCAATCCCGCCCCGCAAACGTGGGTCCTTTCTCTCTCCTTTCGTCATCGAAAGAGCTGCTCAAGTGGAGGTGGAAAGGTTTGCCCGAGCTCAGCTGCCGACTCACTTTCTAATGAAGACGAATCAGCGAGTGATTAGGGGGAACGAGAGAAACGGGCACGGTCCGACGATAGCACCTGTTCTCGCCCGCGTATCTGCCCAGAGCAGAACACGAAAGTGGGGAGTGCAGGGTCCCGAACAAGTAAGAGGGACGGAGGGGAATGCTGAGTGTGTATACATAGGGGACACTCGAGTGCAGGATTGGCGGACCAAGCGACGGTTTAATATCGGGACGGCGACGCCGGTTTAATCCGCGTACGCCCCCCGTTGTCTCTGTGTACTTCTAGTGTCGTCGCCGTTACAGTTTGTGCGTCGATTCGTTAGGCTGCTGGCTCGTTTTGCGCTCCGTCGGGCTCTGCGCGCAGTTATAACTGGCGGCGCGTCTGAGTTCGTTTTTTTATTTTAGCTCTCTTGATTGTAATGACTCCCTCGTTAAGCGCAGGCTTCCAGTTTCTCGAAGTTCCCGACGCGCTTTAATAACCTCTGGATTCCAATCGTTTGTTGTCCTCTCGAAGTGCTCGTTTCCTTTAATCTGCAGCAATGGAGTGCACCCTTCCATAAAGGTATCCTTTATTGACTGGAACAACCTTCTAAGAAAATCCTGTAATTGTTACGTGCTAATACTAGGTAAAATAATGTGTATTGACTGCTGTTTTTTTATCTCACTCGCTGTCTTAATGTGCATGTTGATTTCTTGGTCGTGGGTGCCGTCAAGCTGTAACTTGTTAATGCGAGACACGAAAGCCCATGTTCACAAACCAACCTTATCCTTACATCTTGCTTTCCTTATCGGTATTGTGTCCTTGAAGTGCTTCATAAACAGATATGAAGCCAGTATTCACAAACCAACCTTAGTTGTCCTTACCCTGCATACTTTTCGTGCACTTGTGTGTGAGTTACACTCCGTAGCATTCCCACGGAGAGCAGCTGTTGAGGTAAACCTGAGTGAGCGCGTTTTTACGTTAAATGACCTAGTGTCATAAACCCGGCAAATTTTCCGTCTTAAATTGGCGTAAATGCAGTAGACAATAAAATGTATGCTTGAATCTATATACACGTGTAAGCGCACATACATACATACATACATACATACATACATACATACATACATACATACATACATACATACATACATACATACATACATACATACATACATACATACATACATACATACATACATACATACATACATACATACATACATACATACATACATACATACATACATACATACATACATACATACATACATACATACATGCCTGCAGTTTGCCAAGCAGGACTATTCTTTGTTCAAGCCTATGTGAACAAGAGAAGCCAAAACGCTTACACCCATTCATACAACTACAAAGGGGGTATGCGTAACTGACAGATAGCATGCGGCTTTTCCGAATCTCTGTCCGACATTGTGGCTATGGCAGGAGCCGCTAAACCGAAACATGAAGCAAGACTTGCATGACGCGCTGCAGACACAGCGAGCTGTGATTCGCTTTGTTACAATGACATGGCGCATGAATGCATGAGCAATACAAGTTGGAAAATCAGCTGCCAACTCGCCTGGGCGGGACAGATGCCTATCTATATATACGTTGTGTAAGGAGCTCGCATGTACTGGTGAACGCACACCTACCGTGTGTCACAGCGGCATCCCCGCTGCATTCGCAATGCGTACGCGTGATCCGCTGTGTTACGAAATCACGGGAAACGACGCCGCGAGAATTCTGTTCCCGCACATATTTTATTTTCTACGAGAGCCCGTTGTGTTTTAAACAGCGCCAAACGGATTCTCTTCGCGCTCCGTTTCTTTTGTAACAGAACGAAGATTGATTTAGAGTCGCCCACAAATCGTATTCGTGAGAGGTCACCGACGTATGAGCAAGCGGGATTTCAAATCAGTGACTTGCATTTTTACGGCATTCAATGAAAAGAGGGAAATGCGAAAAGAGCAGAGCGAAAAGTACCGCACTCCATGAGGAGTAACTCGAGACATTTGGCGCTCGTAAAAATCATGTGGGAAAGTGGCGGCCGGGCCGTTAAAGGGACACTAAAGGCAAATAACAATTTATGTCAGAGTGAAAGCTCAATGTATGACAACGTCTAAAACGGCAATATTATCAACAGCAGTGCCCTACTTACAGAGAAATTAAGCTAAATGTACCACATGATGAGCGCCACGAGCGGGACATTTTCGAAGTGATCCCGATGACGTATGAGAGCCTGCCTACAATAAATCACTAGTAATCAAACTAGCAGCAATAAAAAAAGAACCTTCCGTGCATCAAAAGACGTAATAAAATGCTGTTTGTTCGTTTCCGTTTGATTCATGAAAAAAAGAACCCCTGTGGCGTTGCCATGGGGAACGGCGCGCGTGGTTGAAAGGTTCCGTTTTCGCCGAACTGCGCTTCGCCCGGAGCCCTGCTTCGCTCAAGCGGTCGCGTCTCAGTGGTAGTTTCGGGATCGCGTACTGCCGCGTGTGTTTTGCGCGCTCGTGAAAGTCGCTCTGACAGAAAGTTCGACAAAATGCCGCATGCATGTGATATTGCCGGATGCCAGAATGGTGCACAACGCCAGTGCTGCAGCAAGGAAACCGATGTGTCTTTTCACTGGGTGCCGCGGAATGAACCCTTACGCTCGAAGTGGCTTAGTCGCTGAATTGGAGCCCAGCGTCGCGAGCCAATGTCTCGTTGTCAAGTTCTCCGTCCACATCCATTGCGGCGATTGCGGCAAGCTTCGATGGCTTCGATGGCCGTTGTTGCTGCTGTGGGTCCCGCTACTTTCGCTCTGCTGCTACTAGTGTCGGCGACCGCACAGTAAAGTCGGGCAATGTTGGGCACGGCGGCAGTGACGTATGAAAGTCGGATTTCAGGCGGGTGATTTGAAGTGCGCTAACGCGATGCGGACCACTAAAACGTGATTTTATTTCAAAATAAGCACTTCCTTGGCATAAAAGTAGCACTACGAGGTTTCTGGACCGCTATTTCAGCAATCAACGTCGACTGAATATTTGCCTTTAGTGTCCCTTTAAGAGGCGTAAGTATAGGGTTGTGTCCATGCTCCTCACGATAACCCCCGTACAGGATACGAGTGCAAACCACGATGGCGGGTAGTCGAATAGGCGCGTGGCTATGTTCCAACTCTACGCAGTTGCAGGACACACGCTACGAAGATTGATGACGAGCACAGGTGAGCCGGTCGCCATAAAAGCGGACAGGTTCACGGGTCTCACTTCGGTTGAACGGCACACTTTGTGCCCCTATGTACTGTACCGACACTGCGGAGTTCCCGAAAATGCACGCGCACGCGCGGCTGAAGCTGTAAAAACCGCCACGATAGTCAGCAGGAGCAGTTGAAGAGAATAGGCAACAAGAAGAAAGAAGCACAAAACGCTGCACGATTGTAGTGCTGCCATCATTTTAGCCATCTACGTTCACGCGCTCCGTAGCGGCTTTAACAGCCTCGTTAAACTAACGCCTCTCGGTTCGTCCGCTGTGGTTGAAGAGCAGTGGTCCTGTGCCGACGGGATGTTCCTCTCATCCGCACTCTCTGCCACCGCTTCGGTCTCTTCACGTATGCGAATTTCTCTCAGAATATACACTGGCAATATTCACCTCCCTTCACGCACAACACAGACAACCCCTTGCACCAACCCGTTACTACGGCCTTACGTTTCAAGCAGTGGCGTAGCCTGGGGGGAGCACACCGGGCCCGTGCCCCCCCCCCCCGTTATTTTTCTTTTTTTGCCACGGCATACGGAGCTCAAAATGACACTCGATCACATCTGCCTGCCCGACCCCCACTTCAGATCAAGGAGGTTCACCCCCCGAAAAAAATTTCTGGCTTCAACCCTGGTTTCAAGTCAGTCAGGAATCAACTTTTTTATGGATAGCTTTACGGCTTTCGGCAATGCTGCACTGCATATTTCTTTTTCGTCCCTAGGGTCTGCGCCACTCTTCCTAGTTAGCGTGTATCAGGGCTTCGTGCAATCGCTGAATGCATTTGGTTCACTGGCATACTTTATTGTTATGTTTCTGTAGTACCGAATCTGTGATAAATAAATATAAGCAACTTGGTACAAAACCTTCCTGTGCTCACTAGGCCAAATGGAGGTGGCCCGAGCCCGAGGACGTGATTAGAGTCGCAGCACGCCCGCTTGTTTTATGGCACTGTGGCTTTGAGATGGTGCTAAGTGAATGCGCGTTCCGTGAAATTTCGCGTGCAACTCGCCTTAACATAAAAAAAATGCACCAGTCGATTGTACGCTCCTGAAGGGAGACTACGTCACAAAGAAATTTGTCCTCCCTCAGGGGGGCTTTCTTCTACATCAGTTCCCACTTGAGGCCAAGAAACATAGTACTTAGGACAAATAGGATTGATTTTGTGCTGTTTAAACAGTTAGATACGAGTCTGCTTGTGCGAACTATAGTCTAATTCACCTTCTTCATCGTCTTCTTCAGCTAAAACACGTGATGTTGGGCGGCATGAGCACCTGAGTTATTGTTTTTCGTCGTGGTCGCGGAATTATTCAGGTTACTTTGGTAACCGTCAGTTCATCAAGAAATCTTGCATATACAAATGTGGCTAAGATGGTCTCTCCTGTTTCATATTGCTCCTCATATGCACTAATAAAAACATTGTTTTTTTTTTAGGCACTCACCGAAGTATTACTTATGTATCGCGGCTTGTGCCCCTTCAAACACTAAGTGTATTATCGAAAAACAAAAACAAAGAAAGGAAAACTTGAAGGACAGGTCGCATTTGCTACATCAAATAACGTTCCGAAAAGGTGGAGTTAATTTCAACTGATACTAAAAGGGTCTTGTGCGTGATAACCTGACAAAATGACTGGTATTAAATGCCAGACGATTTGAAATAAGTGCCATAGACCTGAGATGACTAATTATGCGCGCCACTTGACGGCATAATATGGGAAAATACACAAGCTAAGCGCGATAAAATTAATTAAACGTTTTTCTTAAGTATTCCTGCGTTACAAATAAATGCGATTGATACGGTCATTTCTATTGCGGTCCTTGCAGCGCCACAGTCAATAAACATTCGTACTTTATGGAGAGCTCTGCATAAACGTCTTGTGACGTATTGATCGATATAAGCCAAAGAAGCTGCATAAACATAGACATTGTCTATTCTGAGTCTTGTTTCCCTTCATTATGCATATAGCTCTGAAAAAAAAAGAAAAATAGAAGCACACTGTCCCTATCAAACCTTGTTGTCTTCGCCATTTACATAACACGTTACGCACTCACTGCGAGTCCAGGAAGCATCGTTTAAGCGAACCTGAATGAAAAAGGTCAAAGGGGCCCAAACATCAACAACAAAAAGAAAGAAAAAAAACAGAGAAAGAAAGGTTATTCGCTGCCTTCCAAACAAAACCTGTTATACTACGCACAAGCGGTATCAGACGTGCAATCACGGCGACGCGCATTATACTTCCAAAAAAGGGATCTGTTTGAAGAAAAGAAAGTCTGGTTTCACAGAGGCACTGAAAGACTGGAACTTTTTTTGCCGCTACTTCCGACAACCTAGCCCGGAACTATGGCGCAAGGAATACAAGCGTCCGCATCAAAGCTGCCTTTTCAAAAAACGCAGGTGTTCACAATGAAGAAATCAGCTTTGCTTCGTAACATCCTCTGCTGGCAAGCCAGGGCTTCAACGTGAAGCGCAGACCCACGCATTTTCTGCAAAACAGTACTGCAGACAGAGAGAGAGAAAAAAAAAACAGGTGAATTAAAACGAAGCCCACGGGAGAAGGAGGCACGCCTGCTTGTATTCAGCGAGCCTTGGGAGAATGTAGAATGTTTTCTTCGTGCATAACTTTTCTCAAGCCGTTTTAGCTAGACTGTATAGCGCTTTACACGGGGTCGTATGTGGCAAAATATGCGTGAGCGCGAAAAGAATGGGGAATGCAGAAATCTTGATAGACGAGACAGAGGCGCGAAACGGCAGCGTGTAAGTTAAGCAGGAAGCTTTAATCACAGTGCAAGAGCGAAAGGAACATTGATGTAATAATGAAGAACACGGCCCGTGATACGTAGGCGAAGTGATTTGATTGCGTCAGGGAGAGAACATCGTGGAATAAAATGTAATCAGCGCGAGATTTGAGCGCCGGTTTAGAAACGAATAAAAAACGAGCGGATGAAGGATGCGACATTGTAAGTGAAAATGAGCTTGCTCTTGTTTTCCGGCACGTTCTTTGTGGCAGTAATCTTTTGTGAGATCTTTCTCGCTGCGTTACACTTCAGACCTTCTGGCCTCAGTGGCGTCTGGTTTAAATGCAAATTGAATTTTCCTCGCTACGTTAGTGATTATCTTGCGCCATCGGACCGCTGCGCTCATTCCTCGATGATTAGCATAGGTATGGTGTTAGGCAGCGTTTCGCTGTATTCTTTTCTTTTTTTTTATTTTTACGACGTACACTTATTTCTTTGCGTAGTTAATTTTTTTTTCTCGAAAGGTTGATAACGTAAAAACTGTGCAAAGAGTTCATAGGTAGAACAGCACAAACGTACAAAGACACAAACAAGACAAAGGACAGAGTGCTGACTTCAACTAATAGGTTTATTTTTGGCTGAGCTTGCATATTTATAGAAAACCATCAATCAGACAAGATATCGCCCCCCGCTCCACCCCCCCCCCCCCCAAAAAAAAGGGGGGGGGAAGAAAATCTAAAAGCCCTTTTCTCAAACACGTCTACAACTGCGTCATCCTCTCAAGAACATAACGTTCATCCCTAAGGTAAAGATGAAAATTCATGTTCTTTTTTTCTGTTAGTTCTTCAAGCTGCTTCTTGAAGAACTCCCTTCTTAGTTGAGAGGAGAGGTGAGAGAACGCGGGTTCGTAGGCTCTTTACATGTCTTCCAGTGGGAGGCATATGTAGGGCCTCTAGGCGCATGCATTCCTGGAGTTGCTGGGAACACGCCTTTAGAGAACGAATGTGAATTACTTAGAACAAGGGTTCCCTATATCCCCTGAGTAGCTAGGAACATGCACTTTGTTGATGCTGTGGCTGATGACGATGAAGAATTATGGCAAAGCCCTTTGTAGTGGGTTGCAAGCATTGAACAACCCACTCGTTGCACAATTCAGATTGTGTGACGCCTATAGTTGTTATTTTACTCTTCTACCAGACTACATTACATATGTTAATATGGTTCCTTCCCGACATGAAGCCTGTATAGGGTCTTTTTGCAAAGCAGTTATGCCGCACGATAGTGGTTACGGACACCGGCGGCGGCGGCGGACAACCACGGCGCCACAAACGGCCCTTGTTGTGATCTCATAACAGCTTGCGCTGTAAAAAAAGCAAGAATAATTTATCGTGGATATAGTGAATAACCACTTTCATGGCATTCAGCTGTCGGTACAGTGAAGCGGGGGGGGGGGGGGCAGCTATCGGTCGTTCCTGCGTCACATTGCTGAAGAAAAACCTGCTTCGTTTGGGCAATGTGGCCATTTCAGTACTGCTTGTGGCACAGTTACCGGCACGGCATTTAAGAGGCATTGGTAAACCAGTTGTGATGAACTACGCTCAACAGGATGCCTTCATGAACGAAAACTGCTGAAAACTGTGGAACAACGCATTAATTGTATGGAGAGGGATGTGTGATTGTTTCTTTAAACTCGTGCTAATTCTCGGATGCAAAGAGTTTCTCACATTAATACCTAGAGGGAAGTCTGGCGCCACCGTCTGTGTGAATTTCTTAAGGGGCGCTGTGCCGCCAAGGGTATAACGGGATATGTGTCTGCGAGGCTTGTGTTGGCTGGCATTGATCGAGGCTTGGCCTGAAACGGGGATACGGCTGGGAAAATGAAACTTTTCTAAAACAAAAGCTGCATAAACGGATCCCATTAACCCGTTTTATATTCCGAAACAAAATTTAGCTCACCTGCGGGTATACAAGCAAAGGGCGAAAGGAAGAAACAGAAGACCAACTGTCGCAGAGTGAACTCTGACGTTATTATCTGTCTTCCAACTTTAGCAGCCGTTCGCTACATTTTACGTTTCCAAAAACTGCCTATCGAAGCAGATGCTCTTAAAATTAAACAAATCTTACTTCTTCGCCATGCTCAAAAATAATAGCTTATTTTGGGCACCTCAAAGCAAAACCAACGCAAAGAACGCCTCTAGCAAGATGCAGTTCCGAGGTGCCCTGTCTCTTTGTGAACGATGCCAATCCGAATTCGACACATCCCAGCATTCCCATGCACACAACAGCTCGCAGAACCAGTTTACCCTCTAGGTAATAGCAGAAAACTGAATGCTTGGAGGCCTCCGGAAGACTACAATATTCTTTCGTGCTTTAGATTCTTAGATACAAAGACTCCCAGCGTTTTAAAAAAAGTGCGCACACACATAGACCGCATTTTCCTTTTATTTGTGTTTCTCGAGGGGGTGCGGCGGCAGAAAGACTGGTAAGTTTAACAAAGAACTTGAGAAATGAAGGTTGTGTTGCTAAAGTAATCCATTGCAAGAACGACCAATGGCTGTGCCTAAAGCTGAGAAAAAAATTACACCATCTCCCACTAAAGGGAACCATGTGTGATGTGAAGCAGCGCTAGGTGTTCACTTGTGTTTCCATTGTTGTTCCATTTGTGTGTAGAGTTGTGTATATGTTGTGTACCGCTTATGTTACTCCCCCAGCTCGATGTTTCCGTTGCGCTTCGGCTTCGCGTTGCCTCGCAGCTTCGAGATTCGCTTGTCCGCGTTGCCGTTTACGTTCAGCTTCGCGAGCGTACATAGCGCCGTTGCGAAGGAGAATGCAACGGGAGCGAGCGCGCGCCGCATTATATACGAGCGCACAGCTGTGGCGGAGAGAGAGAAACGGGAGAGGAGAAATGAAGCAGAGGCAGCGCTCACGCCACCTCCTCCACCCCACCGCCTCCCACCTCTTCGCGCTCACGCGAGGAGAGGGGGGAGAGTTGACACATGCGCAGTGGGGAGCGAACGCGTGAGGGAAGGACGGACACAGCCCCGAGCAAAAGCTGCTTCGCATCTAAAATTTTAGCTGAAGAGAGGCGCTGCTCTTAAGTAACTGAAGGCGATAATAATAATGTTTGTGATCTTATGCGCCGAAACCACGTTATCATTAAAAGACACGCCGTAGTGGGGGACTCCAGATTAGTGTACCTGCATTCAAATACACGGCTGTTATTGCGCTTCACCCACACGGAAGTGCGGTCGCCGTGGCTGGGAGTCGAATCCGCGACTTTGAGCTTATAATAGCGCGACACCTCAGCTAGCTAAGCTACCACGGCGAGTTGACTGAAGATGGCATTTAAGGCTCGAGTCAAGGGACAGCTAAGCTACCACGGCGAGTTGACTGAAGATGGCATTTAAGGCTCAAGTCAAGGAACATGTGTGAGCAATGCTTCATAGTTTTCACAGGAGATGAGCCTGCTTTATTCTTCGCTTTGAATGAAAGGTCACACTTTAAGAAACCAGCCAAACGCGTGCGAGAAATCTACCTGACGTACGAGAGTAACGCAATAACACTGCATCCAACGCGTCATTCACGACGGCTTGATTCGGTGACAAGTCGATGGTGTGATAGTGAGGCGTCATGACTTGACAAAAAAAAAAGAACTAAAGCTTCGAAAGCTTCAGCAAGGGAAAGAGGAAACAGGCATTTGCATTTTAGGGCACACTCAGAAGGAGAAATAAAAAAGGAATCGTATTACACGGTGCGGCGCAGCTGTCGCTCCTGCGGAACAACCAAAGAGGCAGTGAAGACACGAGCAAGAGCTGCGTCGATATATATCCGTTCTCTTCCTTCTTTTTTTTTACAGCGAAAGCTGTTATGAGATCATTTCACCGGCCGTTTTTGGCGCCGTAGTTGTCCGCCGCCGCCGCCGCCGCCGGTGTCCGTAACCAGTATCGCTCGAAATAAGAAAAAAAAAACGAAATAAGAAAAAAATTCCACGATGGAACGAGGTTCGAACCTGGGCCCTCTGCGTGGGAGCCCAGTATTCAACCTCTGAGCCATGCCGGTGCTTGAAACTGCTTTGCAAAAAGGTCCTATACAGGCTTCATGTCGGGAACGAAACACATTAGCATGTGCAATATAGCCTGGTAGAAGAGTAAAATAAGCACCAAGCGTTGCACAACGCGAATCCTGTAACCAGGCGTCACACAATGCGAATTGCGCAACGAGTACGTTGTTGAATGCTTCCAACCCATTACAAAGGACTCTGCCATAATTCTTCATCGTCATCAGGCACAGCATCAACAAAGTGCACATAATGCCTTACATGCGTATAGCAGGTACCAACGCTCTCCGTAGAATGACGAAAAATGGCACAGTGCCTGCTGCCCTTCTTCTAAAAAATTACAATGATTTATAGCGTAGTGGGTTCCTCGCAAGTGCACTTGTATTGGTTGCCAAGGAACGCTATAAGCGCATGATCCACTTCTTCGGGGTCTCAGTAAAATTACACTGATTTATAGCGTAGTGGGTTCCTCGCAAGTGCACTTGTATTGGTTGCCAAGGAAGCCCATAAGCGCGTGATCCATTTCCTCGGGGTCTCAGTAAAGTTCTTCGCCCCCCCCCCCCCGTCTCTCTCCCACGTCAACGTATGTTATACAGCATGACGGGAGAGGGAAATAGCGACCAGGCGTCACCCATTGCAAATTACATAACTGGTGGGCCGTTTAGATTCCAACCCATTACAAAGGGCTGAGCCATAATTCTTCATTGTCATCAGTCGTCGCGTCAACAAATTGCACATAATGCCTTACAGACGTATAGCTGGTGCCTCGCTTCTCCGCAGAATGACGAATAATGGCTTAGTAGGTGCTTCCCAACTTCACAAAAATTATGATTTATGGTGTAGTGGGTACCTTGCTAGTGTACTTGTATTAGTAGCCCCAAGAGAGCTTACAACGGGCCCTAGAAACGCCGCTCTTCCAGCTTTCGCTGTGACTGTGCTGCGGTTTCAGCGCAGGCCTGGCTTTTTTTTTTCTTACTTCATTAATTCGCATACCCGCTCCTAGACTTCGAAAGAACGTTGCGAGAGGTATAGGTGACGTATTCATTGTGATGCCCAGAGTTCTAAGACAATAGAGAGGAAGCGGTGTACAAAAGGTTCGGAGAAAGGAAACCAAGTGAGTGGCAATCAAACTACTCGCATTATTCACGAACACAAAAGACTAATCCCCTCCTACACAAGTTCATCGCCTCTTCCAGGCGGTTTCACCGTGTCATTTAAGGCAACAAAGGGGAAAACCATGCGCGCGTGCGACGATCGAATCCCAGTTCGAGTATCGTCCTGCTTATGCACTTCACATGACAGCTCTTGGAGAATGTGAGTCTTGTTATGCGTAACGTTATACAAAAGGAAGCAGCAAAAAAATAAAAATAAAATAAAATCAGTGAAATAAGTAAAAAAACAAACAAAGTTGGCGTTGGACGAAGAGGGAAGCTTCCTCCCTAAATTCGCCGCGGTCGCCTTCAATTTCGACAGTGGATTCAATGAGACTCCTTTCCAGTCTATGTTCTTTCCCTAAAATCGAGAGGGCAGTGAATGCGATGCTTGCTTCTAACAATAGGGCGTCACGTTGGTCCTCCGAAAATCCAAAATAAATCGATGTTGTGCTGCCAGCCTTCACGTTCGTATGAATGGGGCAGCTGGCTGTCAAAGAAGGCAGCGGGGGCTCCAGTATAGTAAAGCTCATAAAATAGGAAGACGGCAATGTGACGCCACACATGCAAACGCTCCTCTCTGTGACGCGCATCACGGTTCGCAGTCCGCGAAATTTCCATATAAATTGCGTCTCGCGGGAGTAGCTTCCCTGCCGGCCACGTGGCCCCGACCCGCGCGAGACAACCACCCCATTTCAGCATTGCCATCGCCCAGCACTCCTCTGCAGGGTTGAGATTCCCGACAGCTATGGGGAGAGGAGGTGAGTACCGTTAGTAGCGCTCGGCCAGTTGGGTGTAGAGAGGATTTGAAAAAGGCCTCTGTCATTCGAACCCACGGTACTTGCAACCTGCCTCTCGAGTGGTTTGGCCTCTGCACCAGATGGAGCGACGCGTGGCCCCCTCCGTGTGTGCTCAATGGAGAGGATGAACGCTGGCGTGCACATGTTCCAAGGGTTTTCCCGTTCCACAGGAAACGTGGGTGGAACAAGGCCGCTGGGGATGGACGGGGCAACAGCCTATAGCGTTAGCGAGGTTTCCACTCACGTACTTTGCGCATGGCATTCGAATCGCGAATTAGCCATGTAAATGAGAGGATGCGGCTTGCATTCGAATTCTAAAGCGATTCTTTATAGGTAAATATAATCATGGAGAGCCGTCACTAAGAATTATGGCGAGTTTGTTATATGAAACGTTTATTATGCAGCCTATGCACAAGTTAGCATAAGGGCGCACAAGGTACATTTGTGTTATTGGTTCCGTCGTGCTGCTCTGCTATCGATGGTGCCTGCGCAAACCATGATGACGTCTCTAAAGACAAGGCAAGCACGTTTGGCTCTAACGGCGACTAAACTGCAGATGGACACCAGATTGTGCTCTTCTTAAAGAGTTACTTAACCATTTTTCTAAGTAATCATCCAATAACCTCAGTATCAGAATTTATTGCCTCACGAATCGATTCCCGCAAAAATCTGCCGAACTCGTAAAAACGAGCGGAGTTACAGGGATTCGTAGCACGCTTTCCCTCTTCTCTCGTTCCGACGAGCGCACGGGAAGATACACAGGGATGGGATGGCACGGGAGAAAGAAGTTACGTCAGCGCGCCTCATGACCTTGAGCGCATGTAGTGAAACGAGATCGCTCTCTCCTGTTGCGATTCCTGGGCGTGCGAGTGTGGCTACTGTGTAATGCCATAGCAAGCTACTGAGCGCGGCGCCGGCACGTGGCGACACCCCGTAGAAAAAAAGTATATCTGATCAAAACCCTGCTCTTGATTTATGTTGGCTATTGGCCAACAGCATGCTACCTGTTGTTCGACGTCAAACAGCAGGCGCCGGAAGCTCCGAAGAGAGTGAGCACAGGGCTCTGTATGAAAAGAGGGCGCCTGTGAAAATGGAACCTTCGCGCTCCGCTTCTAAGCTCTTCTTGTCAAGCACGAATGAGCAGGAACGTCGGAGCCAAGGCGCCGTTGGTTTTTGATAGTGGCACAAGACTTGTGCGCCCACACATTATGGTCCCTGCTGAGTATCTGTACGCTTACCACGACGTGGTCAATACAGCGATATGAGCGTTAGACGCTTACAAACGCTGTCGATCTTCTCTTCGGTACCATCTCATGCAACGGTGAAAGGCGGCGCCTGTAACGCCCCTCGTGGCAGTCGTCATACCAACGTTTCACGTAAGCACTTACTCACGTACGTAGTGACTCAGTTGAAGTTAAAAAAATGCTTATGAGGTCTCTTGCGCTGAAGGAAAGAAGTACACAGTGCGCCTTAGTGCAAACCAACGAAAGGGCGTTTATTTGAACTTTGTTACACGGTAATCCCGCAAGCCGAATTATACAATTCACAGCACGCCATTGCAATACGATGCGGAATGGACGCTGTTGGACCCCCTACGCCAGGATAACGAGCGAGTAAAGTTCATCCCTGCCACAAACCCAAGCCTATGTCGTTCGCGCTTCATGTCTGAGGAACGGGAAGGTGTCCGCGGTATAGTCCTAACGGAGCTCCCTATCGAGCGCGAAGAAGTCGACCGAGTGCGATATAGAGCTCCAGGCTTCAAGGTTCAGTAGATACAGACCCGTTCCTTGTCACGTTCCCGCGTATCTTCGCCGGAGGAACTCACACTACGTCCCAACTACGCCGACCTCGGCTGGGGCCGTGTGCCGCAAAACAGCCGACTTAGAAGACAAGCGAGCCCCATTCGGTGAAAACGCCTCATCAGGGAGTTAACAAAGTTTATTGACGACTCTTATTCATTGGTCTAATAGTGGGCTTCAAACACCCTTCTGTTAGAGCAGCATCCTGACGATCGACCATGGTTGATATAAGTAAGCGGGAAATCAATTAGAGACATAGAAGAAAGTTCGTGAAGTATCCACTGGCACTGACCAATAAATTCGATTATTGCATCTAATGAATGTGCCCGCATGAGCTTGTGCACGCATCAATGTCCGGCAGGTTCCTAATATGCCCTTCGATACCCCGTCCGCACAACACGTGTTCTAATGCTGTTCAACATGTTCAGGACGTCTCAAAATAAGTTTACATTGAAAAATTATTCAGGCGCTGCGTGCCAACTAAACGAGCTCGCCAAACCCATTCGCGTTCCGAGCGACCAGGGTGCACGCACATCGGGTGGTGGTGTCAGGTCTCGGCAGGCACCGAGGTGTCCATCAATAAACACACGCCACTTCGTTGTGCAGCGGTACTTCATTGAAATTCCGTAGGCGATCGTTTAAGCCGACCTTGCTACACAGTGGCAAATTATAGCCTGCCAGCCCTCGCGACGTCGATCTACGGCGGTGCTTGAACGCCGATAGACACACTCACTGTACGCCTCCTTCGTGACCTTGTCTCCTCGCGCGTTTCTATTCCTTTCAGTCACGGTTGTTTTACGGGGCAAAGAATGCGCGTCCACGCGCGTCCCTTTGCTACGTGCCTTTCGCTTCCCTGGGAAGCGAAAGGCACCTAGGAAAGGGGGAATGGGTTACGAAGAACCGCATCGCGGGGTAACAACAGGGGCCGCGCTAATTGCGTAGCACCGAATTGAAAGCTTGTTTCCAGGCTAACGAGCTTCTGATGCACCCATGTCTAGCAGCGAACAAGTACCCGCCGCATTACCCGTTGTAAACGGTGCAGAGACCTGCCACGTAGCGCGGCGCGCTGGAGGGATTCTACGTACTTCTCGACTCTCACTCACTCCTTCCCTCTCGAAACTTCTCCGTCCTTCTTCTATTTTCTTTGCATCGCCTTCTGGGCGTTCTCGAGCCATCGGCCCTAGCACCGCGGGCAGCACTGGCTCTCCCTCGAAAGCTACACGAATGGTGGGTAACGTGGTACGGCTGCCGAGCTGGTCGTTACGTTAATGGTCTCACCGGTTTTCTCGGCCTTCCCCACCCTCTCCGACTGCCAGGCCCCAGAGAGCGCTAGATGTTGTCAGCCGCCACCGGACCCGGCCAGGCCTGGTTTTCTTCCGCCGGCGCGCGAGATCGCCAACAGCTGCGCTAATGCAGAAACTACGCGGTGGGACTCGCGAGAAAGGGCCTTATACCCCGCGATGCTACGAAGAAGCCAAGTCCTTTCTGGGCCCGCTGAACTAAGTACTACTAACACACTTCCTCGCCTGTGCATTTTAGCTGAGACTATCTTTACACGCTTCTGTCTCGTCCTCTGGTTTTTTACGTGTCCCTAGTCTGCCTGATAAGGCAGTCCATTTTCTCGAGCCGACATGAATTATGACTCGGGAAGACGATGTAAACGACTGCGTCTCCATTGTCCCGTTGCTTTTCCAACACCTAGACAGTGCTTTTTCTTTCTCTAGTGCATAAAAATAAACAAGGAGCGTTTTCTTATAAAGCACAGTGCTGCCGCTGCTCAGCTTTGCTTAAACGCATTAGCTGACTGCTGTAAAAAATATCATGAGCGTTACACATATCTAGTCACCGAACATCTATTGAGACGAGGTAATTAACTACAGTAGAGTCCTAGCATTAAAGTAATACATTGTTTATTCATTTTTATTTCAGTATGTTGTAGGCTCGTCACGGCGCGTGCAGCAGTGGGCACATATATGTTTTAGAAGTACAAGATACATAAAGATATGTTGAGTACCGCATTTACTTTTAAGGTCTATTTTGCATAGCTTAGTATTAAAGAAATGAATATGAAAAAAAATGTGTGAAAATGTTTGTGTGAGATGAGATCTCCGCTCAGTAATATTGTGTGTATCTTGCAAAAAAATAAACAAATAAAATAATGAATTTCGTGCTCTGGTTATGAGGCCGGATTCATGAAACTCTTCTTTCGTAAGTCCTCCTTGCCATTAGACAGACGCCTTCGCTAATGATGTGTCCGGCACCATGATTGGTTGAAATTTTATCCCAGGCAGAATTCTGGCGTAACAACTTCTTGCGAGTTAAGGTCCTGATTTTTTACATGTTTCGCTTTACTGCTCGATAATACTAACTTCTATTGTTTCCTTGTCCTAATTGCAAACGTAGCTTGTGGACCATTGTCGCCGACTCTTGTACTTTGGCGTGTTTGCCCAAATTTTCACTTATGGCACATACTTTATTGCATTGAAAATCAAGCCTTACCTTTTACGCCAAGCTTGTTACCAGGCCCGGCTCACTCTACTTGCCACGCGACTGTTCCAGTATATTTATACTTGATTGGAGACAGTGCGTCCTGGCGCATGGAATTTCGTTGAATACATTTTACGAATGCATAGGCAAAGAGGTATCCCTTATCTATTGCTCGGAGGCTCAAAATTTCTTCATTTCACTTAGGCAACCAAACCTAGTTTCCCTTCACCCATTTGCAACACAATAAGGAGCGAAATAAAGTAAACATGTAATCTTTTCATGCGCACAGCACTTAAGAGCAAGATAATCAGCGAAGCAGGAGCCGGCACAAGTTTGGTAAGCTTTTGTAGTAAATGAACCTCATTCCCATATTTTAACATCGAAGTACTGCTCAGAAAGGCCTTAATGAATGAAATTAGACACAGTGCAGAAAATGGAGAATTTGGAACAGAAGTGGGTGAGGGAGCAAGTGTAGCTGTCAGGAGCACATCACATTGCTGTCCTTGCACGAGAAATGCGCCGGTCATTCGGAAGCAAGCTCTTTTCTCTTTCGTTTATCCTTTTTTCTCGAAGCACAGACCTTTCACGCAGAAACCGGTGCCGCGGGTGTCCCCGCTGTCGCAAAGCGTTGTGACGCGAGCTCACAAAAGCTACCTTGGTCCGGACAGGCCGAAGTGCGCGTTGTTCACGAATGAGCACAGTAGAAGAGGTGCAAGCTTAGCACAACGACTGTTGCAGGTAGCAGGAAAGAAGCAAATGAGATAAACACTCACAGTGACGCAAGGGGATGTTGTCGGAGGTCGAAGGCGGAGAAGACGACGAAGAAGCCAGATAGGCGGCAATTACCGGACTCGCAGCGCTGCTAATGGGCTCCTCTGCTAGCCGTCGTGGAGTGCCCACTAAGAGTGTTTCCCTGGATGCGGCAGCAAGCCGCTCGAAGACGCCGTCGCGACAAAAGAAACCGAATCCACTCGACGGCGACAACAGCGGGAATGTCGTCGCCAATCAGAGCAAACACGCTTCGCTTTCGCCAGTATAACCGCGGCCTAGAAGCGTGTTGCCGTCGCTCGTCGCCCATTTAACTCTGTCGCCACGTGTTTCCTTACAGCGCCTTCCTCATTGTCGCCTTTCTATACTTAGCCACTCACTCTTTGCTGCGGACTCTCTGTTTTTTGCTGGAAGCGTGGCATCTCTACAAAAGGAGACAGATCTCGCGTTCCTTTGGCACCGGAAGCGCGCGTATGTGGCGCGCGTCCAGATTCAGCCGGCGATCACTTTCAGCTGGACGACGTCCTTGCGAGGGAACGATAAGCGAGAGCAAGGGGGGGATCGGAGATCTCTGTTCGTTCCGCGTTCGTTCTGGCGGTGTTACGTCACAAACGTGGGCGGTCCGCAGCTCTCTTCCGCCGAGAGGAAGAGGATAGCCAATCGTCAAGCGGTGAGCGGCGAGCTTTCCGGAAGTAGACGCGCATCGTTTGTCCTCGGCAAGGGGACTGTATATTTCAAAACGAAGTGTTTCTCGCCTTCTAATAAATACAGTTGTTATACCAAAACCTATTGTTTTTCTTTTCAAGCTCAAACAGTTTCTGAAGCAGCAATAGGTTTGAGGCGCTGGTATTTATTGGTGTTAGTTTTTCTAACGTGCTCGCTATGTGAAATAGTGCACGCGAAAAAAAAAAGAGAAAAGTAGCAGTTGGCGCAGTTTTTCAAGATGTCGTCCCACCGGAATGTCTGGCTTGGCGCCCGGGTGTCGAATCGTCAAAAGGAGCTTCTGCTGGCTTTTATAAAAGAGCACCCACAGATACCTACGCCGTCGTGCCCACTGGGGCCGTCGTTCACGAGTGAGGACCGGGACGACACGTGGCAGTAGCTGGTAGCGCTTTTGAACTAAGAAGTCCCTGCGCGTAACGCCACAGGCAGGCCCGTTCATTTTGTTCGCACTGTTCGTTTCGAGAACAGAAAGCGATGTACGCCGCACTCGCTCATGTCTTCAAACGCATCTCGCACT